>NC_080067.1:23615667-23918755 GCF_949987535.1 Balaenoptera acutorostrata | reverse complement strand
GTCTTACTCTGTTACCTGAGTGAAAGACACTTTTAACATTCTCTACTCTCGAGACTTGAAGTTTTCTTCAAGTTAACATGACCCATCTACAAATCCTTGAAAACAAATCCTTGTGTGGCTAATATGTCAGTCTGGACATCACAGCCCACACCCCTTTGCCCCGCACAGTGGAGTGCACTTTCTACAAGGGTCCTCTGTGCAGAGAGTGCCCTGAAGCTGGTTCCATGTGGCCAATACACTCCGGAGGTCAGGAGACACAGAGAAGGGGCCCATCTGGCACCCCTGTCCCTGAGAAATGCAGCACCCAGTTCTTTTTCTCTGTCCCTTTCCTCTGTTCCCTTTCTGTTGCTGCTGCATGCTGAGGTGCCCCCTGGAAGCTGGGACCAGGCACAAGGGGGGCTGGAGATGAAACTCTGTTCAGGAGATTCACAGTCCCCAACTCAGGGAGGGGAGATCTCAGGGCTAAAGGAAGGAAGTGCCTATGATCTGGGCCTCCTGAGTCGTGTTCCTGTTGATGATTGAGACAATGCTATTGCTTGCATAGGAGTTATTTTAAAAATGTGCCCATTGGGGAGAACTGGGTACCATCCGGTTAGGGATACAGGAGCCCTACCAGCTCTAGGAAGCTCCTCTCCCTAAGTTTCCTGCACTCCCGTTCCTACCTTGGTGGTGGAGGCTTTTGCTTCTCCCTCCCCCGTGGCCCTTCTGTGATGCGCCAGACAGAGGCCGCTGTCTCGTGTCCACCTCCGTCTTCCCCCACATCCTGCCAGGTACCAGCCCTTACCTGGCAGCCCCAGCAGGGTGAAGTAGCCCCGGCACTCGGTGAACCCAGAGCTCTCTCGGACACAGGAGCGCCACAGCCCTTGGTAGTTGAATACAGCTGTCACCGGGTTGTTGTACAGATCCTGGGTGCTCCACTGGTCCATGCAGGTGGCGGCAATGGTGCCCGCAACCCCAAGCAGTGAAACCACAAACCCCAAGCCCTGGCAGGCAGTCACGGACATGGTGGGGTGCAGAGTTGACACAGAGCGCCACTCAGCAGGGGGCCAGTCCAGTTCTGAGAGCACTGAGTGTAGGGATGGAGTTTTCTCAGAGAGGCTGGCACACACGTCACGAATGGGCCATGTAAGGAGGGGATTCAACAGTGCCACCTGGGTTCGCCCTGCTCCTTTATCTACCTGAGTGAGATAATTTCCATAACATGGTACCAAGAGCCATTTGTTTTCCACCATATGTACACTCTACTCACTGTTTACCTTTTGAAGGAGTTTCCTGATTAGCCAGGCTCCCCTCTGTGGAGGGTAAAGCAGGAACAGAGGGCACTGCCTGCAAGACCCACAGGCTGGCCAGGCAGGGCTCCCAGTGGCTAAGCCACAAAATACTTGGAGATGTCAAAGGAATGTATCTATCTATATATACATATATGTATACATATATATATACATATGTGATATATACATATAACTGAATCACTTTGCGGTACAGCAGTAATTAACACAACATTGTAAATCAACTATACTTCAATTTAAAAAAATACTTAGAAATGAAAGGGCTTCATCCGTGTGGCTCTCCCAATGTACTGCTGCCACTTTAGTTAAAAACCTAGGTAAGGCAGGTTATGAGGCAGGATGAAATACAGCCGATTCTCCTTAAGCACGTTGCTTACGTTCTATAAAGTTTCCAGGAACACTGAATTAGCGAATACCGAATCATTGCGCCTGAGAGGATACAGGGTTTGGTTCCTGTGAGCCTCGGGTCACATTTCCGTCAACCGATCAATACATAACCTTGTTATGTGTGGGTTTCTGCCTAAAGACACCTTATTTACATTGTTGATTCATTATCATTGAACTCGTGGCCATCCGCACTAGAACTCAGGCCTGAAGCTCAACTAACGCGTCCTTTTCTCTGTAAGGCGCATCCCAGCCTTCTGGCCTTAGGAGCACTAACCAGCACTTCAGCACTATGCTTGGGGCCATTTTAAATAGAGAAATCACCAAATAAAAGCACAAAGACGTGAAAAACATGGCACTAAAATACTGCGAGAGAGGCATTTGTTTACAGGATGAGCTGAAACAAGAAGGCAAAGAAAACCTTGCTTGTTTCGCCTCACCTGGGAACATGTACCTCCCACCGCCCATGTATCTTGCCGTCTGCATACGCACATGTCCGGTGACCACTGAGGAAGCACCTTGAGCACTGACTAAAGTACATTCTAGCGAATAGGTGAACTGGCAAATATGAATCTGTAAATAATCGACTAGTTATTTGATGGAACTGAGTAGTGACTGTGGTCAAGCTGTTTGCAGCTTCTGTGGCACTGACTTCGCCTTCAGCCTAGAGATCCTGGGGGAGGGAAGATGGCAGAGGGAAGGAGCAGGACGGTCCTGGGCTCTGGAGTCAGCAGCCTGGGTTCACCCTCATGGAACTAGCTGTGTGAGACAACAGCTAAATCGCTTAACCTCTCTGAGTCTCATTGTCTTCATCTGTAAAATGAGATAATAAGAGTGATTACCTCCCTGGATTGTTTTGTAGCTTCAATGTGATAATGCATGTGAAATGCTAGGTATTACATGTGGAGCTCTGAACTCAGAAATAATAGCTAATATTACTAGGGCAGACTGATAGTAGTAGAATTAAAAGCTTTAGTGATTGACTGATCACTTTCACATTGTGTTTCTTCACATTGATCAGAAACTAAACCCCAGCCTCTCACACAAAGTATCTCTAGTTGTAGAGAGGTTTTAAAATTTTTTGGTCCAAATATCATTTCTACCTACTTTGACCCTGGATTCAAGTCTCAACTCTTTTACCAACTCACAGGACTATATTATACATTGTTGGCTAATACCTCTGTGCCTCAGTTACCCCAAATTATTAAAGTATTTGTAATGTATAGAAATATTGGATCACTATGTTGTATACCAGGAAAAAATAAATTAAAAGGTATGGAATATCTCAGAAATCTCATAATTTAGAAAAAGAGGAACCCCTTTCGTTGTCTGTGATATTGTCAGGAAGACTAATATGTCATGTAGGTAAAATGTGTGTGTGTGTGTGTGTGTGTACGCTTATGTGGCAGTGCAAGGAGAGGAGAGGGGTGTGGTACCCTGGTTTTGAAGCAGCAGGGAAGAATCTGCCCACTTTTCTCTTGCTCCCTGAAGTAGCTGCTTGGATCATTTATTAGAATCCCTCAGGGCATCTGGGGACATAGTTTGAAAACCACTGGACAAGATTCATTCAATAATCTATTCAACAATTTATACAGTGAAGGGATGGACTAGAAAATTCAGCTCCCTGGCCCAGGGAGAAAACAAAGAAGCTTGTTAGGCTTAGTCTGACTTGGTCTCCATATGGAAAAAAAAAAGAAAAAGTCATCTGAGAATATATGACCATGAGACTTTGTTTCATATGTGACTGGGTTTGAATTGACACATCCCACATCATGATCCTGGAACTCCCATACTAAGAAAATAGCATTAAAAGGTGATTCCAGGCTGATAAAACCTCAAGAACGACTTGCAGAGGCAACTGCACAACCCTCAGTGAAGACTGAATAGACTTCTACATTTAAAGCTGTCAAACTTGAGCTCAAAACTCAAAAATTCTAAGTCTATTATGAATAGTGGTAAACCAACTCTTTAAAAAAAATCGCTGACTTTATAGCATTTGCCAATTTGCATGGCGTAAATACTCCCATTATGGCTGACTTCAAGCTACCATTGTGAGGTCACTGAATGAAAAGTTGGGAAGAGATGCATGAATCAGCTCCCACAAGCTGACTCCAGCACATCACTTGATTACAACTAAGATCATGAGACTTAACAGTTACAATGGACCCCCTAAGAAAATCAGATAATATTGGTTAAAGACGTAAAAGAAGGAACAAAAATCACAAGTAACTAAAAGACGCTATGAAAAAAAGAACAGGAAGATGTGACCACTACCCACCCACCTAGAATTCCTAGAAATTAAAAATTTAGTCAATGAAACAAAAAACTCAGAGGATAGTGTAACAGGTGCAGTTTTTGGCCCGATGATTTCTGCCTTTTAGGTTACACCATGGTTATATTATGTCATATGGCAAAAAGAGTTTTACAGATGTCAATTTACTTATCAGGGGACCTTAAAATAGATTATCATAGATTATAGGATAGGAAGCACAATATATTCCAATGATCCCTAAGAAGCAAAAGAGGAATGCAGGACAGATAGTGAGAGAAATGCAATGGAAAGGAAGTCAGAGATTAGGAGAATGAGAAGGATCAATGCACCAGTGTTGATTTGAAGATGAAAGGAGTCATAAATCAAGGAAACAGGGACCTCAGTTCTACAGCTGCAAAGAACTGAATTCCTCCAACCAACAGTGATCTTGGAAGAGGACCTCAAGCCCCATATAAGAACCACAGCCATGGCTGGTACCTTGATTTAAGCCTGGTGAGACCATAAGCAGAGTATCAAACCACACCATGCTCGACTTGTGACCTACAGAAATTGTGAGATAATAAATGGACGTTGTTTGAAGCTGCAAAGTTTCTGAAAATTTGTTATGGAAGCAATAGAAAACTAACAACAGGTAATTAGAAGATTAAATACACCTAAAATTAGCATTCATAAACTAAAAGATAGAACTGAGAAAAGTATGCAAAATGAGACACAAATAAAGAGATAGAAAACATGAAATAGCAGTAAGAGGCATGGAGGATAGAAAGAGAAGTTCCAACATACATCCAATGTATGAGTACTGAAAGAAGAGAATAAAGAGAATGAGAGAAAGACAATATTTGCTAAGCTATTGGCTAAGAATTTTCTATAGCTGGTGAAAAGCATTACTTCCATATTAAGGTGGTACAGTAGTTCCATGAAAGGTAAATAAAAATAAAACAAGAGCTGCATGTATTGTAGTATTGCAAAAATACCAAAGATAAAGAGAAAAACCTTTTAAAAATCTGAAAGAAAAGAATTATAGCCATTATATCAATTGCACCAATAGAAACCAGGAGGTGAAAGAATAATATCTTTAAAAATTGAGAATAAAAATAACTATCAACCTCAAGACAATGAGAAGATAGGCCACAAATGGAGAGAAAATATTTGCAAAAGGAACATATTTACGAAAGAAAAATATCTGCAAAAGTATTTTTTTTAAATTAAATTAATTTTTTTTTTTTTAATTCTTGGCTGTGTTGGGTCTTCATTTCTGTGCAAGGGCTTTCTCTAGTTGCAGCAAGTGGGGGCCACTCTTCATCCCGGTGCACGGGCCTCTCACTATTGCGGCCTCTCTTGTTGCGGAGCACAGGCTCCAGACACGCAGGCTCAGTAATTGTGGCACACGGGCCCAGTTGCTCTGCGGCATGTGGGATCTTCCCAGACCAGGGCTCGAACCCGTGTCCCCTGCATTGGCAGGCAGATTCTCAACCACTGCGCCACCAGGGAAGCCCCTGCAAAAGTATTTTTTATCCAAAAAATTTTTGGATCGAAGACTCACCCCAAATATACAAAGAACTTTTGAAAGTCAACAAGAAGAAAATGAACAACCTGATTAAAAAATGGGCAAGAGATCTGAAGAGTTCCTCATCAAAGAAAATATACAGATGGCAAATAAGCATCTGAAAAGATGCTTAACATCATATGTCATTAGGGAATTACAAATTAAAACGACAACAAGATACTACTACCTACCTGTTAGAATGGCTAAAATCCAAAACACTAACACCAAATTCTAACAAGGATGTGGAGCAACAGGAACTCTCATTTATTGCTGGTGATAATGCAAAATGGTACAGTCATTTTGGAAGACAGTTTGCCAGTTTCTTACAAAACTAGACATACTCTTACCATATGATCCAGCCAATCACACTCCTTGGTATTTACCCACGTGAGTTGAAAACTTATGTCCACACAAAAACCTGCACACAGATGTTTATAAAAACTTTATTCATAATTGACAAAACTTGTAGGTAACTAAGATGTCCTTCAGTAGGTGAATGGATAAACTGTGGCACACCCAGACAATGGAATAGTAGCTAGTGCTAAAAAGAAATGAGCTATAAAGGCATGAAAAGACACGAGGAAACCTTATATGCACATTACTAAGTGAAAGAAGCCAACCTGAGAAGGCTACATACTGTATGATTCCAACTATACGACATTCTGGAAACGGCAAAACTATGGAGGCAGTAAGAAAGATTAGTGGTTACCAGGGTCTTGGGGCTCAGGAGGGATGAATAGGAGGAGCACAGAAGATTTTTAGGGCAGTGAAGCTATTCTGTATGATACTATAATGGGGGGTGGGTATCTGTCTTTATACATTTATCAAAACCCATAGAATGTACAACATCAAGAGTGTACCCTAATGTAAACTATGGACTTAGGGTGATAATGATGTGTCAGTGTAGGTTCATTGATTGTAATAGAGGTACCATTCTGGGGTTGAATGTAGGTAGTTGGGAAGGCTGTGCATGTGTGGGGGAGGGCTTATATGGGAACTCTCTCCATATTGCTGTGAGCCTAAAACTGCTCTTAAACATAAAGTCTCATTTTAATAAAAGGCCTGAGTTCCATATTTGGGTTGATATCTGAGTGGAGAGAGAAGAACAGCTCTGGAAGTGCAGAGCAGAGAACAAGACTTCCACAGGAGCAGGGAGCTGGAATGAGAAGTGCTCGTGAAAAGGTAAAATTGCTGGGAATTCTGAGAAATCTTGGAGTGGGCAGTAGACTTTCTCAAGGTGTGTCATGAGAGCTCAAAACCATCTCATTTAGGTCTTCAGGGACAGGGGAGCCCCTAGGGAAAATCTTAGTTACATGGCAAGCAGAAGGAGCAAGGACACTATCTCGGATGTGCTCAGTCATGGGGAGGACATAAGTCAGAACACTTTCAAACTCTCTGTAACGGGGCGATTGTGAGGCTTGAATTGGGAAGAGAGAATTCTGACTCAAAACATTCTCAGTGACTGCAAGGCTGGCTCCGTGTAGCTCTGACCCTCTGGCTGCCAGATGTACACCTTAAGCTCTGTGGCCAAGAGAACACTCCTTATAGCTAACCTTCTGTCCAGGTGGTCAGTGGTCAAGGATTCTTTAAAAAACTTGTAGGAATTTTTTTATCATCAAATCTTGGAATCAGAGGCAAAGCAATCTCAGTATATACGCTAACATATGAAGAAGTTCATGTCCTAACTCTAACATTGTGTGGTTTTACTTACACCATTTTACCAAAACTGGACCTCTCTCCCCCAGAGAAATAAGGAATATTTTGAAGAATAACAGGCTGAATACCGCTACATGCAGAGATCTCTGGCACTGAGTGTGGGCTCTGAAAAAACAAACTCAAATTTCCTGAGAGAGCCGGTCTGCTCTTTCCAGGTAAAATGTCTACCCCAGATTCTGCAGGAGAAACTCAGCATGTCCTTGTCATAAGCTTATGCTCCTGAGTTAGCTATGACTCAGAAAAATGACCACTGAACCCTGAGTTTCAGCCTAATGTGGGTGTTCCAAGGACAGGACTCAGCCACACGGTGACTCATTTCCATTTGGTTTGGCTTGTGGGAGTAAAAAGATTACACTCCCTTGACTGTGGTGGGTATAAACGACTCAAGTACCCCACCCCATTTGAGTTTCAAGATTCAATTCTAAAGCCAGTAAGCAAGGCTAATCAATATACTACTCAGCATTCATCAGCTTTCTAGACCTGGCTATATTTCTGAGTCCCAATTGGAGTGACTAATTGCATATGGATTTTTAATAAAAAATTTGCCTAACATATCTGGAAAAGAATTTGGACAGTATGCATCATTTCAGGCTAGACAAGAATTAGGTCCCTATTTGTCTGCCAAGCAGGGTTTTAGTTGGGAAACCCAAACCTTGCTTCTTTGGTGATAAAGCAAAATGCAGCAGGAATATGGACACATCCACAGTGTCCATGTTTTTCTTGTTGCCAGCACAAGCCAATATCAAGGTGTCACCTGAAATATGGGAAACACTTTTAGGGCAAAAGTTCTAGGACAGAATCAGCCCTTGATGCAGGTGTGATGATGTCACAGATGATCCTCTTACTCCCCTGCCCTCACCTATATCCCTTCCTCATTGATGCTCATTGATGCTCTGTGCCCCAGGCTCCTCAAGCTCACTCCCAGCTCTAAAAGCTGCTATCAGGAAAGAGATGTGCTAAGGCACAATGATTGAATGGCAAAGCTTAGTTTGTAACCTCTTCTGGACTCTGTGTTTTACCCCATGAATCAACTTCCCCTCTCTCCCCCTAAAAAAACAAATAAAACAAAACATTGTGTTTTTGTTAATGGTTTGGTGATCTCCAGTCTTCTGGATTGTATGAATGAGTAAATTTTCATATAAAAGATTCCAGGACACAAATAAGACCACCAAATTTTAATTTTTCCCAGTAAAGACAATAACTAATTATTATGATCACCATCATTTGTAAGAGAAAAATATTTTGATATAAAAAATATAAAAAACCATAATCTCAGAATAAAGGACAGTCATGCACAGCTAGAAAACCACAATCTCAAATATATATATATATATTTGGATTTATGATCCACATTGTCCCCATTTCTTCCCTCATTTCTTTTTAGATGGGAAAACCATCGTCATGGATCAGCATGGTCCATGGAGCAACATGGCTGCAGAAGCCTGGAGCTGGAGGACTGGGTGTTTTCCTACAGCCAATGAGATGCTCACTGCTAAGGTTTGTTGAAGGGAAGCAATGCCAGGATATAGGGGCTAGAAACATGATTATTGAATGGAAGGTGAGGGTGGGAGTTTTGGTGATCCTGAAGGGAGTTGTTAGCTTTGGGAGGAGATATAGATGGGCAAAGGTGGGAGATCTTGAGGATTCAGGATGATCTGGTTGGGGGTGTACAGACTGAGGTGGGTGGAAGGGCAGTGTGTCTGCTAAAAAATCATTCTCATCAGGCGTGGGAAAAAAGCAATAAAAAGTTCCTAAGGACAGTGATTATAACCTTACAAGGACTTATTTAGAATGTTCTGTAGACAGAGACTAAGGAACATCATTGACTGATTGATTTTGTGTGACCTATTTGATTCATTTACGGATGCATTTGCCTAAAAAGGAATTGGCGGAGCCAGGTGTACACTAAGCACTGGCAATCTGGAAATAAATAAGATTCAGTCCTTGTTCCCAGATATGTAAAATTATTTATAAATGATATATATGTGCTACTATATTTATGTATTACATTGCAAAACATAGCCTAACAAGAAATTAAAGGAGGATAATACAAACTGATTGTAAATAGAAGTTCATAAATAATCTTCCTGTATCCCGGTGTATTGTTTTGTCTGTCGTTGCACTGGGTGTTTCCTTATTTGGAAATTACTGGCCAAATCAGCTGTGAGCAAGTTGAGAGAGAGACTGGTAAGTCAGAGCAATGATGGCTTTGCAGAGAGAAGTATTACTACAAGGCTGAGGAATAGACATGGGGCTCAAAGAGAGTAGCCCAAGTTCTTTAGGATTAAAGAGAAAAGAGGGGGGAAAGAGTGAATAAAAGTGAAATGAAGCAAAAAGAAAAGAGAAGAATATGTAGCTTGGGCCTGGGAGGAAAGTAGAGAGGTCAAGAAACCTGTTGAATGACCCTTGAGGCAGAGCCTATCAACAGAAAGGGAGCTTGAAACTCTAGGTGGGGTGGATCAGGCTCATTTGGACCCAGCTAAGTGAGCAGTATGAGGCTGGGTCTGCGATTTAGCCACTCAGCCCCACACTGTAATACAGTGATGACGGATGGCTGTGCTCAACCACAGAGGTCTGGGTGGGAAGGGCTTCCATGAGACCTGAAATAGAGAAAAACCAGAAATCTTCAGGAGAACCTTGCACTGCTGCTGATATATAGGTCACGAGGCACTGTGGCTCAACGATAGCTTTTTGAATCATCTGATATCAGCACTGGGGTTACCAGTCATCCTGGTTTGCTTGGGAGTGTCCCAGTTATATCACTGAAAGTCCCAGGTCCTGGGAAACCCCTCAGTTTTGGGAAGATTTGGACAGCTGATCACCCTAAGTTAGAGCATCTTGCTTGCTCTTTTGAGGAAGACCTCTTATCCTTTTCAGTCCATTAGGTTCCAGTGGAGTGGTTTCCTCTCTAGAGGTAGACATGTGACTGAAGCTGGTAAATCAGTATCTTTCACCTCCTTGGTCACAGTGATTGGATTATGAATGAGCACAAAATACAAACCAGGTCAGCGAGACAATTCTAGGCATTTTATTGGGCTGTTGGGAAAGAAAAGGGGCTGTTTTCACTGGGACTGCAGGCATTGAGTCTGATGAACACTTGAAGATGCTGGAACCACTTAGTGGAATCTTGAATGAATCAACTTAGTAAAAGGTAGAAAGGAGAGATGGTGAGAGATACTGATGATCTTGATGATGTCTGATTCCCTCTACCAGACTCTGCCTAAAGAGGTTTTACACTTAAACTTTTCAGTTATGTGAGCCAACAAATCTCTCCATCCCCACATCCCACCCTCTGCTCAAGCCAATTTGAATTAGGTTTTTCTAACTTTTAACTGGTAGAGTCCTGACAAATACAGCTTGTGGTGATCAGATAGAGACAAGGAAATACATATTGTTCTATCCAGAAGACACCTTTCATTCTGCATCTTGATGCTTGGGGTAAGGGGTACAAATAGCTGTTAGCCCTCCTCTAAGGTAAAAGAAATAATCAGTAGTTGTGTGGAGTTTAATAGTCAGGAATAAAAGTGGAGAACTGATGTCTAATGGAACTCAGTTAGTATTTCAGAAAATAGTCAGGAATAGTAAGGCAGGACCAGTGTTATAATAAATTTGGAAAATTCTAGATTTTTGTCACTCCATTTTATTTACTTTATTTTTATTTATTCCTCTGTGCAGAGTGATTAACAGTAAAATCCTCAAAAAACATATTAAAAATTAGCTTGTAAGCATCTTTTGGGGAGCAGCTAAGCTAGGGAAAGAAGAAATCAAGAAACATCATGTGAGACTAATAATTTAGAGCCCTCTGTCTAACCAAAAGTCTTTAAGTATTTGTTCAACACTTATTTAGAAGTGATGAGAAAAACTTATATTTATTAAAAATTTACTTCCGTTAATTAAAGTTGTCCTAAAAACATTCCATATAATGTTTTTGTAGTTCTCATTCTTCCCTATAGTTTTATGATTTACTGAAGCAGACATCTCCTTGGTAGGCTTATTACAAAGTTTAAAATTTTAAAAATAAATTTCAGTAAATGGCACTATGCTATGCATGATTCAGTTTTATAATTTCAGTTCTCTGTGACAGAGACCTTTGGTGGCCATTAGCAGGCTGGCTTTGGGTTGGAACAGTCAAGAGAAAAAGAGGTGCTGGAGAGATGTGCTTGAAAAACTTTTACTGGAGGGCATAGTCTACTTTGGAGGCAGTGGGACTATTTAACTTTTCACCAACAAGGTATAGAGTTGTGTGAGGAAACATGAGTTAAATGACGTCATATTTCCAATTTATTCAGTGATGGTGTAACATCCCATATGGACTGTCACCACTATCAGTTGCCTGGTTAGCCTAATCCAGCTCTGGAGAGAAAACATGGTAGCAGATACTGAGGGGGGAGAAGAATTTGGATCTCTGAGTCTTCAGGAAAGGATGCTTTAAAAAAGAGTAAGAAAACTGGTCTGTTGTCCTCAGGATGGGCAGTAGAAATGGTAGAAATGCCAGGTGGAGAGGTTCCTTGTTTCTAGAAATGGTGAGCTATGTAATTTGATCAACCCTTCCACTGGAAACTATTTAAAAAGCTGAATAAAATATTAGGAAAAAGGGTTCTTAAAAAATAAAGGGATCACCAGCCAAAAGTGAAGGAAAACCAGAACCCTGGGAAATAACTGAGCACGGAAGTGACTTTTAATTGAGGGCATTTGCTGACCTTTCAAAATTAGAACCTTTGTTTTGACAACCTAGTGAGGTATGTGTGGAGAACAAAAATCAAAATTCCATGAGAGCTAAAGATGAGGACTCAAGGGACTATCCCACAATTAACTGGGAATCCAAAAATCTAAACCCTCAAGATAAGGGTGCACCAGAAGTTTGGAACTTAAGCTATAAAAAAATTCCCTGGTATTCCAGATAGTTTGATTTAAGGTTGTTTTGGACTGGCAATAACCTCAGCCACCTGGCATAAAGCAAACTCAAATTCTTCCTTGCAGAACATCTCTTTATTGTGGGCCTCGAATTATTTCTTCAAATAATTAAAAAATATATAATATATAACATATAGCCAAAGATAACCAGGCACACATAGAAATAAGACTCCATGAGAAAGAGCCAGCAAAAAACCAAAGCAAAACAAAACACAACAGCAGATTAGACATAGGCAAAGAAGGAATTAGTGAACTGATAGACCCATTAAAGAAATTATTCAGAATACTGTATGAGGTAAAATGAGGGAGAGATAGAGATGACAGAGATAGAGTTAGAGATAGAGATGAGAGAGAAAGAGAGAGAGAGAGAGAGAAAGAAAGAAAGAAAAGGGGGTAAGAATCCTGCAAGATACAGTGATAAGACATAAACATATGTATAATTGCAATCCAAAGAGGAGAAGAGAGAGAGTATGCAGCAGATGCTGTATGTGAAGAGATAATTGCTGAGAGTTTTTCAGAACTGATTAAAGACACCATTGCACAGATTCAAGAAACCCCCCATCCCTAGCAAGATAAATAAAAAGAAATGTATTCCTAGACACATCATGACATTACTGAAAATCAAAGATAAGGAGAGTTTTTTAATAGCAGCTGGTGAACAAGAGATTAATTTAAAAGGAGCGGCAGTAGACTTTCAGCAACAATGGAAGACAGAAGACAGTGGAATGATGTCTCCAAGGTGCTGAAAGAAGATAGCTGCCAACCTACCATTTTATATTTGGCAAACACATCTTTCAAGACTTGCGATAAAGAAAAAACATTCAAACAAACAAAAAATGAGTGAGTTCTCCATTAGCAGACCTATAACTAAGGAAATTCTAAAGGAATTTTGTAGACAGTAAAAAAAGTGATTTCAAATATCCTAAATCTGATAAAGAGTATCTATTAAACCTGAAATCTGATAATGAATATCTATTAAGCCCTCAACTAACATCATATCTAAAAAGACAATGTTTTCCCCCTAAGATCAGGAACAAGACAAGGATGTCTACTCTCATCACTCTATTCAACATTTTATTGGAGATTCTAATCTGGGTAATTAGTCAAGAAAATGAAATAAAATGTGTCCAGATTGAAAAGGAAGAAGTGAAACTATCTCTATTTTCAGATGACATGATCTCATATACAGAAAATCCTTAAGAATCCACTAAAAAGCTAATAGAGCTTATAATGAGTTGAGCAGGTTACAGGCTACAAGGTCAATATATAATTGCATTTCTATATTCTTGCAATGAAAAATCTGAAAAAGACATTAAGAAAACAATTTCATCTAAAATAGCATAAAAAAGAACAAAAGGGTTAGGAATAAATTTAATGAAAGAAGTATAAAACTTATATTCTGAAAACTACAAAACATTATTGAAATAAATTTAAAAAGATTGAAATAAATGGAAAAACATCTCCTGTTCATGACTTGGAAAACTTAATATTGTTAAGGTGACAATACTCCTCAAACTGATCTTCAAATTCAACGCAATCTCTATAAAAATTCCAGCTGACTTCTTTATAAAACGATAAACTTATACTAAAGTTCATATGGAAATTCAAAGGATCCGGTATAGCCAAAAGAACCTTGAAAGAGAACAAAATTGAAGAGTTCACACTCTCCAATTTCAAAACTTATTACAAATCTACAGTAATCAAGACAGTGTGGTACAGGAATAATGGAATGGAATTGAGAGTCCAGAAATAAACCATCACCATAATGTCATAAGTCAAAAAACTTGTTTTTGACAAGAGTGCCAAGACAATTCAATAGAGGAAAGAATAATCTCTTCAACAAATGGTGCTGATCAACTGGATATCCACATGCAAAAGAATGAAGTTGGACCCCTACCTACACTATATACAAAAATTAACTCAACATGGACCTAAATGTTAAGTGCTAAAGCTATAAAACTCTTAGAAGAAAACATAGACATAAATCTTTGTGATCTTGGAGTAAGCAATGGTTTCTTAGATATGACACCAAAAGCACATGCAACAAAAGAAAACAGAGAAACTGGACTTTATTAGAATAAAATTTTTGTGTGTCAAAGGACAGGATCAAGAAAGTGAGGTGAACCAGTGGAATGTGGTACTGTGGAAATCATCTTTTTTAAGAATTTGAAATCCAATTTTCACTTTGAAGAATGGAGATGTGCTAAAGGAAAGTATACTGTTAGTCCTCCCAGGAGAGAAGGCTAGTAAAAGGGAGTGCAGTGATGCTTCAGAACACTCCTGATAAAAGTTCTGTACAGTGACTGTTTTCCAAACTAAAGAGATTATGTACGTGAACTGAGGCAGGTTCCCCACGCTTGCTTTTGATTTAAATGAAAATTTTTAATGAAAAAAAATTTAATATAAATGAGTCACCTTTAGTTAATGTATGCAATAAGATGAGAAGAAACCCCCTACATGGCAAGTGGTTGGAGTGATATGGTCATAGGAGTTTTCATTCACCACTGGCACACACCTTATCTGAGCTGACACTCAGAATCAGGAAGCAGTGGTACTCTGTTGTTCCTGCTCCCAGAAAGAGAATGAGGCAAGAGAGCAAACAAGGTGGGAGGGCTGGCTGGTTTCTGTTTGATTAGCCTGGGCCCAGAGGCACCCTGACTTCTCCTGGTACTCCACACGGAAACTGCATGTTCACCTTTCGGTGCTTTTATTCAGTGGAGCTGAAAATATTCTCAAAGTGTTTCTGAGTCACAGGGAAAATGAAAGCTCCAACGTGCATTTTCCTTCACAAAAGAGTTCCTTTAAATGACAGTATTTTATTATTATTATTATTATAAAAGTAATATAAAATGTAGAAAATGTTACAGAATAAAAAAAATGTGTAAATCCAAAGAGGGAAGAATAGGTGGAGCATAGGATTTTTAAGGCATTGAAACTACTCTGTAGGATCCTATATTGTCAGTTTATATTTGTCTAAAGCCATGGGATGTACACCAAGGGTGAACCCTAATGATGTGTCATGGTAGGTTCATCAATTGTAACAAATGTACCACTCTGGTGGGGGATGTTGATAATGGGGGAGACTACCCATGTGTGGGGAGGAGGTTATATGAGGAATCTCTGTACCTTCCCCTCAATTTTTCTGTGAACCTAAGACTGCTCTAAAAAAATAAAATGTAATAAAAATTTTTCAAAAATAAAAAGAAAAAAATTTAAAAATCCAAAAAACATAAAACCAAGAAAAGCATAGAGAATAAAACAATAAACTGTGACTCTATCCCTAAAAGGTACGATTGTTAACATTTTGGCTTTATTTCCTTCTAGTCTTCTTTCCTTGAATACATGGTTTTTAAATAGTTAGGATCATACTACACGTATAGTTTTTACTCAAGCTTTTTAATTTAACTTTATATCTGTCAAAAATATTTTCGTACTTTATCAAAAGTTTATTGTAAGTATAAAATTTAATACTTCATCACGTGGATGTACCATGTTTGTTTAACCTTTCCCCCGCTGTTGAGTATTTAGGTTATTTGTAGTGTTTACTTTTTACGTGTAATATGATTTTTGAAAAACCAGAATCTCTGATTTTTGAAATCTTGATGGTTAGAAGTTTAAAAAAACTAACATTTAAACTGTAAGCAGTTTTCTGTTTCACTAGCAACAGAGGCTTTAATACTCCTTCAAGACAGGCTGTATTTTGTTCTGGGCATCACTGGAATTAACAATATAATCACACAAATGTAAATTACTCACTTACTATTCTTGGAGAAAATGTGGTATCATCACCAACCATAATATAGATGTTTGTAGACTGAGAATCCAAGTATCCTGATGGGTAAAGTACATTTTTTTGGTGTATGCCTGAGTCAGAATCGTGTCTCTGTAGAATTTTTATTTCTTTTGTAAGGAGAAGTTAATGGAGTAAAAAAAAAAAAAGTTTTTTTCCCCCTCATTTTAGAATGAAACTGCTTTTTGCCTGAAGGCTGGTTGTTCCCCTGGATATGGATATGCATGTGTGTGTGTGTATGCTGTGGTTACCTGGAGCACTCAGCCTCTTGCGATCTAAATAAGACTGGTTCTATCACTCATTCTGCATCTCCTGGGTCTCCAAAGCCCTGCCCGCAATTTCTGCAATTTCCTGACAGTCTTATGTTCTTGTATCAATTTTGCCTCTGGGATCCTGCTCCCCTGCAGCTGTTCCTGTTCCATACCATGTATACTCAGATCTCAAATTCAGCTTCTTCCTCAATTTCCATGATACTAGCTCACATAGAGCATCCTTATGTAGAGAAATAATAATAATGACCACTGACATTTACTGAGCACTTACACTGTACCAGGCATTATTATAAGAACTTCAGAGGTATTGCCTAATTTAATGTTCATAACAACTATATGAGATAGGAATATCCCAACTTTACAAATGGAGAACCTGAGACACTGAGAGATTAGGTACAATTTATGTTCAAGTATGTTTACTAAAGCATAAATTTATTTTAAAAATTAGTAAGCATCCTAATAATTCTGCAAGGTGCTAGGGATTCAATGGTGAATAATACAGATGTGGTCTTGACCATCAGAGAGCTCATGGTCTAGAGGCAGGATTAAGACAATTATCAAATTACCAAAAACATGAAATAGATGAAGTACAGAGTGATACTCCAGAAAATTTCATTTAATCTTTGTATTTATGGAAACTTCCTGACTGAAATGGTGACTAATAGAGACCTGGAGGATGATTGGAAGTGAGTCATAAAAGTGGGAAGTGGGAAGAACGAGGTAAAGAGTGTTTTGGGTACAGAGTAGTTTGTGCAAAGACTGAGAATGAAGAATAAGTATGGGAGGACCAGGTGCTAAAGGAGGTTGGGAATGGCTGCAGCACAGAGGGCTGTGGGTGAATGTGAGAGAGGGGCTAGGGAGTTGGGAAGTTGGACAGAAGCCAGGACATGGAGGGCTTGTAGGCCATGGAGTAAACATGAAGGGTCTAATAGGTCTCTTAAGGATTTTGGACTCCATCCCAAGTGTGGTGGCAAGCCAATGAAGGGCTTGAGAGGGGAGGGATAAGCTCATCTTTACATCTTTTTATTTATTTATTTATTTATTTTATTTTTTATTTTTATTTTTTTTCACACATACACACTGTATTTTATTTTTACAAGAGATAAATAGACTGACACCAAGCATTGTACATGGATGACCACAACAAAAGCAACAATGATTGCAATTACCAAACATGAAACACACTCATACTATGTCATAATATTGACATTCAGTCCAGTAATCCTCCAGTGTAACAGCTCCTTTACTTTGCAGTGAAAATTGATTTGTATATTCTTTGCCTCTGAGTCCTTGTGGGATTTTTTTTTTTTTAATTCAGACAGAAAGTCACAAAAATTATACTCATCCTCATCAGTTCACTCAGTCCCATGTAATTAATTTTTTTTTCATCTTGATCTTTTGTTAGCACTTTTATGAGTTCATCAGTTTTTCATTAGAGTTCTGAAAATGCTTATTCATTCAGTTCAGCAGTACAGTCAGTTACCAGAAACCTGTACTTGTCAGAGTCTTTTCCATGAATTTCTTGAAGATGAAAGCCTTTTATAGGAACATATTTGCAAAAGCATCAGAGTACACCCAGAACTGTCTGTAAATGACAAAAGACTTACAAATGACCACTGTTAAAGATTTGATGAAAGTTCATAATAATGCAGTTGACAAGAAAATTAGTTATTTCTGAGATATACATTTTAAAGTAATAACTAGGATTATTACTTATAACATTATACCAGAACATATAAGATTTTTAGAAATTTCATGTAATGTCTGAAACATTTATATTAACATATTTCCATACATATTTCCATACAAATACAAATATAAGATTTTTAGAAATTTCATGTAATGTCTGAAACATTTATATGAACATATTTCCATACAAATAACCCAATGAAAGTTTAGTATTAGTTGTTTTGTTTGTTTGTTGTTTTATACTGCAGGTTCTTATTAGACATCAATTTTATACACATCAGTGTATACATGTCAATCCCAATCGCCCAATTCAGCACACCACCATCCCCACCCCACCGCAGTTTTCCCCCCTTGGTGTCCATATGTCCAGTCTCTACATCTGTGTCTCAACTTCTGCCCTGCAAACCGGCTCATCTGTACCATTTTTCTAGGTTCCACATACATGCATTAATATACGATATTTGTTTTTCTCTTTCTGACTTACTTCACTCTGTATGACAGTCTCTAGATCCATCCACTTCTCAACAAATGACTCAATTTCGTTCCTTTTTATGGCGGAGTAATATTCCATTGTATATATGTACCACATCTTCTTTATCCATTCGTCTGTTGATGGGCATTTAGGTTGCTTCCATGACCTGGCTATTGTAAATAGTGCTGCAATGAACATTCGGGTGCATGTGTCTTTTTGAATTACGGTTTTCTCTGGGTATATGCCCAGTAGTGGGATTGCTGGGTCGTATGGTAGTTCTATTTTTAGTTTTTTAAGGAACCTCCATATTGTTCTCCATAGTGGCTGTATCAATTTACATTCCCACCAACAGTGCAAGAGGGTTCCCTTTTCTCCACACCCTCTCCAGCATTTGTTGTTTGTTGATTTTCTGATGATGCCCATTCTAACAGGAGTGAGGTGATACCTCATTGTAGTTTTGATTTGCATTTCTCTAATAATTAGTGATGTTGAGCATCTTTTCATGTGCTTCGTGGCCATCTGTATGTCTTCTTTGGAGAAATGTCTATTTAGGTCTTCTGCCCATTTTTGGATTGGGGTGTTTGTTTCTTTAATATTGAGCTGAATGAGCTGTTTATATATTTTGGAGATTAATCCTTTGTCCGTTGATTCGTTTGCAAATATTTTCTCCCATTCCGAGGGTTGTCTTTTCGTCTTGTTTATGGTTTCCTTTGCTGTGCAAAAGCTTTGAAGTTTCATTAGGTCCCATTTGTTTATTTTTGTTTTTATTTCCATTACTCTAGGAGGTGGATCCAAAAAGATCTTGCTGTGATTTATGTCAAAGAGTGTTCTTCCTATGTTTTCCTCTAAGAGTTTTATAGTGTCCAGTCTTATATTTAGGTCTCTAATCCATTTTGAGTTTATTTTTGTGTATGGTGTTAGGGAGTATTCTAATTTCATTCTTTTACATGTAGCTGTCCAGTTTTCCCAGCACCACTTATTGAAGAGACTGTCTTTTCTCCATTGTATATCTTTGCCTCCTTTGTCATAGATTAGTTGACCATAGGTGCGTGGGTTAATCTCTGGGCTTTCTATCTTGTTCCATTGATCTATGTTTCTGTTTTTGTGCCAGTACCATATTGTCTTGATTACTGTAGCTTTGTAGTATAGTGTGAAGTCAGGGAGTCTGATTCCTCCAGCTCCATTTTTTTGCCTCAAGACTGCTTTGGTTATTCGGGGTCTTTTGTGTCTCCATACAAATTTTGAGATGATTTGTTCTAGCTCCGTAAAAAATGCCATTGGTAATTTGATAGGGATTGCATTGAATCTGTAGATTGCTTTGGGTAGTATACTCATTTTCACAATATTGATTCTTCCAATCCAAGAACATGGTATATCTCTCCATCTGTTGGTATCATCTTTAATTTCTTTCATCAGTGTCTTATAGTTTTCTGCATACAGGTCTTTTGTCTCCCTAGGTAGGTTTATTCCTAGGTATTTTATTCTTTTTGTTGCAATGGTAAATGGGAGTGTTTCCATAATTTCTCTTTCAGATTTTTCATCATTAGTGTATAGGAATGCAAGAGATTTCTGTGCATTAATTTTGTATCCTGCAACTTTACCATATTCATTAATTAGCTCTAGCAGTTTTCTGGTGGCAGTTTTAGGATTCTCTATGTATAGTATCATGTCATCTGCAAACAGTAACAGTTTTACTTCTTCTTTTCCAATTTGTATTCCTTTTATTTCTTTTTCTTCTCTGATTGCCGTGGCTAGGACTTCCAGAACTATGTTGAATAATAGTGGTGAGAGTGGACATCCTTGTCTCATTCCTGATCTTAGAGGAAATGCTTTCAGTTTTTCACCATTGAGAATGATGTTTGCTGTGGGTTTGTCATATATGGCCTTTATTATGTTGAGGTAGGTTCCCTCTATGCCCACTTTCTGGAGAGTTTTTATCAGAAATGGGTGTTGAATTTTGTCGAAAGCTTTTTCTGCATCTATTGAGATGATCATATGGTTTTTATTCTTCAGTTTGTTAATATGGTGTATCACATTGATTGATTTGCGTATATTGAAGAATCCTTGCATCCCTGGGATAAATCCCACTTGATCATGGTGTATGATCCTTTTAATGTGTTGTTGGATTCTGTTTGCTAGTATTTTGTTGAGGATTTTTGCATCTATATTTATCAGTGATATTGGTCTGTAATTTTCTTTTTTGGTAGTGTCTTTGTCTGGTTTTGGTATCAGGGTGATGGTGGCCTCATAGAATGAGTTTGGGAGTGTTCCTTCCTCTGCAATTTTTTGGAAGAGTTTGAGAAGGATAGGTGTTAGGTCTTCTCTAAATGTTTGATAGAATTCACCTGTGAAGCCATCTGGTCCTGGACTTTTGTTTGTTGGAAGATTTTTAATCACAGTTTCAATTTCATTACTTGTGATTGGTCTGTTCATATTTTCTGTTTCTTCCTGGTTCAGTCTTGGAAGGTTATACCTTTCTAAAAATTTGTCCATTTCTTCCAGGTTGTCCATTTTATTGGCATAAAGTTGCTTGTAGTAGTCTCTTAGGATGCTTTGTATTTCTGCAGTGTCTGTTGTAACTTCTCCTTTTTCATTTCTGATTTTATTGATTTGAGTCCTCTCCCTCTTTTTCTTGATGAGTCTGGCTAATGGCTTATCAATTTTGTTTATCTTCTCAAAGAACCAACTTTTAGTTTTATTGATCTTTGCTATTGTTTTCTTTGTTTCTATTTCATTTATTTCTGCTCTGATCTTTATGATTTCTTTCCTTCTGCTAACTTTGGGTTTTGTTTGTTCTTCTTTCTCTAGTTTCTTTAGGTGTAAGGTTAGATTGTTTACTTGAGAATTTTCTTGTTTCTTGAGGTAGGCTTGTATAGCTATAAACTTCCCTCTTAGAACTGCTTTTGCTGCATCCCATAGGTTTTGGGTCATCGTGTTTTCATTGTCATTTGTCTCTAGGTATTTTTTAATTTCCTCTTTGATTTCTTCAGTGATCTCTTGGTTATTTAGTAATGTATTGTTTAGCCTCCATGTGTTTGTCTTTTTTACGTTTTTTTCCCTGTAATTCATTTCTAATCTCATAGTGTTGTGGTCAGAAAAGATGCTTGATATGATTTCAATTTTCTTAAATTTACTGAGGCTTGATTTGTGACCCAAGATGTGATCTATCCTGGAGAATGTTCCATGCGCACTTGAGAAGAACGTGTAATCTGCTGTTTTTGGATGGAATGTCCTATATATATCAATTAAATCTATCTGGTCTATTGTGTCATTTAAAGCTTCTGTTTCCTTATTTATTTTCATTTTGGATGATCTGTCCATTGGTGTAAGTGAGGTGTTAAAGTCCCCCACTATGATTGTGTTACTGTCAATTTCCTCTTTTATAGCTGTTAGCAGTTGCCTTATGTATTGAGGTGCTCCTATGTTGGGTGCATATATATTTATAATTGTTATATCTTCTTCTTGGATTGATCCCTTGATCATTATGTAGTGTCCTTCCTTGTCTATTGTAACATTCTTTATTTTAAAGTCTATTTTATCTGATATGAGTATAGCTACTCCAGCTTTCTTTTGATTTCCATTTGCATGAAATATCTTTTTCCATCCCCTCACTTTCAGTCTGTATGTGTCCCTAGATCTAAAGTGGGTCTCTTGTAGACAGCATATATATGGGTCTTGTTTTTGTATCCATTCAGCCAGTCTATGTCTTTTGGTTGGGGCATTTAATCCATTCACGTTTAAGGTAATTATCGATATGTATGTTCCTATGACCATTTTCTTAATTGTTTTGGGTTTGTTTTTGTAGATCCTTTTCTTCTCTTGTGTTTCCCACTTAGAGAAGTTCCTTTAGCATTGTTGTAGAGCTGGTTTGGTGGTGCTGAATTCTCTTAGCTTTTGCTTGTCTGTAAAGCTTTTGATTTCTCCATCGAATCTGAATGAGATCCTTGCCGGGTAGAGTAATCTTGGTTGTAGGTTCTTCCCTTTCATCACTTTAAGTATATCATGCCGCTCCCTTCTGGCTTGCAGAGTTTCTGCTGAGAAATCAGCTGTTAACCTTATGGCAGTTCCCTTGTATGTTATTTGTCGTTTTTCCCTTGCTGCTTTCAATAATTTTTCTTTGTCTTTAATTTTTGCCACTTTGATTACTATGTGTCTCGGCGTGTTTCTCCTTGGGTTTATCCTGTATGGGACTCTCTGCGCTTCCTGGACTTGGGTGGCTATTTCCTTTCCCATGTTAGGGAAGTTTTCGACTATAATCTCTTCAAATATTTTCTCTGGTCCTTTCTCTCTCTCTTCACCTTCTGGGACCCCTATAATGCGAATGTTGTTGCGTTTAATGTTGTCCCAGAGGTCTCTTAAGCTGTCTTCACTTCTTTTCATTCTTTTTTCTTTAGTCTGTTCCGCAGCAGTGAATTCCACCATTCTGTCTTCCAGGTCACTTATCCGTTCTTCTGCCTCAGTTATTCTGCTATTGAGTCCTTCTAGTGTAGTTTTCACTTCAGTTATTGTATTGGTCATCTCTGTTTGTTTGTTCTTTAATTCTTCTAGGTCTTTGTTAATCATTTCTTGCATCTTCTCGATCTTTGCCTCCATTCTTTTTCCGAGGTCCTGGATCATCTTCACTATCATTATTCTGAATTCTTTTTCTGGAAGGTTGCCTATCTCCACTTCATTTAGTTGTTTTTCTGGGTTTTTTTCTTGTTCCTTCATCTGGTACATAGCCCTCTGCCTTTTCATCTTGTCTATCTTTCTGTAACTGTGGTTTTTGGTCCACAGGCTGCAGGATTGTAGTTTTTCTTGCTTCTGCTGTCTGTCCTCTGGTGGTTGAGGCTATCTAAGAGGCTTGATGGGAGGCTCTGGTGGTGGGTAGAGCTGACTGTTGCTGTGGCGGTCAGAGCTCAGTAAAACTTTAATCCACTTGACTGTTGATGGGTGGGGCTGGGTTCCCTCCCTGTTGGTTGTTTTGCCTGAGGCAACCCAACACTGGAGCCTACCTGGGCTCTTTGGTGGGGTTAATGGCTGACTCTGGGAGGGCTCACGCTAAGGAGCACTTCCCAGAACCTCCGCTGCCAGAGTCCTTGTCCCCACAGTGAAACAGAGCCACCCCCCGCCTCTGCAGGAGACCCCCCAACACCAGCAGGTAGGTCTGGTTCAGTCTCCCCCAGGGTCACTGCTCCTTCCCCTGGGTCCTGATGCGCACACTACTTTGTGTGTGCCCTCCAAGAGTGGGGTCTCTGTTTCCCCCAGTCGTGTCGAAGTCCTGCAATCAATTCCCACTAGGCTTCAAAGTCTGATTCTCTAGGAATTCCTCCTCCTGTTGCCGGACCCCCAGGTTGGGAAGCCTGACGTGGGGCTCAGAACCTTCACTCCAGTGGGTGGACTTCTGTGGTATAAGTGTTCGCCAGTCTGTGAGTCACCCACCCAGCAGTTATGGGATTAGATTTTACTCTGATTGCGCCCCTCCTACCATCTCACTGTGGCTTCTCCTCTGTCCTTGGACGTGGGGTATCCTCCTTGGTGAAGTCCAGGGTCTTCCTGTCAATGATTGTCCAGCAGACAGTTGTGATTCTGGTGCTCTCGCAAGAGGGAGTGAGAGCACGTCCTTCTACTCTGCCATCTTCGTGAATAAGTCTCATCTTTACATCTTGCTTACTTACTTTGGTTGCATATGGAGAATGGGATTGACTAGTGGGCAACTACTAACAACAGGCAATCCAGAAGGCTTCTGAGGGAGCCTTTTATGGTGCCCTGGACTGAAGGAGTGGCAATGCCAATGGAGAGAAGTAGATGGATTTGAGGTTTACTTAAAAGGTTGTATTAGTCTGGGTTCTTAATTGTAGAAAACAGAATCATTCCAGGTGATTTAAGCAGGAAGGGATTTATTATAAGATATTAAGTAGCTCACAAAATGTATAGGAAGACTCAGGGAATAGACTCTAGGCTGAGCTTCCAGAAAAACAGCTAGAGGAGGTGGTAGACAAATCCCTCTGCTACAGCCAGACAGCTGCTTCTGTCACTATCAAACTCAGAACTACACTGTCTCTGCTGCTACCCACATCGGCAACATGGATACCCCACGCCCTGCCTCTTTTACACAACTCAGTTTTGATCAAAGCATCATGCAACTTTATCTAATGAGAAGAACCTTAATCACATAGGTTCCCCCTAGTGGCAAGGAAGCAAGAGAAATGTACAATCTCTGTACAGGAAGTCATGCTAGAAAGTAATTGGAATGGCATTGAGTGAGTCAACATGAAGTACCTGTTTCAAAGGTGGCAGGGCTGATAGGCTTTGGTGAATGATTCTGAGGAGAGTAAGAGAGAAGAAGGTATTAAGAAAAGCCCCTAATTCTAGCTTAGATCCTGAGAGTATCATGGTAGATTTTTTTTTTTTAAGTCTCTTTTTCCATCTCCTCTGTCTAATTATTTGGAGCTTGGACACACTTTCCTGCGGGCTGAACTGCAGCACTTTTTTTTTTTTAACTTTAGGTTTATTTAATTAATTAATTAATTAATTAATTAATTTATGGCTGTGTTGGGTCTTCATTTCTGTGCGAGGGCTTTCTCTAGTTGCGGCAAGTGGGGGCCACTATTCATCGCGGTGTGCGGGCCTCTCATTATCGTGGCCTCTCTTGTAGCAGAGCACAGGCTCCAGACGCGCAGGCTCAGTAATTGTGGCTCACGGGCCCAGTTGCTCCGCGGCATGTGGGATCCTCCCAGACCACGGCTCGAACCCGTGTCCCCTGCATTGGCAGGCAGATTCTCAACCGCTGTGCCACCAGGGAAGCCCATGGTAGATTTTTATTAAAGTAAAAACATGGCAGAAGGAGCACCTCTTTGGAGGTTGGAGAAAGGAGAGAGATAAGTTCATTTGGGTAGGGATTGACTTTGAGATATCTGTGGGTTGTATGTACAAAGGTGACCCCTGGATAGTTAGATGTAGGCATCTGGAGGTATAGATTTCTGAGTTATCAGTATATAGATGGCACCTGATGAGAGAGATGAGACAGTCATTAGAGGAATGAGATCATATGGGAATAGAGTATAGCATCTGTAGCATGGAGGGCCAAAGATAAGAACCTTGGGAATACTACTAACACTAGAGGACAGGCAGAGCAAGAGGCGTCAGCAAAGAGACTGGGAAGGGTTGACCAGAGAGGTGGAAGGAAGTTGGAATGTGGGTCATGGAAGGCAAGAGAAAAGAGTGTTTGGAGGAGAAGAGAGAGTGTGACAGTGTCGAATGCTGCTAGAGGTCAAGCAAATGGAGGACTGAGTGGTGTCCAGTGGATTGAATGATAAAGAGGTCATTCGTTTCCCTTCTGTTCTCTTTTGAGGGCAATTTCAGTCCAGTGAGAGGGAAGAAAGTCAGATGTAGGGAGCGGAGGAGTGCATAGCATGTGGGGAAGAGGAGAGGATGCAGTAGATGTCTCTTCCCATAAGTTTGGCCATGAAAGGAGAGATGAGAAAGGGATATGGGATTGAAGGAATATGGCAGGTGGGTGAGAAGACATGGCTAGAGTGTATAAATGCTGATAAACAGGAGAGAGGAAGAGGAATAAGTTTCAGAAGAGAGAGGGGATAATTGAGAGATTGAGGTCCCTAAGAAGATAGAAGGGGTAAAGCCAGAGTTTAGGCAGGTAGAGAGAGAGAGACATTCATTCATTCAATTATTTTTATTCATTCATTCATTTAATTAATTTTTTTCTGAACCACTGCCTCCTTCAGCTGGGTATTGTGTAGTTCAGAGGCCATTAAGCATTTCTCCATTGAATCATCCTTCTATTTGCTCTTGAATTTATTCATTCTCTACTCACTCACTTAATCCTCCCTCCCTCCCTCTTTTCCTCCTTTCCTCCCTTCCTTTCTTCCTTCCTTCCTTCCTTCCTTCCTTCCTTCCTTCCTTCCTTCCTTCCTCCTTTCATGGGCTCATCCTGGGCCAAGGAAGGGACAGTCCTTTGGGTCACTTTTCTTTCTGGGCCTCTGCCTCCTCCTCCTGGGCCTTGTGTAGTCCAGAGTTCACTATGAAATTCTCCATTCAATCATCCTTCTAGTTGCTCTTGAATTTATTTACTATCTCAAACATGCCCATACTTTATTCACCCATTCAGCTACTTACTCATTTATTTATTCATTCACTTATTAATTAATTCATTCATCCATTCATACTCTATTTACTCATTCATTCATTCATTCATTCACTCACACATTCCCACTTAACTCATTTACTCAACTGACATTTATGTGTTGGTCATTGTGGGGATAGAGGAGAGCGGTGGATCAGTTCAGAGTCTGGAATTCAGAACTGTCTGCTTTGGCCAAGGGCACTGGGCAGACCCATCTTCCTTCTCCTATACACCTCTGCTTGGCTGGTGGCTCTCAAGCTAAGTGCTTCTCAACTGCTGATGTTCGCACAAATAACCTGGGGATCCTGTTAAATGAAAGATTTTGGTTCAGTAGCTATGGGTGAGGCTTAAGATGCAGCATCTCTGACAAGATCCCAGGTTAGATCTATGTTTCTGGTCTTCAGACCACATTCTGTGTAGCAAGAGTCTTGATCAGTGCTGTCCAATAGACATGTTAGTGTGGCCAGATAATATTTAGGATGCCCAGTTTAATTAATGAATTTCAGATAAACAATGAATTTTATTTTTAGAATAACTATGTTCCAAATAGCGCATGGGACATATTTATACTAAAAATTTACTAAATATACTAAAAAAATTTGTGTTTATTTGAAATTCAAACTAACCTGGGCATCCAGTATTTTTATTTCCTAAATCTGGAAAGCTTATGTATGATCTGAGCCACAAATGTGAATCACATATGTAATTTAAAATTTTCTAATAGCTACATTTTAAAAAGTAAAAAGAGGTAGGTGAATTAATTTAAAGAATATACTTTATTTAACCCAATATATCCAAAATACCATTTCAACATATTATTAATATAAATATTATTAATGAGATATTTATCTTTCTCTTTTTTGTACTAAGCCTTTGATATCCAGTGTATATTTTACACTTACATCTCATTTTGAATTAGCCACATTTCAAGTGCTCAGTAGCCGCATGTGGCTAATGGCTACTGTGTTGGTCAGCTCAGGTCCGAATCTCCCTAGCTATTCCTATTTCATTGACCTGGGGCATGAGCTTTAAAAGCTCCAGTGATTCCAATGTGCAGCCTGGTTGCCACTTCTGCCCTTCAGGGCTGCCTGGTCACAGATCATTCCATGATGAGCGGCAGCCACCACAAGAGGGAGCCAGCCCTTTGGAATAAAGGCTTCTCAAAGCTGCCCGGTCTTCACTAGGCAGGGACTCAGGAAAACCTGGACGCGTCCACGAGCGCAGCGGCTGGACCTGTTCCTCAGTTTCCCTCACACTCGCTTTCCCAGCCAAGGTTTCCCACAACCTGGGCCGCTATTGCAGATCTCTCTGTTAAGTTGCTCCATAATTATCCCTTTCCTCTGTTGTATCTTGATCTCCCTTCTCCCACCATCATGAGGTCTTTCCCCCCTTAGCAGTTTGTAAGGTACGAAGACTAGGAACCAGCGGTCCTAGAGATTGGGGTCGTATCCCAGCTCTGCTACTGACGAGCCAAGCACCCTTTCAGGGCTTCCCATAATCGTTGCCAGCTTCTTCACTAGTGTGGAGATACTATCAATCTCATAAGCACGTCGAGAAAGGACAACGTGTGATGATATACTCCTAAGAAAATGAAGCAAGGTATGTGCTCAGGGAGTAACGATTCATTCCCCGCCTGCCCCCCTGCAGATGTGTTGGAGGTAATGTGACACACCTAACATATTAGCTCCCAAACTTGGCTGTACCACAGGATCATCGAACGAACTTATGCATAAATCCTATTTCCTGATCCTCCCAGAGACTCTGCTTCAGTAGGTCTGGGATGAGGCCAGGGATTATGGAATATGAATTTTAAAGAAGTTCTCCAGGTGATTCTGAGAAGCCAGTCTGGTACTGGTTTTGTGGCTTGTGTGGGAACCACCGACATGTGGAAGGAACAGGGGATTTGGAATCAGGGGTCCTGGGCTTCACTTCATGCTTTGCTGTTTACTTAACTTCTCTGAGCCTCTGTCATGCCATTGCTAAAGGAGACAGTATAAGACCACTGCCCAGGAGGTGGTAAGATATATAAGGCAGAGTAAGGGCTGGGTAGCCATGCTCCATCCTTTCCCCACCCCTTCCTATGCCCCCTCTTTCCTAAGTCCCTGGCCTTCCTACTGTTTCTTGCACAGGCCATTCTTTCTCACCTCCCAACCACTCCACACCTTTCCTGTTATTGGGATGTCCTCTGCTTCTTTCTCTGTCCGAGCTGGGCCAGCTCAACCAACAGCGCTGCTCGCTTCCCTTGGACTTATTAGATTGTGTCTTTGGTGTCCTATTGCTCCACCCTGGTTTCGGATTCAGTTTCTTTGATGGAGCAATGAGTTTATCCTTGGGCCAAGTCAAATATGGCCTTTTCTATCTCCTCACCACTCTTCCCACCCTACTCCCCACCCCGCCTCCCACTTCACTCAGCCCCAAGGAGCCGGACTTAGCTGACAGGTCTTCCTGGGAGGCGATGGGTGTCATAGAGGAAGGAAAGAGAAGTTCCATGTGGGAAAGAGCAAAGAAGACAACCTTTGCAGGTTTTGGCCTGAAACAGATTTGCTCTACAGCAAACCTATCAAAAACAAAGCTAGAAGACAAATGCCAAAAGGTTAATATCTTACCAGGTCTCATATATAAATGATACTAAATCAAGTTTGCAGTTTTGATTAATATCATGGACCAAACATTCTGATTTTTCACTTGAGACAGTAATTGTATCTTAAAGTGACTGTAGGATTGTCAACCAAGAGTGAGCAGAAAAATCATGGGCTTGCTACAGTTTTCATCTAGTTGCAGAGGAAATTTACACTCACTGACCAAACTTGAAAGTGACAATACCAGACCCAAAATAAAATTACATTTTTATTATGTCAGCACTGGTAACTATTCAATGTACTGGTCATACCCAGTATTCTTAACCTCTTTATTTATTTATTTTTTTCAGATCTGTAAGTTTATTTGCTCAATGTACGACAGCTACATAATGACTCACATTCATGATATTCCATCACTGAGGAAAACTGCTAAGAATGGTCCGTGTGTGAAATAATTCCTTAGAGAAACACGGAGTTGGAAAAATAATCACTGATTAGACCTTAAAAATAGTTCACTGCATAACATGACAAAAAGCACAAAGGCTCATTCAGAGAATATATTCGTTGTTCTCCTACACTGTAATAGTTATAATTTCACCATGACAAACACCAGACATTAAGATTAAGCTAACACTGGTGTTTCTTTTGCTTCCCCCCCACCCTTAAAAACAAAATATATAACTGCATGTCACTATAGCAACATCCAAAACAGATCAGTTTGTTACGATCACTATTTGGTAGAGCAAACTTTACCCCCAAAAGGAAAAATTAAATTAAAAAAACTTTAAAAAATTTGAAGACTTAATTTTTTTTTGTCATAGGAATACATAACACCTACAGTATAAGTTAATAAATTTCAAGCTACTGTATAGAAATACAACATTAGCATGCACAATATTGTATCAATAGAGTAATGGAGGAGTAATCATTTCACTGGAGAGACAGCATCATAGGCAAGTGCATTTCTTTAAAAATAAAGGAAAGAAAATAAACCATTCAAGCTGCTTGAATATCAAGTCTTCCATTCCCTCCTTCATTTTTAGCCCTCAGATATGGCTTTATCTTGCATTATTCTAAAAAGCAGCCAGAGTCAAAGCTGAAATTTAAAAGAAAAATAGGTTTTATAATTCCAGTAAATCATTTCCAAATGCTACAAGGAAGGACACAACACTGCTCACTGGACATGAAGATAAATTAAGGAAAACCCCACCTACCCCCCCACCCCCAACAAATCTGTTCCCATCCGTGGCATTGACCTTAGGCCCCTGTTAGGGCACAGAAGCTATAAAGCTCTCTTCTGTTAGTTCTTCTGGTAGGTTTGGTTAGTTGGGACTTCCGCTCTAGCATATGGAGGGGGCCTTCGAAGGAAAGTCATGCTGGGTAACTGTGTCACATTAGAGAGCATCGTCACACTCTTCTATCTTCACTGTCACCGGGATCCTGGTCAACACGTGCATTTCACAACTGGAAGCTCCATTTTGGTTTTAGCAAAAGCAACTGTCAGGTTTTCCTCAATTACTACTCATTCCTCTCCCTGCCTAAATAAAACAAAGAAACAAACAAGTCTGGTGTCATTACCTATCTCAGCAGTTCACGCTGTTACTGACCTTATAAAAAAGGCTGAATGCACATACAACAGGTCGTGTGTTAAGACTTATCCAAAATGAGAACCAAGGACCTAAGGCTAACTGAAACAAACTTGTGGAAACAGCATTGTGGTTTCCTTCAATTCTAAAACGTGTACAGATGGCACAAATCAATTTCCAACTTCTATGCTTTCATTAAAAAGAAAAAAAATACATAGAAAAAGTTTTGGTCAAATAGGAGTTAAAGTATTTATTATCTGATAATGATTTTAGTTTATTTTCCTACAACGATTATTTGGGGAAGGAGTGTTTTCAGGGAGGAAAAACTGACACACGAGGCTCCTGAAACTGGACAGAATGTTTATGAATAGAGCTCTTCCTTTAGGATTTTTCTACCAGTAAGCTCCTAGCACCTGAATTTTCACACACTGCACCACAAACTTTCTCAAAACGACCGCCAACTTCTACGACCCAACAGCTTTTCAACCCACGCGAGTGCATGCCCTGGGCACAAGGTACAGTAGGGAAGACTCACGTGAGGAGTGAGACAGCAGTGCAGTCCCTGAGGAAGGAGCTATGGCAGCTGAAAAAAATCAGGATTTCTCTGGAAATATCAGCACAATAAATGACATACAGACCTGAATTTTCTCTATTTTTGTGGTGTTTAACGTTTCTATTAAAGTGATTAATCATTTTTGTGGTGGATTCAAGTTAAGAAGAAAGAAGGACAAAAATCCCACAGCTATCTGCCAAGCACTTATTAAACAAAACCTAAAGTAGCTTTGATTCTCCTCAGGGAAGTCTTTCGGCCTAAGAGATAGATAACAGCAAAACCAACCTGGATAAGGCTGAATAAGGATGTAAAAGCCAAAATAAGAAAAACACACAATCAATGGCTTGATGTCACATATGGCTGTAATGTAGAAATACTGTAAACTGCAATTTAGTGTTAATACTGTCAACTAATCAGAAACTTCTGAAAACTGGCAAGGCCTAAACCACAAGGATAAATATACCTTATGGTCTAAGTCTATCAGCTTGGAATTTTAACTATTCCATGTCTGGTAGAGTACACCCTGAAAAACAAAATGCACAGCTAAAACAGATGAGCTAGAAAGTACCCAGAACTTAACAGACAAGAGCATATGTACATAAAAATCCTTACTGGAACCACAGAACTTATTATTTTTTTTTAATGCTTCGGAACTTTATTATTTATTTATTTATTTGGCTGTGTTGGGTCTTCGTTTCTGTGCGAGGGCTTTCTCTAGTTGTGGTGAGCGGGGGCCACTCTTCATCGCGGTGCACGGGCCTCTCACTGTCGCGGCCTCTCTTGTTGCGGAGCACAGGCTCCAGACGCGCAGGCTCAGTAGTTGTGGCTCACAGGCCCAGTTGCTCCGCGGCATGTGGGATCTTCCCAGACCAGGGCTCGAACCCATGTCTCCTGCATTGGCAGGCAGATTCTCAACCACTGCGCCACCAGGAAAGCCCCACAGAACTTATTGAATGAGGGCTGTTCCGTTTAAGTTTTCTTTTCATCTTAAAACCCTATTTTCTAGCAATAAGTTAAATTAAGGACAGCTCCATTTGCATTAATCTACGGAACAGTCCATATGCCAGTGTGAGGCTGCTATTCCAATACCAGCACAGCTAGCCTGATTTTCCACTAGTGGTATTTTGGCAAAAATGTCAAAGAGGCGATCAAAGACAGGACAGGTCGTGGGTGTCTCCCTAGGAAGGTCATCGCTCCCTTTCCCTCCCCCACCCGACCCCCAACTCATGGGAAAAAAATAAAGACTGCAGTAGTAGCATCAGCGTGTGCTGCCAGCCCACCTGGGGGCCTTAATTGTTGCCTTCTCCACCGTCGTCGTCTTGCTGATTGCTTGTGCAGAGCGTGAGGTTGTCGCGGAGGAGCTGCATGATGCGCGTGGAGTCCTTGTAGGAGTCCTCGTTGAAAGTGTCGAGCTCGGCAATGGCGCCATCAAAAGCGGTCTTGGCCAAGTGGCAGGCTTGCTCTGGGGCGCTCTGGATCTCATAGCAGAAAACGGAGTAGTTAAGGGCCAGGCCTAATCTAATGGGGTGAGTGGGCTGCATGTGCTCCTTGCTAATCTCACGGGCTTCGCTGTAGGCCTTCTCAGATGACTCCATGACGGCCGCCCTCTTCTCTCCAGTGGCGACTTCAGCCAGGTAGCGGTAATAGTCCCCTTTCATCATCAGGTAAAACACTTTCATACCAGGTCTCACTGCAATTCTTGATCAGGTAGTTATCCAGCAGGCTCAGCACATCCTGACATACGGCCTCCAACTCCTTCTCTATTTTTTCACGGTAAGCACGGACCATCTCTATCTTCTTCTCATTACCATCTGCAGATGTCTTCTGCTCAGTGCTACTAATGACCCTCCAGGAAGAACGGCGTGCTCCAACTACATTCTTGTAGGCCACAGAGAGAAGGTTTCTTTCTTCATTGGACAGTGGCTCATTCAGCTCTGTCACCTGCAGGAGCGACGGGTGACTAGTCCCCAAGTCGACCCAGCGAAAGCCCGTGTCTGTGAAGGGGCTGGGGTGAGGCAGCAGGGTGGCGGGGGGTGGTGGAGGAGAAACTCATGTTCTTCATGTCTGCAGCCGTGTCGTCGTAGCGCTCTGCCTGCTCCGCCAGCCGGGCTTTCTGCACCAGTTGCTCGCGGTCCACCATCTTCATGGGCTGGGTCGGGCCGGGCGAGGAGACTGGGGCGGCCTGAAGGGCTCGGGGGGCGGCTGCAGGAGCAGCTGGAGCCCGTGTGCTGGAAGGACCGACCCACGAAGCGAGCAGCTGAGGTGACGGCGCGAAGGCTGTGGCTCGAGCTGCGACCGCGGGACCCGGCGCGAGGCGGCTCTTAACCTCTTTATTTTTAATTTTAATTTTTTTAATATAATGGGATAATTTTTTATGCTATTACATCAAAATTTACCCCAGTCTTTTAAGACCCTGCATAGTATTCCATCATTGGTCTATACTGTAATTTATTTCACATGATCCAGCAATCCCACTCCTGGGCATATATCCAGAGAAAACTCTAACTTGAAAAGATACATGCACCCCCATGTTCACAGCAGCACTATTCACAAGAGCCAAGGCATGGAAGCAATGTAAATGTCCATTGATGGATGAATGGATAAAGATGTGGTACGATGGAGTATTACTCAGCCATAAAAAAGAATGAAATGATGCCGTTTTCAGCAACATGGTTGGACTTAGAGATTATCATACTAAGTGAAGTAAGCAAGACAGAGAAAGACATATATCATATGATATCACTTATATGTGGAATCTAAAAAAATAATACAAATGAACTTATTTATAAAACAGAAATAGGCTCACAGACATAGAAAACAAATTTATGATTACCAAAGGGGAAAGGGGGGGAGGGATGAATTTGGAATTTGAGATTAACAGGTATAGACTACTATATATAAAATAGATTACCAACAAGGACCTACTGTATAGCACAGGGAACTATATTCAATATCTTGTAGTAACCTATAATGGAAAAGAATATATGTATATAGATATCTCTCTCTCTCTATATATATATTTTCTAATCACTTTGCTATACACATGAAACATTGTAATCAATTATACTTCAGTTAACAAAAAAGGGAAAAAATTCAGCTGTTTAAAAAATAATCAATTGCATATAATGTATATTTAGTTGTTTCCAATATTTAAATTATAATTATTTATAATGACATCAATGATATTGATATCTTAGAACATTAATCTTTTCCCCCTCATTCCATTATTTCCTAAGGATAAACTCCCTGAAGTGAAATATCTGGTATGAGCATAAAAAAGATACATATTTAAAATTTTGATCATATTGTCCGCTCAAAAAGTTAGATCAGCTTATACTCCTGCTAAAAAACAGTATATTTAAATGACAATTTTCCATACCCTCAAAAACTGAGGATTATCAATATTTTATTAGTTTCAAGAAAGAATAGATGGAAGTGATGCCCCATTTTAACCTGCAATTCTTTGATTATTGTCTGCCAAGTACCTTTTTCTGTATTTCTGGACATCTTTATTTCTTCTCTTTCGATTTGCTTGTTCATGTTCATGAGTAAAGTTTTAATCAGATTAATAATTCCATTACAAGGTTGTGTCTTAATATCTTCTTTCAGTGAAATTAATGTCAAATTGGTGGGCAGAGGTCTCTACCCTCCAATTATATATAAGATTAATGCCTCTAATTACTGTCTTAGATTAAAGTACTTTTCAGATTCTTATCTTCTGTGCAACTCAAGGTTTTATGGTATTTTTATTTATTTTTTAGAAGAATGTGAGTGTAGCGTGAAGCTCACTCAGACAGAAATAAGGTTGCTAATGTGGCCTTTGGTAGGGAAGGGAGCTGCCTCTCTGTGGGACCTACTCATTGATTCTAAAAGCCAGACCATCCAGATCTATTTGAAACAATCTTTGAGGATGTTTATTAAGACCAAAAAGAAGTTTGTTAATGAGACTGAACTCAATTTTTTTGCTGGACAGTTAACTTAAATATAAATGTATCCATCTGATGAAGCATATACCGATAGGTTCTGTCATCACTTTCAATTTTCTCTTCACTATGGAGCTTTTTGAAAGTCTTCACCTGGGATGAGGAATAGAATGGCCACTCCTGGCCCTTTGGCAGCGACCGGGTTTCTGGGAAACTTTTCTGTGTGTCTCCATAGCTCTTGCTGTGCCAGACACATCTTTACATGAGATGTAATGGTGGCACTTGTTGGCTGATCCTTCCTGCTCTTTCTGCCATGTTTCAGTTCAGTGTAAGGGCCCAGTGTAATCATGAGAGTAAAGCTCAGGGATTTTCTTCCCTCCAGTATGTTTTACAAAACACAGTGAAGGAGCTGAACCCATAGGTTACAAACCTAAGACAATTTTCCTTCCCCGGTGTCTACTCAAACCCAGTCTTGGAATAGTCCTCCACTACTCGTGGATGACATCCCAAGCAGACCCTGCTCTCCCAATCATCCTTAGACACAAAAGGTCCACAAATCAGAGACCAAGAAAAGGTCCCGTTTCAGTGATCAGTATGTCCACTCTAACAACGGTGTGTGTCCAGTTATTTGACACCCACAGAGGATCACTTGTCAACATTTCCTCCCTCTATAGGACCAAATTATTTTCAGTATAATCATGAAAGGAAACAAATAATAACAATGGCCAAAGAAAAAAATGTAAACAGTGAAAGTTTTCTTTTCTCAAACGTCCATATATAATCATGTCAGGAAACAAAAAATAAGTAAAAATAAAACAAATACTACAATACAGGAAAGGGGAAAAGTAGTGAATTAATACTTTCTACTTAGGTTATGATTATTTTAAAGAAAGAAAAAATTACACTGTAGTTTGCACTTGGCTTTAAATTTTAAACGAAGAAAAACTCTAAGTGGTCTCAGAGAATGACAGAATTGAAATAACACATGTTCTTTGTCTTTACAATAACCATGCTATCATGGCTTATTTCAAATCTACTGATTAAATGCAGGGATATGAAGTACCACAGGAGCTGGAGATATTAAACTGTGCCTGAAGCAAACACAGTGATTCTGAACCCTTAAAATTTACTCTTAAAACAAATGTGTGCAGCTAAGTTCGAGTGTGTTGGGGCCAGCTGGGCAGCAGGAAACATTCTGAATTAACTTCCAGGCAGAAACTGTTTATTAAAAGAGAAGTCATAAAAATATCCTAATTTGGAGCCTACATATATAATACTCAAGAGTATCCACAGCAATTGTTTAGATATTAGACCAACAAAAGATACTTTTGGGGGGGGAGAAGTTTATCATTGACTTTCTATAGAATTGTCACATGATGATGATAAAAAGCAGATTGACGTTGATTAGACTTTATTATTGCTTTTAAATTCTCTACAGACGATGCCTACCTGATGCCTTGATACCATATCAGCTCTGGAGCTTGGATTCAACCCTCAGGAAAACATAGGAGAAAGATACGAGTTTCGGTCGTTGAGTGAAATGGGGCTCAAAGTAAAAATTATGCTCAGTTATTAAAGAATGGAAAAAGTTACTCTCTTAAACATCTGAGTTTGTGGCTGGAAATTTGTAGCTTGTTATTCCAGAAACTGCTTCTTGGTGCTTGCTGCTTCCCTTTCTCTCTCTCATCTGAGCCCATATAGTATAGTTTCTGTTGTATGGGTAGAAGAGATTTTTAACTTTTGTTTTGGAGAGAAGAATCACTTAGTAAATGGGATCCAAACCAAACACAGACTTCCCCCCCTCCCTTGGGGTTGGTGGGTGGGGCAGAAGCATGAACTTGTAACCTCAGTACACGATTAGCACAGAATTCAGAGAACATCCACGCTCAATGTCAAGTGGGTCACAGAAGCCCCTTTCATCTCCAATCCCCTCCCCTCTTCAGGGCATTTCACACCCTCATTTTCTTTGCCTATTCCTGGCCTGAGGCTTCTCTCAGGAGCTAAAATGGCAGGTGCCGTTCATTCCCAATGTCTTCATTCTGAAGAGCATTGATTTGAATATCTGTGGCAGCAAGGGAGGGACCTGCAGTCCTAGAGGGGGTCTCTTTCGTAGAGCAATGGAAATTTTTCTGAATCCTGAAATCCAACATGTCTTTGCAAATGACCATGCTGGTGAGTGAGTCTTCAATCAGGATGCCTCTTTGGTGGTGTTTCAGCTTGCAATTAGCTCCAAAGTCCTCAGGGGTTGGCACAATCGGTATGGACCCCCACTGGGTTTGATAACTCTCCAAAGCATCCCTGGGGGTGCCGTGCCCATGCCAAGAAGGCGCTGCAGCAATTAAAGAATGTTTTCTTCCTGAGCTCTGGGGTGCATTTATCTTCAAGCTAATGTTACGGTTGGCGCTTTCTTTTGCCAAAGCTCCATAACAGCTGGGCCTCTTATTCCTTCCCAGCCTCATCACGGAGTAAGAGGAGGGTTCAAAACAAAACAAAACCCTTCCTCCGGTGAGGGGGAAGAGTGCTAGTTGAGTATCCACTAGACTCAATAAGTCAGCCTCATTTCAAAGGCATCTTGTTGACCTATCTCAGGTCCTGCTGAAGCTGTGACCCAGAAGAGACGCTGGGCCTCTTTTGTCTCCAAGGGCTGGCAGGAGGGAAGCTGGGCAGCGAGACGGCGCCCTGCTGGACAATGGGGAGTGGTGACAGAGTGCTCCCATTTATTGGCTGAGCGACTACATCAGTCATTCATTCACAGGCACAAGGTCTAAATTGCAGAACCAATTAACAGCACTAATAGCCCTTGCCTGAATTAATCTTTGAGACAAAGGGAGGAGAAGTGGAAGTGCTATTAGCAAATCAAGCTGTACCATCCCTGCTTTATTGCGCAAATCTCAGTGTCTGTATGTGGCTATTGTGCGCTGACTGCAATTACAGCCCTCATTTAAAAATGATTAAGTGGTTATAATTATTTTTCAATTAAAACTTATATCTTCCATTTATGCAACATTTCAGACTTCAATTACACTTCTTTTGAAAAGTGCCACTGAACCAAAAGATTCCCATTTCCTCTTTGAACCAGGAAACCTGAAACTCAACCCAGATAGGATTTTGATTTCCGACCTTCAGAATTCATTTTATGAAACGTAGACAGCGTGATGAGAGTTCCCAAGTGATACAGAGATGTGTGGTACCTGCTGGAAGTGACCACCTCCATCCAGGGGGTGGGAAGAGAGAGAGTTCAGGCTCCTCCTGGAGATTTGTGACGACTGAGAAGAGAAGATTGTTCCTGCCATTGGAAGGCAGTGTCACTAGGAGAGGTGATACCTGAGGCTAAATGTTTAGAGGCTCAGCTGTGCTCTTGTGACAGTAATGATTGCTGTAAGAAAGGTGTGAAGCTGTAACAGGGAAGAGCCAATTCTGACTCCATGTTGGATCTGTTTCTTTGACTTTAACCTTTGCTTCTTGTTGCTTTTGTTATTATAATCATACATAATGGTCTGCCTCAGGAAACCCCACCCACCTGTGAATGGCTGCAAGAAAGAAGAAATTAACACATCCCCTCCCCAAGGCTGGCCATTCCAGGAGATGTTTTGCAAGACTGATGGCCCTTTTTACTTTACTTCCTCCCCGCCTCGCCCTCTCTATTCTGCCTTTTTACTTTACTTCCCTCTCTGATTCTATAAAAGAAACTGGCATCCAGACCTGATAAGATGGTTCTTTTGAGACACTACTCTGCCATCTTCTCGGTCTGCCGGCTTTCCAAATAAAGTCGTCTTCCCTGCCTCAACACCTCGTCTCCGATTTATTGGCCTGTCATGAGGCAAGCAGAGTGAGCTTGGACTCGGTAACAAAGTTTTGAGCAATCTAATTCATTTGAGCAATCTAATTCATAAAAATTACAGCCATTTCAGAGTTTTCCCCTTAAAACCCATCTCATTTGCTTTTAATGACTTTCTTGAGAAGGAGAGAAAGGAATTGCTAGGCATTACACATAAACCATAGTCGATTTTATCTTGCTGCTGCCCATAATCGGAGTACATCCATGGCGTTGACCCTCAAGGGGACATCACGGATCATGTGTGTAGTGGTGGAAAAAAAGGTGTGAGAATCTCTGGGGTCTAGAGGTTCCAGTCAGGACTGTGTCCCAGAGCCCTGCTCACCAACTTTAGACCAGAACTGTAAAAAGCGGTTTTTGGCATCAGAGAAGCAGTATAAAGTGTTAGCTGCTAGCCTCATGCTGGCTGACCTTGGCCTCCTATTCTAACTGGATATTCTGAGTTAATAGCCTCAGTTTAATTCTGTGCTGTTGAAGGCATGCATGCCACATGTAGTAAGTTTAAGACTCACACAATTAAAAGAAATTATTTATAATTCTTACTCCTTAGTAACCAAGTCCTGGTTTCTCTGACCTAATTTTGGCTCTGGTGAGGAAAATTATGTCTTAAGAAATGAAAGGCAATGGCAGTAATGAAATCCGTTATTTTATGTAGTTTCTATAACCCACCTATGATGTGGATGATATAAAATTAAATTTCCAGATAGGATGAAAGAAGTTGCTCAGAGGGCTAAGAATTTTGCCCCAGTCACATAGCTAATAAGTGGCAGAGCTGGATTTACTTGTCCATCTTGGCACCAGTAACACTATTTCTTAATCACAATAGCTTTATAGAAAGTCTGATATATGGAAGGGCAAGTAAGTTCCTGCCTTGCCCCACTACCATCTCTCAGTCCCACCCTCTCCCCACCTACCCACCTTGCTCCTCTTCTTCAGAACAATCATTGATTTTCTTGGCCCTTTACTCTTACATGTGAATTTAAGAATGAGCTTGTCACATTCCATAAATAAAACCCCTGTTGGGATATTGATTGGAATTACATTAAATTTATAGGTTACTTTGGGGAAAACTTGACATCTTTATGAGATTAAGTCTTCCTGTCTATGAACGTGGAATATCTCTCTGTTTGCTCAGGTCTCCTTTCATGTACTTCAATAATACTTTATAATTTTTTCATAAAGCACATCTATTTATTCCAAGACTCCTTACAGATTTTAATCTTTTGGTACTGTGAATGGGATCTTTTCCTATTATCTTTTCTTTTTGATTATCGCTATTGCATAGAATTTCAATTGATTTTTGTAAATAACTCCTAGCTCTAGCAAGCTTGCTGAATTCTCTCATTTGCAAATTAATTTCCTCTTTTCAGTTCTATGTTTGTATGAATTGAATTGCTTGTATTCAGTACCATGGTGGATAGAAGCAATGATGGAGGCATTTTTGCCTTGTTCTTGATTTTAAAGGGACAACCTGTAATGTTTCACCATTAAACATATTATTTGTGTTAGGTTTTGATAAATGCCCTGTCACATGTTAAAGAAATTATTTTCTAAAAGAATAATAATTATTTTATTAGAAGTTACTTTTAATCCTGATTAAGTGTTAAATTTCATCAAATCTTTTCCTGCATTTACTAAGCTAATCACATAGTTTTTCTCATTTAATTTGGTATTGTGGTATATTATATGAATAGACTTCCTTGCATTCCTGGGATATGCCCTATCTTATCGGATTATACTGTTGTATTCAATTTAATGATATTTTACCTAAGTTTTTCCATTTAGTTTTATAAATGAGATCGATCTATAATTCCCTCTCTCCCTCCCTCCCTCCTTCTTCCCTCCCTTCCTTCCTTTCTTCCTTCCTTCCTTCCCTCATTTTAGTGCTGAGCCTGTGCCCTCCCCCACTGTAACAGTGAAGAACAAGCCTGACTCCATATTGGACCTATTCCTTTAGCTCTCACCTTTGTGCTCTGTTGCCTGTGCTAAGTCTGCTGGCTCTGCACCTTTGTAAAGTAATGTTGCCTGTAGCCTGAAATATACCTAATAGCACATTCTCAGGGCTCTGCTTCCCAGGCTTGACCTTTAATGGTGTAACACTTTTCCATTCATGTAGAGATAAAAAGTTGCAGAACAGAAAATAATGATTTTCTTGTTGGAGGTTTACAGGAACATTGTGACCAGACCTACATGGACAGCTGCAGGACCCAAGGATTCTGGCACCAAGAAGTTTGCAACAACTAGCCACACCCCTCCCCTTTTAGTATAAAAGATGTCTGAGTTCTAACTCAGGTAAGATGGTTCTGTGGGACACTAGTCTACCATCTTCTCAGTCTGATGGCTTTCGGAATAAAGTTGCTATTCCTTGCCCCAGCAACTTGTCTCTTGGTTTATTGGCCCGTCATGTAGTGAGCAGTATGAGCTTGGACTCGGTAACACCATCAGTTAATTTCTATCATTCCATATTTTTCCATTCTTTGAGACAGTTTATGTGTGATCAAGATTGTTTATTTATCACATACTTATTGAGTACTCAACTATGTGCCAGGCCCTCTTATAGTTTCTGGTGATATGGTAACGGATAAGCGAAAGTCTCACTTTACACATTCCTTAATACTTTGACCAAACTGCCCTGGCTCCGGGTCTTTGGGAGTGAAGAAGAGTTTTCCCCTTTTCAGCTCAATTTCTTTTATAGTTCTTTGGTTTATTCAGGTTTCCTTTTCGTCTTCACTTTGTTTTTTAGATTCTAATATATCTGCTTACTAATATATTGAGAGAAAATTATCTATAATATTAAATTATGATTTTTAGACTCTGCTGTAGATGTAGCTTTTTCTTCTTTTTTTCCTCCACAATATTGCTTATTTCTGCCTTTTCATTCTTACTTAGTCTTGTTAAAATTCTGGTTAAAATTTTGTCTGTTTTGTTATTATTAAACTATTTTTGTTAGTTTTGCAAGGAACCATCTTTTAGTTCCTAATTTCTGCCCTTAACTTTACTATTTTCTTCCACTACTTTTTAAAGGGTTTTTGCTTCTAGCTTCTTGAAATGACCGCATAACTAATTTATTTCCAATCTGTCCATTAAAAAATGCATTTCTCTAAATATCATTCCCACAGAAAGGAATCACGGCTTCTTGAAGAATTGCTGAGTCCAGATCTGGGGCAGAAAATGTACAAAATGAGCCTGGAACATCTGTCACAATAGATAACAAAGAAGCTATCAAAGACTACCAGGGTCATAACAATAGGACCCTGAAGCCTAATTAAAGGGGTTCATTGTCATTGGCCAAAGATGGCACAATATGACCGTCAAAAAGAATAATATCTGCAGTGGATTGAAATACATCACGCATATTAAAATCCATGAACTCATAATGATACTAAAAATATCCTTCATGGAATCTTTGAAGTTTGGAGATCAAATTACTGTCCTGAAAACCTTTTAGAAATGGAAAGTGTCAGTATTTATCCTGCTTTTCTGATACAAACCATACCTCGGGGTAACTAAATAGTTGATGAAGGAAAGCTCTTTTTAGAATAATTTTAGTTAATAAATAAAAAATGATATGCTAGGAGATCACCACTTTGCGGCTCTTAATGGTCAAACGAAGGTGGGCAATAATCCCTGATGACTTCTAAAGTCTCCTGAGTTGATGTGCTGGGAGTACACACCACCACCTATGATGTATTCCTGCCAAAAATCCAAACCTTGACCAAATTAGATCTCAACATCTAACTAATAATTTATAGGAAGTACAGGGAAACAAGGAATATGTTAAATATTCCATGTTAACAACAAGGAACATTCTGACCCCATGAGGGCAGAATCAATAAAATCCAGAATATGGGAAATTCCACAAGAAAAACACCACTTTTTCAACAAATAATTAGTGAGAGAGAGAGAGAGAGAGTTGAACTTATAGATTAAAAGATACCTAAGGACACGCAAGCCAAATGCAATATATAGACCTTGTTTAGAATCCTTATTCAAACTAACTATATAAAAAATTAATGAGGAATAACTATTAGTTGTTTTAGGTGTGATGACAGAATTGTGGTTTGCTTAATAAAAGAGAGAGATGCTTATCTTTTAGAGACACACACTGAAGGATTTATGGATGGAATGATATGATGTTTTTTACTCCAAGATAGTCAAATGCTAACAATGATTGAAGCTGGATAATGGATACATAGGGTTGCATTATACTCTTCTCTACTTTCGTTTGAATTTTTTCCGTAATCAAAAGGAATGTACCTAAAGTTTTAAATTTGCTCTGCACTGGGACATGGAGTGTGTGAGATTTTGTGTGAGCCCTTTAAGAACAGAGTCTCTGTTTCCTACCTCCTTCTGGCTCTCCCGTACTCAAGCCCCACTGACCTTAAAAGAAAGATGTTCTGGGGGCTTGTCTTCCTGGTGCAGGACCCCAGGGCTGGGGCCCTCAATATGGGGCTTGGATCCCTCGCTAGTTGGGGAAAACTTTTCCAGTGGTGCTTATCCTCCCATTTGTGGGTTCCCTACCTGGGGGTGTGGGTCTTGACTACACCACATCTCCACCCCTCCTATTCATCTCCTTGTGGTTCCTTCTTTAGATCTTTAGCTGTGGAAAATCTTTTCTGCTAGTTTTCAGGTCATTCACATCGATAGTTGGTCTGTAAGTAGTTGCAATGTTGGTGCGTCTTTGAGAGGAGGTGAGCTCTGGGTCCTCCTACTCTGCCATCTTGGCCACCACTCTGGATTGTTTGTCTATTTGTTTTGATATTGAGTTGTATAATTTCTTTATATAATTTGGATATTAACCCCTTATCAGATATATCACTGGCAAATATCTTCTCGCATTCAGTAGTTTGCCTTTTTGTTTTGTTGATGGTTTCCTTTGCTGTGCAAAATCTTTTTAGTTGGATGTAGTCTCATTTATTTACTTTGCTTTGTTGCCTTTGCTTGGGGAGACAGATCCAAAAAAATATTCCTAAGATTGATGTCAAAGAGTGTACTGACTGTTTTCTTCTAGGAGTTTATGGTTTCTGGTCTTATGTTTAAGGCTGTAATTCATTTTGAGTTCCTTTTGTATATGGTTAAAGAAATTGGTCTGGTTTCATTCTTTTGCATTTAGGTGTGCAGTTTCCCCAACACCACTTATTAAAGAGACTGTCTTTTTCCCATTGTATATTCTTGCCTTCTTTGTTGTAGATTAATTAACCATATAACATTGGTATATTTTTTGGGCTCTCTGTTCTGTTCCATTGATTTATATGTCTGTTTTTATGTGGGTAACATACTGTTTTGATTACTATTGCTTTGTGGTATAGGCTGAAGTCAGGGAGCATGATACCTCCAACTTTGTTTTTCTTTGTTATTGTTCATTTCTAATTTAATTGTGTTATATCAAGAAATGTTGTCTGTATAGTATTGATTTGATTCTTTAAAATTATTTTAGATTTCTCTTGTCACCTAATGCAAGGTCAAAATCAATTTAAAAAATAATGAAAAAATGTGTTGCATTTAAATTTGTAAAGAATATGTTATTTATTTTGTGGGTTTAGAATTCTCATACCTATTAGATCAAATTGCTAATTGTGTTGTTCTTTATTCTTACAATGCTTTATTTGTTTGAGCTATTGTTTTCTGATAGAGCTGTGTTAACATTTTCTACTATGATTATAAATTTTAAAATTTTCTTTGAAATTAAAAAATTTTTATGCTATACATATTGAGCCTATGCAGTTTATTTTACTTGATTTATTATATTTTGAGCCTATTGTGGTTATCTATCACTGTAAAACAGAGCCGGCTTAGTGGCATAACACATAATATTTTTATTATCTCATGAATTCTGAGTCAGGAATCTGTGCAGGGAATATTGGTGATGGCCTGTCTTTTCTCCTCAACCTGTGGAGCAAATGACTCAAATAGCTAAGCACTGGGATCACCTGGACAATTCTTCACGTGAAGTCTAGGGCCTGAGCAGTGGTGACTCAAAGGCCGAAGCTAATGTCCAAGGCACCTACACATGGCTCTTTATGAACCTGACTTCTTCATAGCATGGCATTCAGCTGGGTTCTGAGAGGGAGCACCCCAAAGAGGAGAGTCTGGAGAGTGGGTTTCAAGAGAACAAGGAAGAAATGCAAGCCTTCTTCTGATGGTGCCCCTCAGAAATCTCATAGCGTCTGTTCTGTTTCATCTTATTGGTTTCAACCCAGTGATTAAAGCCAACTCAGATTTAAGGGCAGGGAAATCAGACTCTATCTCTTCATGGGGAGTAACAGGGTCACACTGCAGAAGATCATGTGGAATGGGAGATATTTTTGTGGCCAACTTTGGAAAATACAATCTACCTCAGAGCCCATGTTGTTTGGTGCATATTTGCAGCCTTTATTATTCCACATATTTTGTTTGAATGTTCCTTTTATTATTCCTTGTGTTGCTCCTTATTTTTATTAATCTTAAATTTTTTTATGAAATTAATATTGCTTGCCTAGTTTCCTTTTTGGTAATATTTGCAAGATATATCTTTTTTGATTCCTTTATTTTTCCATCTTTCTTGAGGTTTTATTTTAGGTTGGTCTTTTAAAAATACTTATAATCTCCATCACTTAATTGGTAAATGTAATAATATAATCTGTTTACATGTCTTGTGATTCCTAATATACTTTAGTTAATTCCACTGTCTTAGAAGAATGCCTGGCATATAGTAGGTTCTCAATACTAGTTACTATTACTGTTACTGCTGCTGCTCCTACTACTGCTATTACTATTATAACTCTTATTCTTGAATTCCATTTCAGAGCCCTTAGTCATGAAACCAGAGAGAAGAACTTCCTCATCTACTTTTTACTCATTTTCCAAACTTCTCTACTGAAAAATGCTGTGCCTGCATCTCTATAGGGTAAGGATGTTCTTCAGAGACTTTCAGTGCTTCCTGATATCTGGCTGGGGAAAGACAATTTCTTTCCTGGACCCATAACCATGGGGAATTTTCAGCACAGGCTCAATGTCAGATACTATAATTAAGAACATAAGTTTAGAATTATTTTATCACTCACTAACTGTTTGACTTTGGACAAGTTACTTAACCTTTCAGAACCTCAGTTTTCATATCTGGAATCTGAAGATGCTGATTGCAATGAAAAGTAAATGAAATAATGTAGACTGCTTATCACAGTGATTTTAAGTGGAAGATATAGTTATTAGTATCATTTCCAGGGGCACTTTCTGAAGGAAAACTCCAAGTCAGGCCCTAAGCTGAGGCCTGGGTACTGCATTCAGGAACCCACTAGTGGGCAGGGGAGTAAGCTTCCAGCCCCTTCTCCCTCATGGGGACACACACCTTGTCAGGGCTCCTTCTCAACTGGTCTGCAGGTAGACATTGCCATCTTAGATTCATGACATGAAGTTAATCCAAACATCCTTTCCCAGCAGTGGTCTCATTTAGGGTGTGAGCTGCCCAGCGTGAGGTCTCTAATCACTTTCTTTGAAGATGAGGTTCAGCAGCATGCAAGGACCTCTATGGGTAACAGAAGGGCCAACATGCTTGCTTAAAACTGAATTTAGCATTGTCACTTTATTCTTTTTGCCTTCAGATGCCAGCAAGTTGGCTTCACTGGGCCTGATGGGCACATCATAGTTACAGGTTCAAGTGGGGCTGAAATTCAGCAGCTTTTTGCTCCAGTACTCATGCACCTGCTGGGCTGGGCTGCACCAGGCAGGGTGGGGGCTACTTCTGCATAGTAAAGTCCCCAGAGTATCAAGGATAAGCAGGGATGTGCCTGAGAAGGTTGACTCATGCTACCACTTTCCCTATTTCTATCTCTCATTGACGGTGGAAGTGTCCATGGTTCTGATGAATGCCACAGGGTTGGAAGGATGCTTGGAGCTAGTGTTGCCTCCCTCTCCCTTTCAGCTGTCTTTGTCTTTCAGTATCCTTAGCACAGTCTCATCCGAGGTGGGACTGACAATGGAAACCAGCTCCGGAATTTCTTTCAGTCTGTATGGACACCTATTGTGTATCATCAGCAGTAATGTTCTTCATCAGAGGCTACCTGATTCTCTACCCCATCTCCCTCCTCCACCAGCCATGGGCACATTGCTTCTCAAGCTTGTTGTTGGTGACCTGTGCCGGGCTTAGAGTAGGTGCAGCCTTGGGAAGGGTAACACATTAATAAAGTCCAGTGAGCAGCCTGTCAATTGAACCGGTACCCTCAGAGTTTCCAAGAGTGTAGCTGAGCAGCTACCAAGAGTCCTGTCATATTGGGAAGAGCACGACAACACTTGTTTCAAATTAAGTATATGTGATACCCTGGGTCTTTTCCATGTTCTCTATTGGTGCCATAGAAATCCCTTCTTTTACCCTTAAATAACTTCAAAATTATTTTTAATATAAAAGCACATCTTTCCTTAAAATTCTGAGTTTTATAAAGACATGATTAATATTTATTGACTACTTAAACACTTGCCAGATATTTTACACACGCTATCTCATTCAGTTCTCACAACTGGGTGAGGTAGTGATTATTGCCCTCAGCTTACAGATAAAGAAATGGAAAAGAGATTAAGTAAGCTGCCCGAAGTCACACAGCTAGAAACTGAGGTACAGAAAAGTCAAGTAATGTTCCCAAGGTCACATAGATCTTAAATGTTATCATGGAGGCTTGAACTCAGGTCTTATGATTTCAGATAAAATATTCTTATTGTAGCACATAACTAGCCTTTCATTTCTGTTCCCTAGGTCACTTAATCTTGCCTGGTCATCCATCGTAATTAATCTAATACTCATCTTTTCCTCTCTATTCACTCTTGGGAGTTCAACAAGCACTGGTTGACTGGCTCTATGAACCAGCTGGGCACTGACTCACTACTTCCCAAGACCCCTCCTCATGGGGGCCCCTTCCCTTGCTCCTACCTTACCTTCTACTTCCCTTGTAATTATTCGATTAATATCAATTTTTTCCCTAGACCATAAACTACACTCACTGTGTATGGCACAGTGCTGGGTACATTGTAGGTGGTCAGAATTTTTTTGTCGAATGAATGAATAAATGAATAAAATCCTCCACCTGACACTCATGTCCATACTCTTGATTTTGCCTGTCTCATTTTATCTGCTGCTCCATTTCAACTTGAGCCTTCTGCTCTAGCCCGCCTGGTCTTTTTCCCTACTTACATGCTCCTTGCTCCTGTCATTATGCATTTCTCTTATGCTGTTAGCCCTGCTTGAGATATCCTCTCTCTGTTCTGTGCACATAAATGTGTTTCCCCACCAATGTGGATCACCTTGCCAGCCCTCCCATTAAGCCTTCTTTGAACGTTCAGGCCATCACAGACCACTATTTTCCTTTTTTTATGGCTAGCCATCTTTATTCGCCTTTCCAAGTATGGCAAACTCCTTGATGAAGAACATGTAGTATTAGTTTTGTGCATTCCTCTGCAGCCCATATAGTGAATGGCTAAGAACTGGCAAGTGATAAATGATTGCACATGCTTTGCTGGTTCTGTGACTCAGCAACTGGAGGACTAGGTCACACTGTATAACATCTCCAAGGCTACATGCCCAACTATAAGACAGGAATAATAACATCTACCTTGCAAGGTTGTTTTGACAATTAAATGAGATGATCTATGTAAAGAGTTTAGCACCTTGATTGCATTTGTTACATGCTCAGTAAATGATATTCAAGATAGGCCAGATTATACTGAAAAAATAAACAAGCCCCAAATCTCAATGACTTAACCCAGTGAAGGTTTATATCTTGTCCATGCTACATGTCCAACAGGGGTTGTTTTTGTTCATCAGTCACTCAGGGACCAGGCTGACAGAGGTTCATCTTGACAAGTGCATCCATGATCACCTTGGAAGGGGGAAAAGATTGTTGTGAATTATGCATTGATTCTTAGAGCTTATGCCTGAAAGTGGCATGTCGCTTCCACACGTATTTCTTTGGCCCAAGCAAGTAATATGGTCATGCCTAACTTCATGTGTGTGGGAGGGGGGGTGAGTTCAACCCTACTTTAGAGTAGCCTGGGCAGGTTCCCCTATCTGTAAAGAGGTAATGATAATGATTGTATCTATGTCATAAGGTTGTCATAAGAATCGAACGAGTGATTGCATATTAAGTGCATATAACCATGCCCAGCACTTAGCTAAGTGCTTGCTAAATATTAGCTGTTAATATTCTGTCTATGGAATGAGCCATTTGACATATACAATTGTGTGGATTCATTTAACCATTTCATGAAACTTAATCGAGTGCCTCCTAAATATGAGACCATGTGCTAGGTGTTGAGGATTATAGACATGGATGACATAGGTGCCAATGTCAAGTTAGGATACGTTGGAAACTGTTTTAGTTCTGATTCAAAATCTTGACTCATGCTAAGATGTACCAAAGAGGATTCTGAAATCTTACAAGGAACATAGAGTCTACCCATTTATTGGACATATTTTATGTCACTAATAACTTAAGGTATTGTCAAGTTTTGATGGTGGTTGTGAGATTTATTTATTCTCTGTTTGAAGTTAGCCAGATATTTGTCCCACATTTTCCTATGTCTGAAATTTTTTTTTGGTATGCCTTTCTTTGTGGCATCCTAACAGTATGCGACAATAAAGCTCACTGGTTACATAGTCCAGAGACCTGAAGACTGTATTTCCATGTCCCCAGGAGGTAATCATCCCAGAGGCTACTCTTTTTTTACAACCACTAGAGGGCAGTAGCAACTCACCAATGCATTAGGACAATTAATACCATGATCAAGTGAGATTTATCCCTGGGATGCAAGGATAGTTCACATTTGCAAATCAAAAACGTGATACACCATCTTAGCGGAATGAAGGATAAAATCATGTGATCATTTCAATAGAGGCAGAAAAGGCATTTGACAAAATTCAATATCCTGTCGTGATAAAAACTCTTAGCAAATTAGGTATAGAGGGAATTTACCTCAACATAATAAAAGCCATATTTGACAAGCCCACAGTTGACATCATACTCAACAGTGTAAAGCTAAAAGCTTTTCCTCTAAGATCAGGAGCAAGACAAAGGTGCCTACTCTCACCTCTCCTACTCAGTATAGTGTTGGAAGTCCTAGCTGGAGCAATCAGGCAAGAAAAAGAAATAAGGCATCCAAATCAGAAAGGAGGAAGTAAAATTTATCTTGCTATAGAGAGGCATGTTGTCTGAGATCAAACCTTTATGGAACAGCCTGAATCCAGTGGTTAAGCAAAGCCAGGGTATAAAACCTTGGCCAGTTTGACCTGATGTGGTAAATTATGACCAGGAATATTTGCTCTAGATCTCCCCGTTGGGTTGGCTAAGGTTTTATCAGGGCTGCATTTCAGTTTGACTTCTCCCTCTGCCAATCTTACTTCCTCCCTTTGAATCCCTTTATTGAGATTCAAAAACATTTCGTACCTCAAACTCCATCTCAAGTATCAGCTTCTGGAGAACCCAACTGGTAATATTTTGCCTCCCATCTTGAGATATATTAGCTGTGTTACAATTTCAGGTCTTTCCACCATTTCAAGAAAAATTCACTTAGCAAATATCAAAAAAATTGAAGATTTACAGAGAGTAAAAGTACGTATAGTGAACTTCTTGGCTTGTTCTCCTGCCCTCTGCAAGACTGTCAACTAGTGCCATTAACTTGGCCTCAATTAGGATTCCAAGCCCAATCCTCCCTTAGGCAAGTCCTTGTATTCCAGATCTAAGTAACAAGGTTCTCATATTCATTTATGACTAAGCTCCCACCTTGTATCTTATTTCCAGTAACTACTCAGTCTTGTGCCCTATATGCATTGTTTAGCCCAAGTCGTTCTGGGTTGCTGTGTTAAATTACCAGAGCACAGAGGAAAAAGCCCCTGCTCCGTGTAAGTCTTTTGTTTGCTGTCTCTGCTCTCCTCTATCTCTCCTTACATTAGCACATAGTTTTCCATGATTAGGTACTTATTTTCATATAAAAAAGATAACCTGGGGCTTCCCTGGTGGCGCAGTGGTTGAGAATCTGCCTGCCAATGCAGGGGACACGGGTTCAAGCCCTGGTCTGGGAAGATCCCACATGCCGCGGAGCAGCTGGGCCCATGAGCCACAATTACTGAGCCTGCGCGTCTGGAGCCTGTGCTCCGCAACAAGAGAGGCCGCGATAGTGAAGAGGCCCATGCACCGTGATGAAGAGTGGCCCCCACTTGCCGCGACTAGTGAAAGCCCTCGCACGGAAATGAAGACCCAACACAGCCAAAAACAAATAAATTAAAAAAACAAAAAAAACAAAAAAAACCAAGATAACCTGAAGGTGGTGCTGCTTTTTCTTTGCATGGACTTTTCTTTATTATTTAGTCTCCATCTTCTCCTTCTCCTCCACCTCCTCCTCCTTTTACTTTCTTCCTCCACCTCCTCTATTCCTGCAATTATTGATTCCTTCTTCATGTCAGGAGAACACGATTAGACAAGGAGATGAAAGACATGGTCCCTTCTCTAGGGAGCTCCCAGTCCACTGTGGATTCAGGGAGATGAACATGTAATCTCCAAGTGACTGCCCAGTGCTGTGTTAGTGTGGACCAATGGCTCCCTGGGAGCAGGGTGCACATCTTGGTGAAGGTGAGGCTTGGTCACGGTGCTGAAGGATGGAAGGAATGTGGTCGTGTTCACTTCTGGATTCTTGGCTACATTTGTTCTTGAAGTTTTGGTCAGTTTAGCTTTCAGATATGTGACATGCAAATGTAACGAGCTTGTCATTTCTTTTTTATAAATGACTGTTTATGACATGATTGAAGGGTATTTTAAAAGTTATTTCAATATGAAAATTTCATCTGAAATCTTCTCTCTGCATTCTTAATTTGCCTTGTAAACAATTTCATTCCAGGAGGCTGAAAAACCAACTTCATCTCAGGTTTGGACTGTATCACCTCAAAAATCCCAAGAAGACCTGTGGTAATCAAGGAGGTTTAGTAGTACATTGAGTGTCTCAATATTTCCTTCTGGCTTTTGAATACATACATGCAGATTTTCTCATCACACACGAAACTCTACATTTTAAAATCGCAATGATATTTCTCAGTCAGAGCACAGTTCATCAAAAGGTGCCATTTTTCAAACCTGAGACTTAAAGGCTTGGGGCATATTGTGAGGATACCTAGTGACAGCGTCTTTTCCCCCCTCTAAACATTTGCATGTTCTCCACCCTATAGGTTGCGAGGGCTGGATGCTGCCCTGCCACTCCCAGAAACCTCTGCATGGTGGTAATGTCAGACCTTTGCCATGTAACACATATTTAGCTTAATTCCCCCATTTTCAGGAGAAATAAGTTTAAAAAGTATGATGATTGCTAATCTGTCTCAACTTTTTTACAAATGCTTAATACTGTATCACTTGAATGATTGATTCCTTGATAAATCACTTTTAAAGCCATAGTATTACTTATGTATCATCTTCATCAATAATTTTGTTGACACAAACTAACTCCACTGTTTAGAGTTAGAATTTATTAGTAGAAATAACATAAATTTATCACTGTGTAATGTCTTAGAATCAACTAGCATTCATACTCAAGATCATTAATGGACAAAAAATCTAAACAACAGACAGCAATCTGAAAAACTAGTTCTAGCTGACTTAGGAGAGGCCATGAATAATTTCGGTCTGCTTAAAGTTTTGCATCCCCCATTCTTTACTTACATTAAAACCAAGTCAGCTTAGTATTAGCTTTGAAAAATAACACATCTTTTAAAGTGAAATCAGTCAGTCGCTCAGAAATCATGGAGCATTGATTATTTATCTTAATTAGTTCTAAGTCCATTCCCTTGGTTATTGGCATTATCCATAAATGAGAACTTTTGCCATCCTGAATCCAATGCAGAGAAATGGGTGGAACTTGATCAGCCCCTGGCCAGCACACGGGTCACTTCTCAATCTGCAACAGAATGATGTTCTGAAACAACCTTCTTGCTCAAACCATCAACTAAAGTGCTCTTCACAGACCGACCACCAGGCTGCAGTCCTGCCTGCCTCACAGACACATTGGGGTCAAAACATTGGCCCAAGGGGTTGGCTTGGACTATCTCAGGATTGTCCAGCTGCTCTGCACATATTCAGGGAAATTCCTGAAGGATGATGAGATGTCCCCAGAACCAGCATGTGCCCAATGCCTTCTTGACGACTAGAGTGCCTTGGACAAAAGATCCCCCAGCTGTCTCTACAGAGACGCCTGTCTTCCAGAAATGCATCGAGACTCCATAAATGACCCTCCAGGTGAACACTCCTACTTATTAGTTTTGCCTAGTCACAAACACGTATATGAATCCTTGAGAAATTATGCTATTTGCCCACAAAGCCAAAACAAATCAAACACTCATCACATCCTCCGTTAACGTATTTGACATAAATTGCATTTAAGCGGAACTATGGGTGTGATCGCATAGCTGTTTGATAGCAGCTGTTTGTGCACACTGCTCACTTATGCTCTGGGTTTATTACTGATATTATTCTGTACGAAAAATGAATCTTCCCATGTTGAGAAATTAACTTGGTCTTAATGGAGATAGTCTAGAGGTCACAAAAATGGTACAATTAATTCAGCACTTCTGTCTCCAAGTGATGGTGTTGCAACAAATTGTGAAGTGTAATTATGGTTATAGAACCTCAGAGCATTTGGCAAAATCAGTTAATTCTGTCAAGACAAATCATTCAGAATTGGCTTTGGCTTTAGATTGAATTATTTGCATTTTCATTTGGTGCTTTGCCATCATGTATATACACGTGAGGAGGCTCCAGGGGCAGGATTTTGGAAACTCACTTGAAAACTCACTGCTTCGGAGATAATCCTGCTAAAACCCAGTACGTTGCATCTCGGCTTCAGTTTATAACTAAGATTGGCATATGTGGGTACTTTGAGGATTAGGAGTGAACAAAATGAAATACTAATGCTCAAGGTTCCAGTATTGGATGAAGAATGGGGACCCTAAGAGGATCTGTCCTGCTCCCTGCATCTCTGGCTAAAAGCTAACTTGTCTTCTTCCCGTGTCATTTTCTGGAGGGTAGAGCTGACTGTGGAAGTCACAGGACAGAATTGACCAGACCAGATAAATTACCCTGGGGAAGAACGACTCAGACTTACTGGAAGTGTGTCAAACAACTGGTCTACCTCCTGGCTGTGGGGAGCAGAACCACGAAAGGCATGCTGGGAAGAATTAGACATTCTCTTTTCTCTTTCTTTCTTCTATCTTCCCTTTCTCTCTACCACCTTGTCCTCTGTCTCTCTCCCTTCTTCCTCCTTCCCTCCTTTCTTTCTTTCCTGTCCAAATGGTGGGACAGTCTGATCAAAGCTATAAAGGAGGAAAGAAAGACTTTTGGAGCAGGGGCTAGTCAGGCAATAGGTTTGGCTGAAATGAAAGGATGAGGTTTGGAGTAAAAGAGCTAGTGGGAAGTAGCCACATAGCACAGGGAGATCAGCTCGGTGCTTTGTGTCCACCTAGAGGGGTGGGATAGGGAGGGTGGGAGGGAGACGCAAGAGGGAGGAGATATGGGGATATATGTATATGTATAGCTGATTCACTTTGTTATACAGCAGAAACTAACACACCATTGTAAAGCAATTATACTCTAATAAAGATGTTAAAAAATATATATTATTAAATTTGATTGGCAAAAAAAAAAAAAAAAAAGTAATTTGGGCATGTACTCATGCAGATGACATTGAAAGTTGGGGTACTTTAGTCCCAAAGGACAATTGTGAGTCTGGTAAATTCTTGAGCAGGAAATTGATGTGATAAACATAGTACTGAGAAGGACATTTCAACAGTGAGTGGAACTAACTGTGGCAGAACCTAATATTTCTTTATCAAGGGACAGAGCCATCCATCTGTCCCAGTTCTAGGTCACAGAATCTGCAAGTATCCCAGTTAATTAAAAAATTAATTGTTAACACAGGAATTCACTCTGGAAGACTTGAAGATGCTTCTAAAAGATACACATGGCCATTTGCTGCCTGTATCCAGGCTTAGGGTATCTTTGAAGAAGATGCGGCCCTCCTTCATGGCTCAGCTGGAGCACCTCCTTTTCGGGGAAGTCTTTCCTGACCTACTCCATTCAGGTACTTTCCTCTGTCATTGTTTGTATCACCCTGCTCTTTTCAGCTGCCCACACTGGATCCTGTCCTCTGAGCCCCCATATTCCTCCACTCCTGTTGCCCCTTGGAGGTAGGGGTTATCTTTAACTCTCCAATCAATGATCCCAACACAGTGTATTATACAGCAGGTGACCATGGACTGGCTGAGCCTCTATAACTGGGCAATCAGGTGGGATGTGCAGATATCACTCCATAACCTTATTGGAAAACATTGTTTTTCAAATGCACTTTCTTCTTTTTTTAAAAAAAAATATTTATTTATTTATTTATTTATTTTGGGCTGCATTGGGTCTTTGTTGCTGCACACGGGCTTTCTCTAGTTGAGGTGAGTGGGGACTACTCTTTGTTGTGGTGCGTGGGCTTCTCTTGTTGCAGAGCATGGGCTCTAGGTGTGCGGGCTTCAGTAGCTGTGGCACACAGGCTCAGTAGTTGTGGCTTGTGGGCTCTAGAGCGCAGGCTCAGTAGTTGTGGTGCATGGGCTTAGTTGCTCCGTGGCATGTGGGATCTTCCTGGACCAGGGCTCGAACCCGTGTGCCCTGCATTGGCAGGTGGATTCCGGGAAGCCCCGCAAATGTACTTCCAAATATGTCTTGTCCTAAGAAGAGGTCAGACTGTGAAAGGTCAGATTCAATAGGATTGGGTTAGGTTGTTTGCAACTCTGACATTCTATGATCTAAGTGCTAAGTTCCCTGGAAGGAGGAGGCGGTAGAGTCAATGAGGCTGTCTGCTAGGGTTATCAGCGGAGTTAGGGGCTGGAGGAAACCAAGTACTCCAATCCTCCCTAACCCACCCACAGGCCCAATATAATCAAGCACTCTTAACATCAGAAACTTTAAACAAAACCTAACCCAAATAAGACCTCTTTGTTGGTACAGCAAAAAAGAAGGAAGCAAAGACACCAATTTCCACACTCCCTAATTTCCTTGGATCTTGTTCAGGATGGATGTGGCTGTTGACAGACAGGATGGTGATGATCTCTCAGACTGGGTCTTGACTGCTGCTGGACTCTCCACCTTCAGGGACATCAGCACATCTTCTGATAGAACAGGATGCAGGATGCAGTGTGCAGGATACGGGGACGCCACTTTGGTACCAGGACTCATACGTCTCACAGTGGTTTTCTTCCCAGGGTTTTATTCCAGAAGCTGGTACTCATTTCTCCTTGGTTGATATATACCTAAGGCCCACCTCATAGAAGCAGGGGTAAATCTCTGCTTTATCTTCCTTAGTAAGTTTGGTAAAACACCGGAATTAAAATATTCTTGTGTAAGTACTTGATGTCCAGTATAAAGGTGTTACTTTTGCTTCTTTTTCATAATACTTGACCCACATAAACAAACAAAAAATATCTCCCCTCCCATTCTCTTTCTTTATCTATTAAGGCATGATGACAATCACAAACACTATTTTAACACATTCTTTTTACACTTTGGCAAGAAGGAAATCAGAGGGGAGACAGATGTTAGAATTGGTCAGTCCCAGGGACTTCAGGTGTGAATGATTAGGAGAGGGAGGTTGGCAGATGGTGTTAGCAAATGTGTGGATAAAAGGCTGTTACAGGAAACAGGAAAAAGTCTAGTTGTCTGGGGGGTTGGCTGTATAGGAGATAAAGATGGAAAGGCAGGTTGATGTCATATTGTGTAGTGTCCTGAATTGGGTGGGCAGTGGGTGAACCATTGGATGACACAATTGGTGCTGTGATTTAGAGAGGTTAATTTGATGGTGGATCTATTTAATCTGTTACCATCTCAGCTCCAACAACAGAATGCTGAGCTCTGTTGGAGAAGTTTTTATAAACTCTGCAGATAGCACTGAAATGCATTGTCTTCCATCTCAGCAGGTTGGTAATCTCACCTTAGCAGTCCTTCTATGTGCCATCAGTTCATCACTCATCTGTTCTCAGCAGTAAACTATTGGTATTCCTATTACAAACCATTTCCTTATGACCCTTGGAAATTTCTTACTTCATAGATCTAATTAAAGCCATTACTATAAGCAGTGGGAAAACATTAAAAAATTATAAGCAAAAGAAAGCCTTTGATTTGCATTTGGGAATGTTCATTTCAGGTGTAGAATGAAGAAGGGATTGTGAGTAAGGTTGAGGAGTGATACTTCAGGCAGGAAGAGGCAGGGGAGAGAAGATAGGGTCTAGAGCCATGCATTGCCAGTGGAGATGAAGGAGAGAGAATAAATGTGTGAAGTGTTTAGAAGATGAAATTCACAGGACTCGGATTACAGGTTGGATGTGAAGGTTGAGAGAGCAGGGAACATCTTCCAGGTTTCTGACTTGAGTGGTGGATGGTTATACCATTAGAAAATGCAAAATGAGGAACAGCTCAGGAGGAAGATGATGAATTATTTCTGGAAGATTTAGCAAGATAGAATTGTCTTCAGACTCTACTTATATAAACAGTTTTTAATCCTTAATTTTGAAAACCATCTGCTACAGTTGCCAAAGTTGTTTTTAATATGAAATTTGCTTGCTCCATTGAGTTGCCTCTGCTTAGGCACTTCTTGTGATGGAAGTGTTCCATCTCAATTTTTCTTCCCCAAAGTGGGCATGCCTTGATGTTGTTATTATAAAAAATTCTAAACACACCACCTCAACTTTGATAGCATTCTGGATTGATTTGGAAAAAAAACCCTAAATCTTTCCCTATTTCTCACACATAATTATGTGTATCGCCTTCCATGCATAAAATACACATTACCTCGGTGTAGATGCTTCATTTCTGACTCTGGTGAGGGCTTGATGGTTTGACTCTACAGAATTGTATACCGTATTTATACTATGAAACTAGAGGGAACATATAGGTCTACGTAATTTTTTTTCCTTAAAGCTGGAGCATGAAACAATGGCTCCTCCATTCCTGCCTTAGCTGAAAGAGAGCTTCTCCTCCTTATCTGCCTAAGTTACCTTGTAAGATCCTGGCATTAATGGACTACATTTACTGGAGGGCAGGGTGACTGTATTTCAAAACTGCTTTCTTTTTCACTGCCCAGGTACAGCCGACTTGGTCCCTGCTCCTGTGGCATCATGGTAGAGGGCTCAGTTTGCAGCACTCACTCCTTTGGACTGACCTTAGTTTCAGTGATTATCTCTTGATCCACGTACCCACCTCCCCCCACTGCCAGCAGCAGGATGAATGACCCCTGGCTTTACTCTTGTGATTAGAAAGAGGACCTTCCCCCATGCCAACACCCTTGGGGATCTTCAGAGACCTTTCCTTTGGGTCCTTCTTGTGACAAATAAGCCTGGCTTGTGGCTGCTAAAGGGTGACCCTCAGTCTGCTCCATGTTGTAGCTGGTGGAAGGGGACACTCTGGTCCTGAGGAAAAAGAGACATTGCATTGATTTTCTTGACTTTAAGTGATAGCATAAAGAGACTTAGAATTGGAATAAGAAAGAATTTTTAGCCATCAGTTATTCACTTGTCCAATGTTTACTAAACATGGGCTTTTTGTCAGCTATTATTTCTGTTGTTAGGACTATAAGGATGAGATGAGACCAGGAGCTCCCAAAGCAACAGGGAAGACTTTCAATACAGCCTGAAGATTCTCTTACAGGACCAGGGCAGAGGCCTGTGGGAGAAGGGGCACTTTACACAGCCTCAGAGTTGGAGGGCATTGCTGTTGGTTAAAATTGAGTTATGAAGAGCTAGAAAGGTAAGGAAAGGAGAGAGAGATATCAGGCAGAGGGGACGGCATGAGCCAAGCACTAGAGGTGAGCTTGGGACCAGCATGGATGATTGGGGCAAGTCTGAGGTCTTGTGCCCTGGACGAATTTAAGAAAAGGCCACATCTAAACCACCAGGCTGTGTGCGTAGAATGTGTGATGCCCAGAGGCAGGTTGAGCTTCCTATAATGTCACAAGGTTGCTCTAGACCTAAGGGTTATGCTGAGCATTTTTTTCCCCCTGACACATAAACTTTCAAAGCACCTTGGACTTCTCAGAAAGTTAGATGACAAATCCAAACACATCGGTCACTTGGTAGTGCCTTTAACATCTTTGGTGCGCACTGAATTTCCTTCAATGAAAACAAAACTCCACCTGCTTTCAGTTACCTCTCTCCTAGAAGGAGTGAGGGTGGGGTGCTGGAAATAAATGCTCTGGTTGCATCCTTCATTTGTACAGAGGCATGAAACACATTATATTCCCTGCCGGACATTTCTTTGTAAAAAGACACCTTTCCTCCTTCTCCAGTCTGTACTGGAGACCATTAATTAGAACAAGTTTTATCTAGCAAGCTTAGAATTTCTTCTTCTCTGCCCCTCTTCTCCACCTCTCTTTGCTTCTAAAAGCAAGGACAGGTCACTTGCTTTTGTCGCGAACATTTGGATGAAATGTTCTGATGAGTACACATATGTGTGTACACAAAGGCATGGAAGCCCAGTTTTCATCGGAAGTGTTTTGTTTTCCTTGGGTTTTTAACTTTAAATGGAGTTCACGCTCCCCCTCTTAGGCTAACCTTCCAGGCTGCTTTTTTTTCTCTGTGTCCATGCTTTCATGGTGTAGAATAATAGCTTTTGTTTCAGAAGCACAGGGCCAGAGGACCCCGAATGCTAGAGGTCTGCGTTATAACCATAATGGTAGATTTGGTTGGCAAAGCAGAGGTTGGGGGAAGGTGAGAGTGAGCGATTTCCATTGGTGAGCCCGAGTCCTTCTAGCAACATGGGCACAATGGACGCCATTCTGAGCACAGAACAGGCTCTGTTGTCGGAGACGCCGACACACTCATTCATGCCCCACACAATGGGCCCTGTGTGGCAACCTTGCCCAACACTGTGGCACCCGCTTCTCCAGGTGATTGTTACAGAACAAAAAGAACTTTGTCTCCTGTGTATCCACTGAGGCTTGTGTGTTAGCATTTCTTTCTTTAAAAAAAAAATTAAAATTTGTTTTCCCATTCTTTTCTTTATTCCAAAGTGAATGGACTAAAGTGAATTTCAGACTTGGTTCCAGAATAAGGAGCCAGTGGAGCACTTGAAATGGCTGGTATGAAAAGAAGAGCGTGGACGAAAGTAACAAATTAAAGAAGCTCTTGATTACTGCATCTCTTTCATCCTATTATCATTGAGGAAAGGGAAAATGGAGGCCAGGTGGCCATCTCAGGCTTGGACCCCATGAAGAGTGATGACTAGTAAGGGCTTGGGTTTCTAATTCACTAATGAATTGTCTATGGCTCAGGGCAGGACCCAACTGGAAGAGTTCCTCCTCTACTGGTTGAGAACCTAAGCTCCCAGACCCTCACACTCTCCTCCCGGAGATACTCCATTGCTGTGGAGACAAGTTCACATCCATGTAAACATCAGTATTTGTAGAAATTCCAATGCCTTCAGGCTTATTTAAATTTGTTCTTTCAAAATTTAATGGTCTATTTTAAATTCTGTACTTATAATCTGTTTTCTTTTAGTTTGTGTTCAATCAGGCACCAACACAAAAGCTCCCCTGCTATGTTTTGAAATGAGTTTTTCTCTGGAAGTTAACTCGTTTGGGGACTTCTGGAGTCAGAGTGTCTATGTTTGAATCCCAGCTCCAACTCTCAGTAGCTGTGTACCTTAGGCAAGTTAGTTATCATTGTAGGGTCTTACTTTTCCCTTAAAATGGGGATAATGATAGTGTCTACTTAAGGGCTAGTTGTGGGATCAAATATGAAGCTCTTAAAAAAGTACCTGGCGGGTTTCCCTGGTGGCGCAGTGGTTAAGAATCCGCCTGCCAATGCAAGGGACACGGGTTCGAGCCCTGGTCCGGGAAGATCCACATGCTGCAACTAAGCCCATGCACCACAACTACTGAGCCTGCGCTCTAGAGCCCGTGCTCCACAACAAGAGAAGCCACCGCAACGAGAAGCCCGTGCACCGCAATGAAGAGTAGCTCCCGCTCACCACAACGAGAGAAAGCCCGTACACAGCAACGAAGACCCAACACAGCCAAAAATAATAAATAAAAATAAATAAATAAATAAATAAAAATAAAATAAAATTAAAAAGTACCTGGCACCTAGTAAGCCTCAATACACTTTAACTGCTGCTAATGCATGTAAGATAGACATTAAAATCTCCTAAATGAATCTTCTCAGAGTTTCTTATTGAAATTGATGGTTTTCCTTCACCCAAAGCGCTGTTCATGTTCTTGTTCTTGTAGCAACCCAGGAAGGCTGGCTAGTCCCTTTCATGCCCTTGCTCTGCATCCCACATAGACCACAACAGTCCTTCAGTACCTAAACTACTTATTCCCATGACTACTTTTTCCAAACAGAAGAGGATTTCTCAGTCACTTTACCAGTGAGCTGCCTTTCTCACTCCTGGTCAAGACATTGTTCTAATAACACAGCTTATGTTTGCATGTTAAGCATTTCACTCCAGACCCTAATCACACAGATTTGATTCAGAAGTAAAAAAAAAAAAAAAAAAAAAAGTTGAATCAAATACCTGGCATCGTAATGATTTATAAACATTTATATTATGATGATTTTTTTTTTTAGTTAATGCAAATTGTTTCTTTTACTGAATCAGTTTGAACATGGAGATTCTTGTCAGAGAGAATTCCTGCCCATTCTCCTCCCAAAGGGAATGTATAATATTAATCTAGAAGAACTGGATATGAATGTATATTTATAAGATATATAAAAAGCTACATATTAATTTTAATGAAACATCAAAGCAAAACATGAATTGTAGCAAACACTTTATATGTAAGCAAAGGGCAAGTACACTTAGGTGGTGGGGCTGAGAGGTAGGTGAGTCTGTAGGTGAGACTAGATTTGTGGAGCTCTGTCAAAAATGGAAAAGAGGCTGCTTGAAGGACAGGAGAAGGGAAAATGTGCAAGGAGAGAATGTTCCAAGAAAATTCACCGGACTGGAGGTTTAGAGATGTGCCAGCTCCTCCATGCACCTGACTCAAGCTGTGACTATAGGTGACGTCACCAAAGTTAATCACCGGGAGATTCCTGGCTGTGATCCCCTTCCTACCTCTAATGAAAACAGAATGAAAAGGGTTGGTAAAGGTCTAAATGAAAGGTTTCAGCCACTTATAGGACCATTCCTGGGAGATCCTGGTGGATCTGACTATAACAGCACAGAGGCAAAAATGTAAATGGACATACCATTCCACGTAGCAAGTTATACCTTTGACAAACTATTTATCCCTTTGAGCTTCAGTTCCTTCATCTATAAGCTGGGAATAACAGTAGCAACTACGTTTTAGGATTGTTGAGAGGATGGCCGCAGAGCTCATAGCTCAGGGTCTGACACGTAGGAAGGGCTCAACAAGTATTCATCATCATCGTCATCTTCATACTCTTTATCATCACCATCATCATCAAACAGAATAACTGAACTGATTGTGACCGTCTCCATGACAGAAAGCACTGTATATCATTTAATGTCAGTCTATTCCATCTAGAACCCCTTTGACCCTCTCACATGGCACTGTGTCATTCCTATGCCCTGCCAAGTGAGAACACCCTGCTGGTGGTAAACTTTTCTACCTCAAACTTTTCAAAATACTTCTTTTAAAATCAATAAATTAGGCTCATATTTGAAACTAAAATATTGTCAGATAAATTCTGAAAAGACTTTAGGCACTGGGTGTCGGTCAGAAATGGACCTGTGTGTCAGCTGTAGCCAACCAAACCATCTTTTTTTTTTTTTTTTTTGGCTTTATTTATATTTATTGATATTTTCTCTTTATGCTTTGTGATTCCAGTTTAGAAATAATAATAATAGTAATGATGATAATAATAATAAAATTTACATTTCAAGAAACAACTTGCCATATCAATTGAAGTATCATGTACCAGGGCTGGCCTGGTGAACAGATTTAGTAAAGAAAAGAAAATGTCAAACCTGTCAATGGGAAAAAGAGAAGGAATTTCCAAAATTCCGTTCAGGGGAAAAAATAAAGCAACAATTCTGCAAGTGACACTGGGAGACATGTCTTTGTATAGGACGGTCTAGTCTCCATGTAGGAAGAATCCCCATTCAGAGAAAACCCGCTGGAGCTCCGTGTTTTCCAGAAGCCTTCCAGCCTCCAACCAAGAAGGACCTAGCAGCTTCCCCTCCTCCTCCTCCTCCTCCTCCTCCACCTCCGGGTGAGTAGGTGCACTGGTGCCCCAGCTCAACAACAGCCCAGCTTCCCAGGCCCCTCTCTCCACTCCACCAGGCCCACTGCCTTCTGGCTGCCCTCTCTGGCACTCCCTACCTACTGCTCCATCTGAGGGGGCAACTGTATTCAGGATATTTCTTTACTCCCTTGCCTTTAAAAATCACTCTCCCCCAAACTACAAGCCCTTCTGAAAGACTTGCAAATCTGATCAATGTCATTAAGCTAAGGTAGGCATTTATGGCTTGATATGCAACTTCCCCCAGGAACCTACATAGATTGGTCAGAAGACTCTGGAGAATTGGTGGAGGAGATGGGGCAGGGGACACAGCCTCAATATCACTTCTCAAATCCTGCCTGGAGGGGGCTGAGGTCCCCTCCAGGGCTCTCCTAGTGGCCACCTCCTTATCCCTGCCTCTGATTCCAGCCCGAGTCAGCTGCTTTTTTTTTTAAAACCCTAGGACCATTCTTTGAGCAGGATTTGGATTTTCCTGGATGTCAATCTGCTAAAATTCAGAGCGCTGCTTATTCCTTGACTTGGCTGGCGATCACCAGCAGAATGTATACTCACAATAGAGCAGGTTGTTTGGCCATAGATGTGGATGAAATAGTAGTAAGTTACATTCAATGGAGGGAGGTACTTATAAAAGGTTGTTCCATCTCTGCCTTGGGAAAAAGTGATACCCGGCTTTTGAACAGTCTCTTTCAATTACAATCAAGGTCATGGAAGTGTACTGAGGGCATGGGGTACACATACAGAGCACAGCAGACCCTCAGATTTAGCAGTTATAGCTTTCTATTCTTGAGGTACACTGAGGATCTATGACAAGTAGCAATTTCTACCTATACAGGGTGAATATTTTAATTGGTTTTTTAATGAAGCCAGTGTGTGGGGTCAGCCACTGGGCCAATGAATGAGCCCAACCCAGTGGAGACAGTGACGAGGTCTGGGAGAGGAATAGTTCTCAAACAGAATGCAAGTGCTTTGACCAAATTAAACACAGGAATGTGCAATGTCCAAACCATCTTTTATCGAAGAAAGATTGATTAGTTGATAAAATATACATCATCTTGGCTTCCAAATCCTAGAGACCATCAAAGCTATCCTGATGTTAAAGATATCACTATTTTAATGATCCCTGTTGAAGAGTGTTAAAAAAAAAAAAGCTGTGCTTTCAGACCTTAAGACTTATTGCGTGTATTTTCACAGCTTTCTTAAAGTAAAAAGGGGTGTTGTGGAAAATGATAAAATTTATCATTTATAGCGAAATATTAATGTAGTAGCAGGAGATTCGATGAGGCCATCTATCTATGAGCATTCAAACTTCAAAGGAAGCATAAACATGAAATTAATGGTTTGTCTAGTGTAAGAGACAAATAAATGCAAATGTGGGCTCATTAATATCAAGTGGATGACTTCTTGGTTTATGGGGTTTGGATTGATTTTGTCAAAGGCCAATAGATTTATTTTAAAAAGTCTTTGAAATTTAGCATCCATACACCCTTATTGAGAGAAATAAAACTCCCAGCACTCCCAGACGGCCTCTCTTCCTCCTCCTCCTCCCCCCCTTCCTAGATGTTGCTTTACTGAGATAAAGTTCTTACATTAGGACTTACTTTCACACTGAAATATGTCCCTTGTAGGAACTGCTATAAATGTCAGCATTTTCCACAGCATTAGTTTATGGGCAGAGTGAATTTTAATGGCATCATAATCTCATGGCAATCAATTGTGGTGCTTGGAAGAAAAAGTTCTGGGGGTGTCCATTAAATGGGCTTTGCATCACTTTTAATGCTCCAAAATCTTGAAGTCTCTCCCTGTCTTTCCTGTTTGTCTATAGGCAAAATAGTTTTTCTTTATTCCCCCCGCACCCCTGTTTTAGGCTGAAGTAGAGTTAAACACTTTCATATACAGCTTAATTCTCTAATAAAGAGGGAAAAAATCATTTATTCTCTTTCACTTGAGCAAGGTCATGGGTCTGTTGGTTCTGATACAACATAGGGAACCAAAGCATGAGTTTTGGTGGGCTTTTCGCTCTTTCTAGATCGTCAGATGCCTCTGCCATGGTCAAAATCTAGCTTTTGTGGTTGTCAAGTTATTCTGAGTGGAGTGGGGTGTCCAGTGTGAAGGGCACCCCTACACAGTGGCTCCTCCTCTTTCAGAGTTTCTGCTGTCTATTCCATCTCTACCTCCAACTCCAGCTCAATCTCCGTACCTATTTCTATGGATCACATACCTATATGTTGAGCATAGATGACGTATGGGTTATCACAATTATTTCAAGAGAGTTTTCCATTTCCATTGTTCTTTTTTTGCTTAGTTTTTCACCTTCAAGAGATGACATGGATTTTTTCAGCTTCACTGTATTCTTAATCATTTTGTGACACTTTCTTACTTCAATCTCTCTGATCCTTCTTGAGGATTTATGTGTACAGTAAACTAATTTGGGAAAAGAAATTGTTTAGGACTTGGTTCTGTAGTCTGTTCTCCACAAAACTTGAAAGTGAGGGAAATGATATTCCCTCTGAGAGTTAAATTGTAAAGTCAATACACGAGGAACAAGAATAAAGATTTGCAAGGTAACTGCAAGGAGGTGTAGGCTCTGAATTAACTGTGATCTGATTCAGTGCATTCACCAATTAATGATGAACAGATGTGTCAATCAGCGGTCAGCTACAGGAGTGGGGAGGAAGGAAACAACAGAAATAAATGTTGCTGTTCCTGTCCTAACCCCACCCATGGGAGAAGAAATCATACAACCAAAGGATGGAAGAGACAATTCCTACAGTCAAGTAGCTACAGCAGGATATATTAGCTAGGGCTATTTGTGAAAGTCACTTTTTAGAATATCTTCCCATCCCCAAATCCCCTTCTCTGAGAATCAGTCTCACCCACCTATAAGCATGGGCTTGGACAGAGTTGATTGCCCCAGGGTAGGGCCTCAGACCCAAGTTCAGCTATTTGGAATTTGGCTCCTGCAGATTTGGATGGGGATTCTAAATAACCTCAACTTACCCCTTGAACTGAGGACATAAAATTCAGTAGCCCTGAGGGGGTTGTGTTTGGTCACAGCATGCTCAAGCAGTAAAAACAAGTCAGCAGAAGGAAAGAGGAAGGATGAGAAAGGGATATGGAGTGAGAAATAGAGACACTGGAGGAGAGAGAGATGTGGCGTGGCAAGGCCTGAGATCCTGAGGCTTTCTTTGTTTTATCCCTAATGAAGCCAGACTGTGCTGTCTGCCTTAGGGATACCCCAATTCCTTATAATGAATCCCCCTGGCCTGAGGGGAGAAATGGGAGGGAAATCCAAAAGGGAGGAGATATATGTATATGTATGGCTGATTCATTTTGCTGTGCAGTAGAAGCTAACACAACATTGTAAAGCTACTGTACTCCAAAAAAAATAAACTAAAAAAAAAAAAAGAAAGTAGAAATTATAGAGTGAGCTCTCACTCATGACTTCACTTTCAGGCAATTGCCACACACTGCAGTGTAAGAGTGCCCAGTTAAGTAATGTAAAGATAATAGTATATGATTTTAATTAAATAAGAAATGTTGGTTGAAGATGTTGCTAACAATGAAAGCATAAGGGAACAAGGAAATGGTTGAGCCGACCCTTCTCCTGCTCCCTCGAATGAGTGCTTCATCAGTCACCATGTGAGGTCAAAAGAATGAAAATCTAATCAAGTATGAAAGGAAGAGAAGCAAATGCAAGCTCCAAATTCTAAAGGCTATTAGAAATATGAATTACATCCACTATCATTATCAAAAACCTCTACCCATGTTAAACATTGACCTTGAGATATTAACCAGAACTAAAATTCAGTGAAATGTAAAATGCAGATATTTAGAGCATGAGGGCAAGCCTCTATAATTTTTTCCAAAAATGTCTAAAGTGGTTTCGAGCCATGTTTAAAGTTTGAAATATTCGATTCACTTCTTAAACATTTTAAATTAAACTTAATAATAAAAAATGATTTAGAAGCATCTGAAATTTCTTACTTGGGAGTGAAGGCAAAAAGCCAAATAGTGGGAAAACACTTAATTCTCCCTGCCATGGTAAAATAATAGTTAATACAATATGGTGACAAACTAAAACATCCCTTTCCTTTGTTAACAAATACTGTTGAAGACATGGAAAACATCACTAAAGATTTGACTAAGCAGGTATTGAAAAAATCATGCCATGTTGGATTTTTCTATATAGTTGGATGAAAATACAGATGTTTCATATATGACTCAGGTAATGGCATTTGTGGCAGGAGATAGGTACACAAATGTTATTAGCATTTATCAAAATAGCCCCAAACTATAAATAACCCCAAAGAATAAATAAATTGCAAAGTATTTTCATGCCTAGGAATACCATACAGTAATAAAAATGAACTACCCACAACATATTGGCAACGGATTTTTAACAAAGTGGTTGAGATAAGTAAATGAAGAAAAGATAGGTTTTCCAACAAACAGTGCAGGAACAAGTGGATATCCATATGCAAAAATATAAACTTCAACTCATACCTTGCACCATATTAAAAAATTAACTCAGCTTATAGACCTACAGGTAAAACCAAAGACTATACCACTTCTATAAGAAAATATGGGAGAAATTATTAGTCATCTTTGGCTGGGCAAGGAATTTTTAGATAGGACACAAAAAGCAGGAAGCATAAAGGGTTCTACTTTCCCTGAACCCTTAGACACTGTTCCACTGGGAAAACCTCCGATAAAGAATGAAAGGGCCTATTTTCCTACAGCCTTGACAAAGTTTATTCCCAAACTCTCTTTTTTTTCTCTGTGCCACTCTGGTAGGTGAGAAGGATAGCTCAATGTTGCCTTTCTTTGTGTTTCTTTAATTTGAGTGAGATAATTTCATTTCATATGTTTAATATTTCTTTTCCAGTGAACCATCTGTCCAACTTCTGTGCTTACTTTTCTTTGGAGCTGATTTTTCTTTTAATTTTTCTAGAACATCTTTGTGTATTTGGAAAATTAGCTCTTTGTCTGAAAAAAGAATTATAAATATTTCTTCTAGTGTGTCAGGGATCTTTTTACTTATGAAAAGCTGTTTTATTTCATGTAATCAAATTACTAAACTTTTAAAATGGCTTCTGGATTTTGAGTCAAAGTTAGAAGAGATCTTCCCCATTCCAGATTTATAAAGGAATTTATAAATTATTATATGGGATTTATAAATGATTATAGTTATTAGCTAGAGCTTGTATGTTCTCATTTTTTATATTCAAGTCTTTGGTCCATTTAAGTTTATTTTAGGGAGACCCTCTCCTTCTGTATGGGAATATTTTCTGGAAATTTCTAAGATCTATGAGCTCTTCTGCTCCCTCCATACTTCTGTTCTTTGTGTCACCTCTGTGACTTCCAACAGAGGCTTGTGGTTCAGCTCTGCCTTTGACACCACTTACATGCAGTTGGAATTGTCAGGTTTCTTCTGTCTCTTAGTTTCCCTAAAAATGTGTTTTATGAGGTTTTTCTCCCCCATTTTCCTTGTTGTTCCTTTTGGTCTCTAGGGGAAGTGGGAAAATTCAGAACTAAACCACTGTCACATTTAAATCATAAGCAAAACTGCTGTGAACATGATTTTAATGATTGTACTTATACACAAAATAAAAAAAGAAAGATGACAGATGATAGATAGATTTTGCAATATATCTGCTGGGGATAACACAGTGAACAAAATATTCACCCCTCATTCTTAAGGGTGGAGACAGATAATATGCAACTGAGTACATAATTTAATAATACAGGTATAATTCAAAATCTCTGTTACTGGCCTTGTAAACCGTATTTCATATTTTGCACAAGCTACTCTCTATTACTGAGAACTTATCCTATAGAAATGCATGCACATGTATACAAAGTTAAAATGTGTCCATTGGCACATTGCTAATGATAGCAAACATTTGGAAACCCTCTAAATATCCACTTACTGGAGGCTGGTTAACTAAATCATGGTACATCCATACAATGAACTAATCTGCAACCATTGAAAAAATGAGGCAAATCTGCAAGTAATCACATGGAAAGAATTTCAAGACACATTGCTAATTGAAGAAAAGTCTTGAAAATATACGATGATTGCATTCTATAATTTTTTTGTTCCAAATTATATAACACATATATACATATTTATACTTATTGTTGTATATAAATATATACTGTTTTATGTATGGTAACACATATAGCATATGTACAGCATATATAGCATGGTTCCATTTGTGTGTTAAAATGTATGTAAAATTCTTCAATTATTAATAGAGATGATTAGACAGAGGTCTGGAAGGATATGAAACAAACTGTAAAAAGTGATTACCTGAGGGAAAGGGAATGAGGTTGGGCTGGGGCAGGGGCAGGACTGTTAAAAGCAGTAGTTAGTCCTGAGCCTGTTTAATCTCCTGTCCATTCCTCACCCTGTCCCCTGCTCTGCCTTACATCTGACAGTGATTGAGCCCAGCAGGTTGTGTTTGTCATTGGCATCCAGCTGGGTACTAGCAGGAGAATAAAGGACAGGAGGAAAGGAAAAGCCACAATCAGTATTTTCCCCCTCCTCTCTTTTATTAGGTGATTTCTCTAGTGTCAACTGGTCTCCTCTATGGGTCCAGCTCCCACTTCCCAAATCCACCACAGTTTCAATTTCAGTGGTGTGGCCTGGGTCCCTGGTTCTGGCAGTGTACCTCCTTTGACCCTGAAGCCTAAGTGTGGCAAAGCCTCCCTGGAGTTGTTAATCTTTAAATTGTTTCTTGGCTGTTTGACTTCTCAGAACTTCCACCACTGGTATAGCCAATTCCCTGTATTAAATACCTTCATGTTGTTCTCGTTTTCCTGCTTCTGTTTGATATAGGAGAGTTTGCTTTTTTAATTTACGTACTTCAATTTTTGTTTTCTTTTCTTGAACATTGTGATTGGATTAATTGGATTAATCATAATCCTTGGTCATAAAGTTTTATCACTGTTTTATGCATGGCTCTTCATTCATTCATTCCTAATGCAGTAAGCACCAGTGAACCCAACACAAATTTAGAATTCAACTGATAATTTATATCTACTTATGTGCTCCCCTGCAGTATGTTCCCTTCCTCCTCTCCCTGTATTCCCCCTCCCACAGATATAACCATCATTCCAAATCCTGAGTTTAGCATTCCCTTTGCTTTTAATATATTTTTATATATGTATTCCAAAAATGTATAAATATTTTAAGTTGTTTACAACTTAAGAGTATTGTGCTATATGTAAACTTATGGGTCTTACTATTTCATTTAATGTGTTATATTGCTAAGATTCATCCATATTGTGGCATATAACTAGAATTTGTTCATTTTGACCACTATATAATATTCCATTCTGTGACTATACCACAGTTTAATCATATAGTTTCCTGTTGACGGGCCTATGATTGTTTCCAGGTTTTTGCTATTATGATGATTCTTGTACATGTCTTCTAGTACACACGAGTGAGAGTTTCTCTTGGATATATATCTAGGAGTGAAATTTCTGGGCAAAAATGTATGAGTATTTTTGACTATATGAAATAATCCCAAACTGTTTTCTAAAGTGGGGTGTGAGAGTTCTTTTTGATCTATGGTCTCCCCAAAATTTATTCACACTTTAAAATTTTTGCTAACCTAGGTATAAAATGACATTTTACTGTGGTTTTCTATGTATTTCTGTCTTGTTTCCATTTTCTAATAGGGCAGGTAGTTTTGTAATTATTTTAGTTATTTTATTAAAAAAACCCAACTATATGATTTGGATACATTGCTTCACACAGTTAATTAGATGGAGTATTTGCTAATCACTCAGCCTATCAAACTAGAGCAGAGAATTCATTTAGTTAATTCTGGTTGATTTTATAGCTCTGTCTAGATCATAGGTATTACCTGAAAGTTATAGGCAAATATTGTAGAGAGTATTGATTTATTGTACAATATAATACACCATCCTGCTCAGGAAAACCTTATCCAGCATAATCATCATCCAATTCAAGAAACTTCTTTCATGTATGTTGATTTGATGGTTCCTGTCAATTAAATGTGAAAACCCCAAGTTTAAACTTACTATCTATATGGCACTATGGGCATTTATTTACGGCTTCATGAGTTTGGAGCTGTATAATAAATGGGAAGAAATCAAGAAAGTGCTAGAAATGGCCTCTCTTCTTAAAGACCATGATTGGAAGGATGAAAGATTTACACCAAAATCCACTTTTTAAAAAATGTTATTGAAGTATAGTTGATTTACAATATTGTGTTTAATTTCTGCTGTACAGCAAAGTGACTCATATATATATAAATATAAATATATATATATATATTCTTTTTCATATTCTTTTCCATTATGGTTTATCACAGGATATTGACTATAGTTCCCTGTGCTATACAGTAGGACCTTGTTGTTTATCCATTCTATATACAATGCTTTGCATCTGCTAATCCCAAACTCCCAATCCTTCCCTCCCCAACCTCCCTGGAAGCCACTTGAGACATATTAATGGAGTGACCTACTACCAACCACGAAATAATTTGATAAAAATTAAAGTAAGGTATGATGAGATAACAAATGAAGGTGTGGTCAGGATGGTGTGTGGTAGACCACTGATGGCTTCCTGTAGGAGATGATATTGGAGCTTCCAGATTTTGAGGAGGTAATTGTTTTTTAGATACCATAATTTTGTAGTGGACAGAACATATAAATTTTGGGTAAGAATAATATTCCATCCTCAGGGAAAGCTAAAATTTACTTTCATTTGGTTTCCTCTTAAGATTACAGGGATAAGAGGAATATGACATAGAATATCTTCCATTTTGCTCATATAAAGCCAGAACTGACTGAATGGTTCTTCCTGAATAACCTTGCCTGGAATTCTGCCATCTTTCTTGGAGTTAGGTGGTATTTCCAATCAAGTTATATTTTCTGCCTTTCCTATAGGTACAACTTGTTTCCTGGTGAGCTCCTCTTGCAGTCAGCTTCATTTCCATTCTCTTTCCCCCCCCGCCCCACAAACTGTGAACTTTTGTTTTAAAAATATGATTCTAAATTCCTGTTTTGTGTGCCAAGGTATAAAGTAGACAAGTCAGATGAATGCCAAAAAAAAAAAAAAAGGTTGAAAGGATGATAGAGAACTTGAGAAGGTTGAAGACCTGATGAAATGTTTGCTTAATTTGCTCTTTATTATAATATTTTCTTTGTTTGTGTACCTCTGTGCCTCTTACTTATCAGCTTTTGAGGTTTGAGGTACTGTACAACTAAATTTGCAGTTACACAAGTTGGAGTGGAACTAAACTCAGAAAGCATGCTGGGCCAGAGGTTCACAAGATAATGAAGGATTTCATTTGGTCTAAGACGCAAATCTTTAAGTAGTTTAACATCTCTGAAATCAGGATGGCATTTTAGTCTAGAAGGAAATAGAGTTCTTCTAGAGAGAATCTGCTCATCACCTGGGGGCACTGCCAGCCTGTAATTACTTTAAGTTCTCTGCTTGAGGGTTTTGGGAACACATGGATAGTGAGAATTTATTTATTTATTTATTTTAATTAATTAATTAATTAATTTTTGGCTGTGTTGGGTCTTCATTGCTGCGCACAGGCTTTCTCTAGTTGTGGCGAGCAGGGGCTACTCTTCGTTGTGGTGCACAGGCTTCTCACTGCAGTGGCTTTTCTTGTTGTGGAGCATGGGCTCTAGGTGCGTGAGCTTCAGTAGTTGTGGCACGTGGTCTCAGTAGCTGTGGCTCATGGGCTCTAGAGTGCAGGCTCAGTAGTTGTGGCCCACGGGTTTAGTTGTTCTGCAGTATGTGGGATCTTCCCAGACCAGAGTTCGAACACGTGTCCCCTGAATTGGCAGGCGGATTTTTAACCACTGCACCACCAGGGAAGTCCTGATAGTGAGAATTGAGGCTACAAACTTGCTTGACTACCAGTTTATGGTTCAAATTCCCAGAAAAAAATTTTCCTTCCTTAACCCAGTGCCAAGATTAAGGAAGACAAGTATATTTCTTGTTTAGTCCTGAATCTCGGGCATGGTCCATTTATATCTCAGCTTTATACTTCATCTTAGGCATTTTATTTCTCTCTTAATGGTACATAAAATGATGGTGTATGCTGGAAATCGTGGAGCCCACAAAAGATGCAGACATGAATGTGGGAATTTCCATAAGAATGAACCAACCTATTATTTCTCATGAAGGGTGATTTTAATGATTCAAAGCATGATTTTAAGAGGTCATTCTCATGTACAGAGGATTTAGCCCCATGTTATCTTAGCTGGGAACTTGGCATCTGAAAAAATAAAGAGTCACTGAATCTTCCACTTTCTTGATGAAACGTAAAAAGTAACAATTTGATTTTGGAGAAATAGTGTTTTCTATTTTAAAAGAAATTTTGATGTATTTTTTTCTGAGATTGACTGTTTTCTGAATGTATTACTCCTTTTCATTACACTCAAAAGCTACAAAATCTCATTGACCCTCAATTTACCAGCATATTAGCTAGTTTTATCCTTTTGACTTGCACAGCTGCCTGGTTCTGAGCTCTGAGTTTCTGATTGAGATTCAAAGTCTGACAACAATGGAAATGGATTAGTTGTACTTGAGTGGAAAAAGTGGAAGGGGAGAGAAGTGGTCAGAGTCAGAATAGAACCAACATGTTTTGCTGGTAGATTTGATGGGGTCGAGAGAGATGATGAGATGCAGAAGATGATGGTCAAGACTGGGGGAAGAGTAACAGTGGAGATGAAGCAAGTCTTTGGGGAGGGATAAAGTGTTCTGCTGAGTGGATATCACTAATTTCCATTACATTTTTTGAAAACTCAATCAAATCACCCCCAAAAAGATTCGTGAAATGCGATGCTGTCTCCAGCAATGGTATAGTCAGCTTTGTCAGACGGAACATGCCTCCCAAGTCACTGGAAATAACTGAAGAGCTAAATAGAAGTGCAGACTCATTAGAGCTATCTATGGGACATTGGTCTTTTTGATCTCTGTCTGCATGCTAAGGAAAGTGTAAGTGAGCCTCCTTTTCATCTTTCCCATCACACTTTAAAAGGCTGCCGTGACTCCCTCTTGCGAGAGCACCAGAATCACAACTGGCTGCTGGACAATCATTGACAGGAAGACCCTGGACTTCACCAAGGAGGACACCCCACGTCCAAGGACAGAGGAGAAGCCACAGTGAGACGGTAGGAGGGGCGCAATCAGAGTAAAATCAAATCCCATAACTGCTGGGTGGGTGACTCACAGACTGGCGAACACTTATACCACAGAAGTCCACCCACTGGAGTGAAGGTTCTGAGCCCCACCTCAGGCTTCCCAACCTGGGGGTCCGGCAAAGGGAGGAGGAATTCCTAGAGAATCAGACTTTGAAGTCTAGTGGGAATTGATTGCAGGACTGTGACAGGACTGGGGGAAACAGAGACCCCACTCTTGGAGGGCACACACAAAGTAATGTGTGCATCGGGACCCAGGGGAAGGAGCAGTGACCCTGGGGGAGACTGAACCAGACGTACCTGCTGGTGTTGGGGGGTCTCCTGCAGAGGCGAGTGGTGGCTCTGTTTCACCGTGGGGATAAGGACACTGGCAGCAGAGGTCCTGGGAAGTTCTCCTTGGCGTGAGCCCTCCCAGAATCTGCCATTAACCCCACCAAAGAGCACGGGTAGGCTCCAGTGTTGGGTTGCCTCAGGCAAAACAACCAACAGGGAGGGAACCCAGCCCCACCCATCAACAGTCAAGTGGATTAAGGTTTTACTGGGCTCTGATCGCCACAGCAACAGGGAGGGAACCCAGCCCCACCCATCAACAGTCAAGTGGATTAAGGTTTTACTGAGCTCTGACCGCCACAGCAACAGTCATCTCTACCCACCACCAGAGCCTCCCATCAAGCCTCTTAGATAGCCTCAACCACCAGAGGGCAGACAACAGAAGCAAGAAAAACTACAATCCTGCAGCCTGTGGACCAAAAACCACAGTTACAGAAAGACAGAGAAGATGAAAAGGCAGAGGGCTATGTACCAGATGAAGGAACAAGAAAAAACCCCAGAAAAACAACTAAATGAAGTGGAGATAGGCAATCTTCCAGAAAAAGAATTCAGAATAATGATAGTGAAGATGATCCAGGACCTCGGAATAAGAATGGAGGCAAAGATTGAGAAGATGCAAGAAATGATTAACAAAGACCTAGAAGAATTAAAGAACAAACAAACAGAGATGACCAATACAATAACTGAAATGAAAACTACACTAGAAGGAATCAATAGCAGACTAACTGAGGCAGAAGAACGGATAAGTGACCTGGAAGACAGAATGGTGGAATTCACTGCTGCGGAACAGACTAAAGAAAAAAGAATACAAAGAAATGAAGACAGCCTAAGAGACCTCTGGGACAACATTAAACGCAACAACATTCGCATTATAGGGGTCCCAGAAGGAGAAGAGAGAGAGAAAGGACCAGAGAAAATATTTGAAGAGATTATAATCGAAAACTTCCCTAACATGGGAAAGGAAATAGCCACCCAAGTCCAGGAAGCGCAGAGAGTCCCATACAGAATAAACCCAAGGAGAAACACGCCGAGACACATAGTAATCAAAGTGGCAAAAATTAAAGACAAAGAAAAATTAGTGAAAGCAGCAAGGGAAAAACGACAAATAACATACAAGGGAACCCCCATAAGGTTAACAGCTGATTTCTCAGCAGAAACTCTGCAAGCCAGAAGGGAGTGGCATGAAATACTTAAAGTGATGAAAGGGAAGAACCTACAACCAAGATTACTCTACCCAGCAAGGATCTCATTTAGATTTGATGGAGAAATCAAAAGCTTTACAGACAAGCAAAAGCTAAGAGAATTCAGCACCACCAAACCAGCTCTACAACAAATGCTAAAGGAACTTCTCTAAGTGGGAAACACAAGAGAAGAAAAGGACCTACAAAAACAAACCCTAAAAGGCTGCTGTAATGTTCCCACCAACTGAATCATTTTCATTTCCAACACTAATCAGTTTGTGAATAAATATCCTTTGGAGATGTGAGCTGCTTTAAATGATGGCTGCCTTTCCACCTTTAATCTATGACACTACAGTTCTCTTGAGAGAAAATAGCTCCTTGTGTCTTTATTCCCTCTCTGAGTTCATATATGCAGGACACCTCCATTTTTATTATCACATAATAACGGCTTTAGTAGGTGAATAAAACGTTGCACAAGTTTTGCAAAAATGAGAGGATATTCACCCTTGCTACCTTTAATCTCCTGCATTCTCCTGTTAATGAGTATAAATTATCAAAGCTATATTTCTCAAAGTCTTTACATAGCCAAATACCAGTGGCAGATCATTCTCAAGAAGGGCTCTTTTTAAATATCATAATTAGTGGTATTACCTTTAATCTTTTGTGGTGTGAAAATCAAGGACAACTTGAAACTTGATACAAGGTAAGAGACTACTTATTTTGGTGAATTTTAGGAGATGAAAATGAAGGTTTGAATCAGGTGTTCTTCTTTTGGAGAATTCTTAAAGATTCCAAAAGTATGAGAAATAATGGTAAATATCTTAGCGTATATTTCTTCTAAGAATTGGTTTACTGCTTTGATCAGATGAGATCCAATTTGATTCTCTCCCCTAAGTTCAAAAGGACCAAGAGCCAAGCATTTTCTGGAAAGGTCTGAATATATCAAACTAATTGCTCCTAATGGAACATTTGGTTTGGGGGGCCCTATTAGATTATTTTTTGGAAATATATTCATGTCAAACTTCCAGGTTCAATTTGGTAAACTGAATCAACAGAGTTACATCTCTTCTCTTCCCTATCAAAATTCTAAAAGGATATTAAAATGTAAGAACAAAAGGGGGAAAAAATCCCCCAAATCAAAGAAACAAACAAAATGCCTGTGAGCTATGGGAAATGGTGCAGGGTACCATACATAGATTGGAAACTTTGAGGAAGTTCTGAAAATTAGAAAACAGATTGGACAAAACTAATAGAAAAGTCAAACCATGCTTACAAAGCCCATAAATCAGCACTAGCAAAAAAGAAACAGTTGATGTATTTCCCCAAGTGAGTTCCAGAAAACCTGAAATCTTGGAGAAAGAGGGACTAAGACATTGGGGGGGGTGCATTGCTAAGAAAACTGTCAGCACTACTCTCTCTGCCTGCACTTCCCAACACACACACACACACACACACACACACACACACACACACACACACACTTAGATTGGGTGCCAGTAACCTTCAATCTCTGGCCTCACTTGGCACAAGTCTTGCTAAGTAAACGGGGAATTTTTCTTACAGCCATTTCAACATTGTCAATAAGCCCAAAGAAAGAAGGAAGTCTATAGTTTATTTTAAATGTTACAACAATAATGGCAAAACAAAGCAAACAAAGCCAGACAAAGCAGTGAAATTTCTGAAGACCTTTTTACTCCATGTATCTCCTCGGATTCTTTCTACAGGCAGTTAGGTCTTTCATAAGATCCAGTCATATTTTAGATGCCAAGCAGCAGCTAGATGAATCTTCAAGAAAGGGACACAGGAAAGGACCTTGAGAACTTCATCAAAGCCTGAACATGAGGCAGGTGGTCACCGTGAAGCCTCAGGCTTCCCTGGGGTCTGATGGCACCCAGGGGAAGTTTGGCCTTTTTTACAGGGAAATCTCACAACCAGTGGCTTTGATTGAGGGGTGTGCTATGGACTCTGGTCTACTTCAGGGATAGAATCACGAAGGGAAGCCTGTCTGAATGTTTGCCTTTCCCTACCATTCACAATAATAGCAGAATCTTCAAATTATCTATGATCATAGAAATTTGAATATTTGATTATACCCCAGGAAGTGGGTAGCTACTGACAGGAAAGCCTATTGACTTTTGGAGTGATAGAAACATTCTTTATCTTGATATGGATGCTAGTTACATGAGTGTATACACACAGATATATTTATTGAGCTATACATTCAAAGCTTGTTCATTTTATAAATTAATAAATAAATAATACCTAAAATATATAATATTATATTGGATAATACAAATGTTTTTTAGAAAAACGTAAATTACCAAAATTTATCTCCCCCCAAACATAAAATGCCCTGAAAGACACAACTATTAGAAGGAATTAAAGAGGGAATAAAAGATGTACCTATACTTACACTTGTGCCAGACATTATTAGCCAGGTTTGAATAAAAACTTCAAAATCCAGATAATTTCTATATCATTTAAAATTTCATACTGCAGGGAAAAATTAGAAGTGTTCTCGATCTATTCTTTGAGGGATAACCCAAACTCTAAGATATATGAATGTACTCTCAACACTAAACTATAAATTAATTTCATTTTTAATATAAATGTAAAAATCATGAGTAAAGAAGGACTAGATGAAATTCTAACAGTATGTTAAAATAACAATTCAATATTACCAAATAGTTTTATTCAGAAAATGCAAGAATAGTTCAATATTAGAAAATTTAATAATATAATCCAAGATATTAATTAATTCAGTATTAAATGGGAATAAATATGATCATAAGTACAAATGCAAAAAAAGCAATTTTAAGAAGTTTAATGCCCATTCCTGATTTAAGGAAAAATAATGTGGTAGGAATAGAAGATATTTTATATTTTGTTTTTCTAAATGTCTTATTTTTTAAAGATATAATACATAAACATAGTTTAAATTTCTAAATGTATAAGAGGGTAACATTGAAAAGTAAGTCTTCCTTCCACCCAGTCAACCACTCACTCAGTTTTACACAGTCTGTAACTTCCTAATCCCACTATTTTGCAGCATTCTGCTTTCACCTAACAATATATCTTGGTATCCAAAACATAGTAGGATGTATAGAATGACCTCATTTAAAAATGGCTGCCTCATAGACCAATGTCTGGAAATGTAACGATTCATTTAATCATTCTGTTTTAGTAATTGTTTTTTTACACAGTCTTTTGCTAGTTCATGCAATACTTAAGTAAATATCTTTGAAATGCATATTTGTGCACTTGGATGAGTATATCTGTTAAACATTTCTAAATGTGGACTTGGTAACAAACAGTAGGTGCACTTCTGATTTTGAGAGATTTTTACCAAATTTTCGTTCTTCTTTTTTTTTGGTTGTTGTAGATTTTTTAATTAAATTTAATTTTTATTGAAGTGTAGTTGATTTACAATGCTGTGCCAATCTCTGCTGTACAGCAAAGTTACTCAGTTTAACACGTATATACATTCTTTTTTTAATATTCTTTTCTGTTACGGTTTATCCCAGGAGATTGGATATAATTCCTTGTGCTATACAGTAGGATCTTGTTGTTTATCCATTCTAGATGTAATAGTTTGCATCTACCAACTCGAAATTCCCAGTCCATCCCTCTCCTTTCCCCACAAATTTTCCTTCTTGATGTGCTTGTACTATTTCGCAATCCTTCTATCAGTGTATGAGAGCAGACTTCTTGTTTTCCTGGCAATATGGCAGACTAGGCTTCTTGACCCACTCTCTCACTAAAAACAATTGAAAATGATAGATAAAATATCAAAATACATTTTAAAGACACCAGTGAACTAGCAAGGAAGTAAGGGGAAAATATCTCCCTGATAATTGTAACCAAAAATTTTTGTCTAAATTCAAACTTCTAGGCAGACCAAAATATCTCAAGCTGAATATTAATTTTACAGTGACCCTGGGTGGGTTATGACCCTAGATACTTGAAAAAAAAAAAGCAAAAATAAATCTTTTGGTGAGAAAAAAAGTCCCACAGAAAATGTGAGGAAAACAAGACTAAAAAATAAGTGAAGATGGGAAATCAGGAAGGTTAACTACATATCGTACTTCTGAGTGGTCCCATAAAATAAAACTATAGATCAGCTGCAGATATTAATATGATATACATGTACAAATCATAAATGAAATGGGTAGACAAAATTCTAACAAAATATTTAATCTAAATAAATGAAAATAATAATTCACTATTATTCTTTTACTCCCCTTCAAAGCAACTTGCAGAGAAAATAACTAAACACACGGGGAAACAAGGCAACATGAATGAGAACCAGCAGAAACACAAGATAATAGAAATAGACCCCCAAAGACTTCAGATATTGGAATTATTAGAGACAGAAAATAAAATAGCCATATGTGTCATACGTAAAGAGATAAAAGACAAGCCTGAAAATATGAGTATGAAATAAGAACTCATAAAGAATGTCTGAGCAGATCAGGAAAGGAACCAAATTTAACTTATAAAAATGAAAAATATTATGACTGAAACATAAAACAGATAGTATAGTCATTATGGAAAACAATAAGGAGATTCCTCAAAAAATTAAAAATAGAACTACCATGTGATCCAGCGATCTCAGTTCTGGGAATATATCCAAAGGAAATGAAATCAGTATCTTGAAGAGCTATCTGCACTGCCATACTCATTGCAGTACTATTCACAACAGCCAAGATATGAAATCAGTTTGTGTCCATCAACAGATAAGTGGATAAAGAAAATGTGGTATATGTATACAATGGATTATTATTCAGCCTTAAAAAAAGAAGGAAAACTTGTCATTTGTGACAACATGGATGAACCTGGATGACATTATGCTGAGTGAAATAAGTAGGCACAGAAAAACAAATACTGCATGATCTCACTTAAAATAAAAAAATCAAAAGTCATTGAAGCAAAGAGTAGAATGGAGAGGGGAGGAAATGGGGAGATCTTGGCCAAAGAGTGCAAAATTTTGGTGAGGAGGGATGGTAAGTTCTGGAGATCTAATGTACAACATGGTGACTATAGTTAATAATACTGTATTGTATACTTGAAATTTGCTAAGAGAGTCGTTCTTAAATATTCTCACCACGAAAGAAAAAAAAAGATAACTATGTGAAGTGATGGACATGTTAGCTTTATTGTGGTAATAATATCATAGTGTATACATATATCAAAACATCATGCTGTACACTCTAAATAGATTTACAGCCCAGGCCTAAGAGACTGGCAGCTTCTACTTCCTGTCTCTTGGGACACTTGCTCTCGGAGTCCCGAGCTGTCACATAAAAAAGATGACTGCTATGCTGGAGGAAACACAGGGGGAGGCCCTGGTATCACATGGCGAGGAGGGGCAGCCAGCCAAGCCCAGCCTTCAAGCCACACCTGCTAAGGCACCAGGCATATGAGTTAAGCTGTCTTGAACACTTTAGACCAGAACAACTACAACCAGGTGATCCCTGTTGACATCATGTGAAGAAGAAGTGTGACCCAGCTGAGTCCTGCCTGAATTCCTGACTCACAAAATTATAAAATTATAAAATATTTATCTTAATCTATTGAGTTTGGGTTAGTTTGCACACAGTAATAGATAACCAGGAAAGCCATCTTCAATGGTTGTTAAAGCTGTAGCCGTGGATAGGGTTGCTGAGAGCAAACAGACAACACCAGGTTTACTCTAAAAATCATCTGGAGAAAGGCTTGTGCCTTACGCACAGGATAACCCTTTATATATTGGAAGATGAGAATTATAATCTCCTCTATGAGGCTTCCCTGGTGGTGCAGTGGTTAAGAATCTGCCTGCCAATGCAGCGGAACACGGGTTCAAGCCCTGGTCCAGGAAGATCCCACACACCGCAGAGCAACTGAGTCTGTGTGCCACAACTACTGAGCTTGAGCTCTAGAGCCCGCGAGCCACAACTACTGAGCCCGTGCACCACAACTACTGAAGCCCACGCGACTAGAGCCTGTGCTCCGCAGTAAGAGAAACCACCACATTGAGAAGCCTGCACACCTCAGTGAAGAGTAGCCCCCGCTCGCTGCAACTAGAGAAAGCCCATGTTCAGCAATGAAGACCCAATGCAGCCAAAAATTAATAAATAAAATAAATAAATTAAAAAAAGAATCTCCCCTTTGATGAACAGCTCAAGTTCCTTCTTTTCAAGGAACAATGTACTTAATTTTATCTTGTTAGTCGTATTCCTTCTTTCTGGTTTCCCAAGTTTTAAAAATCCTATTTGCTACAGTATATGTTTTCATCATCCCTCTGAATTTTTTGTCCTTCATACATGAACACTCAAGCATGGATTTGATTCCTTATTTTTTTTTTTTAACACATTAGGCTCCTTTTTAAAGAAAACTCATTAGGCAAAATTACCAATGAGATTTTTTCAACAATAATAACAACAAAAACTTAACTTTTCCACCAGTAGTTCTAAAGACACTTCCTTAAAGCTTATGACTGATGGAGAAAGACAAGGTCTCATCGTCTCCAACCCAGAAAAGAGAGGAGGGTGGGAAAACACTGCATGGAGTCTTTGCCTGGTAATCCTACCAGCTCCTGTGAAAAGGAGCAGGATCAGTTCCCCAAAGGGAGAGGTGGGTACCCAGAAGAGGGACAGGGTACCCCAAAGGAGGGGAGGGATGCTGAGTAGTCAGAAACAATAAAGTCTACTGTAGTTTCCCAAATTATATTTGAGTAGACACCTACAAAATCATCATTTTTTTCTGGGTATCACTTAATGTTTATCTTTTTACCATCAAAGCCCTACGCTATTTTATGCTCCATTGCTTTTGCCTGAAATTGGATGAAGACATCTTTATTAATCAGGGAAAATATTACAAAGTCTAGGGAAGGCAGGATAACAGGGTGTTTTTTTTTTAAAAAAATTCAGCATCTTGTTGTGTAACCAGATGTGCCTTTGCTTATTCATTAGATTTCATTGTTCACAGTGATCTTGTAAGAATCTGGCCAAGCTTTGCAAGAGGATGTCACACTGGCATCATTCCAAGGAAATTAATAATCTTATTTCAAGCTCCTCTCCCTTCTCTTAGCCGGGCTTCTAGGCAAGGCCACCGGTGTTCCCCTCTTTATGAATTACAAGGTGGTTCTGGCCCCCAATATTTCTATTACAGAACATACTGTCTTTCATTTAAAAATTGCCTCTTATGAGTATTATTCTCTGTTCTAAAAAGATGTCATTGTTTCACTCCTATTCTACACTCCTTCTGTGTTCAAGGTCGCTAGTTACTCTGTTATTCAGGCAGACAATCTTTTCATAATTTTTTTCCAATCAGTCTCAGTTCAAGGACTTACATACTCAATAGCCCCCATAAGTTTTGTCATTTCTTCTCTTGAAAACATTTTCTGTAGCGACTCTTTCTTCAGCAGCTTCCGTGTATTCAATTTCTCCTAATGCATTGCTGTATGGAACGTAGGCAAGCCTTGTTTATGGTGGGTTTTGTTGGGGGAAAATGATTTTTTCTTATTTCCTTAGATTCAGCAACTATTAACTAAAGTTTCTTAACTGATTTGGGAAACGAACTGTTTTCATCTAGCTTACGAGACGAGAGTTCTCAGCTTCCAAGGGGCAAGAGATAAAAGTTTTGAGGGTAGCAGAAACAAAGCATAGATCAAAGGCGAATGTTAACCAGAGCAGGAGTTTCGTGGGAAAAGTAAAAGGATACTTCGGATCAAAGTTTCAAAAGAAAATCCAGGGTGGTCAGAAATCTTGCTCAAGCTAAAAGTGTATGTGTTGTATTGATTTATTTTCTTCCAGTTTGATTGAGAGATAATTGACATACAGCACTGTATTTTTTTTTTTCCAAAATGCTGTCAATGATAATTTCCAGGATTATCATCATAGAATATCCTTGAGGGCTAAAAACTTGCCTATGAAATCTTTTTTTTTTTTAAACATCTTTATTGGAGTATAATTGCTTTACAATGGTCTGTTAGTTTCTGCTGTATAACAAAGTGAATCAGCTATATGTACACATATACACCCATATCCCCTCCCTCTTGCATCGCCCTCCCACCATCCCTATCCCACCCCTCTAGGTGGTCACAAAGCACCGAGCTGATCTCCCTGTGCTATGCAGCTGCTTCCCACTAGATATCTATTTTACATTTGGTAGTGTATATATGTCAATGCCACTCTCTCACTTCGTCCCAGCTTCCCCTTCCCCTTCCCTGTGTCCTCAGGTCCATTCTCTATGTCTGCATCTTTATTCCTGTGCTGCTGTTAGGTTCTTCAGAACAATTTTTTTTTTTTTTAGATTCCAAATAAATGTGATAGCATACGGTATTTGTTTTTCTCTTTCTGACTTACATCACTCTGTATGACAGACTCTAGGTCCATCCACTTTGCTACAAATAACTCAGTTTCATTTCTTTTTATGGCTGAGAAATATTCCATTGTATATATATGTGTCATATCTTCTTTATCCATTCATCTGTCGATGGACACTTAGGTTGCTTCCATGTCCTGGCTATTGTAAACAGTGCTGCAATGAACATTTTGGTACATGCCTCTTTCTGAATTATGGTTTTCTCAGGGTTATGCCCAGTAGTGGGATTGCTGGGTCATATGGTAGTTCTTATTTTAGGTGTTTAAGGAACCTCCATACTGTTCTCCATAGTGGCTGTATCAATTTACATTCCCACCAACAGTGCAAGAGGGTTCCCTTTTCTCCACACCCTTTCCAGCATTTATTGTTTCTAGATTTTTTGATGATGACCATTCTGACCTGTGTGAGGTGATACCTCACTGTAGTTTTGATTTGCATTTCTCTAATGATTAGTGACGTAGGGCATCCTTTCATGTGTTTGTTGACAATCTGTGTATCTTCTTTGGAGAAATGTCTATTTAGGTCTTCTGTCCATTTTTGGATTGTGGTTTTTTTTGGATATTGAGCTGCATGAGCTGCTTGTATATTTTGGAGATTAATACTTTGTCAGTTGCTTCATTTGCAAATATTTTCTCCTATTCTGAGGGCTGTCTTTTCATTTTGTTTGTGGTTTCCTTTGCTGTGAAAAAGCTTTTAAGTTTCATTAGTTCTCATTTGTATATTTTTGTTTTTATTTCCATTTCTCTAAGAGGTGGGTCAAAAAGGATCTTGCTGTGATTTACGTCATAGAGTGTTCTGCCTATGTTTTCCTCTAAGAGTTTTATAGTGTCTGGTCTTACATTTAGGTCTCTAATCCATTTTGAGTTTATTTTTGTGTATGGTGGTAAGGAGTGTTCTAACTTCATTCTTTCACATGTAGCTGTCCAGTTTTCCCAGCACCACTTATTGAAGAGGCTGTCTTTCTCCACTGTATATTCTTGCCTCCTTTATCAAAGATAAGGTGACCATATGTGCGTGGGTTAATCTCTGGGTTTTCTATCCTGTTCCATTGATCTATATTTCTGTTTTTGTGCCAGTACCATACTGTCTTGATTACTGTAGCTTTGTAGTATAGTCGGAAGTCAGGAAGCCTGATTTCTCCAGCTCCGTTTTTCTTTCTCAAGATTGCTTTAGCTGTTCGGGGTTTTTGTGTTTCCATACAAATTGTGAAATGTTTTGTTCTAGTTTTGTGAAAAATGCCAGTGGTAGTTTGATAGGGATTGCACTGAATCTGTAGATTGCTTTGGTTAGTATAGTCATTTTCACAATGTTGATTCTTCCAATCCAAGAACATGGTATATCTCTCCATCTGTTGGTATCATCTTTAATTTCTTTCATCAGTGTCTTATAGTTTTCTGCATACAGGTCTTTTGTCTCCTTAGGTAGGTTTATTCCTAGGTATTTTTTTCTTTTTGTTGCAATGGTAAATGGGAGTGTTTCCTTAATTTCTCTCTCAGATTTTTCATCATTAGTGTATAGGAATGCAAGAAATTTCTGTGCATTAATTTTGTGTTCTGCTACTTTACCAAATTCATTGATTAGCTGTAGTAGTTTTCTGGTAGCATATTTAGGATTCTCTGTATGTAGTATCATGTCATCTGCAAACAGTGACAACTTTACTTCTTCTTTTCCGATTTGGATTCCTTTTATTTCTTTTTCTTCTCTGAATGCTGTGGCTAAAACTACCAAAACTATGTTGAATAATAGTGGTGAGAGTGGGCAACCTTGTCTTGCTCCTGATCTTAGTGGAGACAAAGATACTACAAAAAAAGAAAATTACAGACTAAGATCACTGATGAATATAGATGCAAAAATCGTCAACAAAATACTAGGAAACAGAATCCAACAACACATTAAAAGGATCATACACCATGATCAAGTGGGATTTATCCCAGGAATGCAAGGATTCTTCAATATATGCAAATCAATCAATGTGATACACCATATTAACAAATTAAAGAGTAAAAACCACATGATCATCTCAATAAATGCAGAAAAGGCTTCTGACAAAATTCATCACCAATTTATGATAAAAACTCTCCAGAAAGTGGGCATAGAGGGAACCCACCTCAACATAATAAAGGCCATATATGACAAACCCACAGCAAACATCATTCTCAATGGTGAAAAACTGAAAGCATTTCCTCTAAGATCAGGAACAAGACAAGATTGTCCACTCTCACCACTATTATTCAACATAGTTTTGGAAGTCCTAGCCGCGGCAATCAGAGAAGAAAAAGAAATAAAAGGAATACAAATTGGAATAGAAGAAGTAAAACTGTCACTGTTCGAAGATGATATGATACTACACATAGAGAATCCTAAAGATGCTACCAGAAAACTACTAGAGCTAATCAATGAATATGGTAAAGTTACAGGATACAAAATTAATGCACAGAAATCTTTTGCATTCCTATACACTAATGATGAAAAATCTGAAAGAGAAATTAAGGAAACACTCCCATTTACCATTGCAACAAAAAGAATAAAATACCTAGGAATAAACCTACCTAAGGAGACAAAAGACCTGTATTCAGAAAACTATAAGACACTGATGAAAGAAACTAAAGATGATACCAACATATGGAGAGATATACCATGTTCTTGGATTGGAAGAATCAATATTGTGAAAATGACTATACTACCCAAAGCAATCCACAGATTCAATGCAATCCCTATCAAATTACCAATGGCATTTTTTACGGAACTAGAACAAAAAAATCTTAAAATTTGTGTGGAGACACTAAAGACCCTGAAGAGCCAAAGCAGTCCTGAGGGAAAAAAACAGAGCTGGAGGAATCAGACTCCCTGACTTTAGACTATACTATAAAGCTACAGTAATCAAGACAATATAGTACTGGCACAAAAACAGAAACATAGATCAATGGAACAGGATAGAAAGCCCAGAGATAAACCCACACACCTATGGTCAACTAATCTATGACAAAGGAGGCAAGGATATACAATGGAGAAAAGACAGCCTCTTCCATAAGCGGTGCTGGGAAAAATGGACAGCTACATGTAAAAGAATGAAATTAGAACACTCCCTACCACCATACATAAAAATAAACTCAAAATGGATTAAAGACCTAAATGTAAGACCGGACACTATAAAACTCTTAGAGGAAAACATAGGAAGAACACTCTTCGACATAAATCACAGCAAGATCTTTTTTGATCCACCTCCTAGAGTAATGGAAATAAAAACAGAAATAAACAAATGGGACCTAATGAGACTTAAAAGATTTTGCACAGCAAAGGAAACTACAAACAAGACGAAAAGACAACCCTCAGAATGGGAGAAAATATTTGCAAACGAATCAACGGACAAAGGATTAATCTCCAAAATATATAAACAGCTCATGCAGCTCAACATTAAAAAAACAAACAACCCAATCCAAAAATGGGCAGAAGACCTAAATAGACATTTCTCCAAAGAAGATATACAGATGGCCAAGAAGCACATGAAAAGCTGCTCAACATCACTAATTATTAGAGAAATGCAAATCAAAACTACAATGAGGTATCACCTCACACTAGTTAGAATGGGCATCATCAGAAAATCTACAAACAACAAATGCTGGAGAGGGTGTGGAGAAAAGGGAACCCTCTTGCACTGTTGGTGGGAATGTAAATTGATACAGCCACTATGGAGAACAGCATGGAGGTTCCTAAAAAAACTAAAAATAGAATTAGCAGATGATCCAGCAATCCCACTACTGGGCATATACCCAGAGATAACCATAATTCTAAAATATACATACACCCCAATGTTCATTACAGCACTATTTACAATAGCCAGGTCATGGAAGCAACCTATATGCCCATTGACAGATGAATGGATAAAGAAGATGTTGTACATATATACAATGGAATATTACTCAGCCATAAAAAGGAATGAAATTGGGTCATTTGTTGAGACGTGGATGGATCTAGAGACTGTCATACAGAGTGAAGTAAGTCATAAAGAGAAAAACAAATATCGTATATTAACACATATATGTGGAACCTAGAAAAATGGTACAGATGAATTGGTTTGCAGGGCAGAAGTTGAGACACAGATGTAGAGAACAAACGTATGGGCACCAAAGGGGGAAAGTGGCGGGGGCGGGGGGGGGTGGTGTGATGAATTCAACGATTGGGATTGACATGTATACACTGATGTGTATAAAATTGATGACTAATAAGAACCTGCTGTATAAAAAAATAAATAAAATTAAATTAAAAAATTTAAAAAAAAGAAAAGAACTTCTTTATAGGGATACACTTACAAATGTCAGAACTATTATGTGGCAAAATGTGTATCTTTTACCAAAATAAAAATTCTTCAATTAAAAAAAAAACTCAAAATGAACCACAGACCTAAATGTAAAACACAAAACTATAAAACTCCTAGAAAATAAGATAGGAGAAAATGTAGATGACCTTGGGTATGGCAATGGCTTTTAAGATATAACACCAAAGGCACAATCCATGAAAGAAAGAATTGATAAGCTAAACTTCTTTAAAATAGAAAATTTCTGCTCTGTGAAAATCACTGTCAAGGTAATGAAAAGACAAGCCACAGAGTGGGAGAAAATAGTTGTAAAAGACACATCTTGTTAGGATAAAGTTGCAACTTTCAAGCTTCTTACATGTGCAACTGGTGTAATTTATTTTGGTATGTAGTGAGGTACAGACTTTAGTTTTAAATGGGTGTGCAGTTTTCTAGGTATCAATTTTAAAGATTATAAAGTTACTTTATCACAATCAAACTTCCCAGACATACTTAGAACTATTTGTGGATATTCTTTTCTGTTTAATTTGTACATGTGTTCATTCATCTAGTAGTAATGCTACAATGTTTGAATTGTAGTGGCTTTATACTAAGTTATATAGCTGCTTGCTCATTAACAGATACTCAACTTCTAATAAAATTTATTACTTGTAAAAAAAAAGAAAAATACTAAAAGATATACCATTAATTTCTTCAATTTATTTAACAAGTACTTTTTGAGCACTGTTATGTGTCAAGCACTATGTGTGCACTGAGAATACAGCAATGAACAGAATAATTCCTACTCTTTTAGAATTAAGATTCTAATGATGGGAGCAAGAGATAATAAATAAGTAAACAAACAAACAAATATGTCAGTTGGTAATAACTGCTGTGAAGAAGGCGAAAACAAGAACAATTTTTACATTTTAAAATATTTATTAATTTATATTAAATTTTATTTATTTATATTTAATTTTAAAGTATAGTTGATTTACAATGTTGTGTTAATTTCTGCTGTACAACAAACTGACTCAGTTATACACACACATATATATATATATATATATATATATATATATATATATATATACACACACATATATATACATTCTTTTTCATATTCTTTTCCATTATGGTTTGTCACATGATATTGAATATAGTTCCCTGTGCTATACAGTAGGACCTTGTTATTTATCCATTCTTTTCTTTTTTTCTTATAAATTTATTTATTTATTTATTTATTTTTGGCTGTGTTGGGTCTTCGTTGCTGCACACGGGCTTTCTCTAGCTGTGGCGAGCAGGGGCTACTCTTCGTTGCAGTGTGTGGGCTTCTCATTGTGGTGGCTTCTCTTGTTGCGGAGCACAGGTTTTAGGTGCATAGGCTTCAGTAGTTGTGGCTCACGGGCTCTAGAGTGCAGGCTCAGTAGTTGTGGTGCACGGGCTTAGTTGCTCCGCGACACATGGGATCTTCCCGGACCAGGGCTCGAACCCGTGTTCCCCGCACTGGCAGGCAGATTCTCAACCACTGTGCCACCAGGGAAGCCCTATCTATTCTTATATAATAGTTTTCATCCCAAACCCCCAATCCATCCCTCCCCGACCCCCTCTCCTCCTTGGCCACCACAAGTCTGTTCTCTATGTCTGTGAGTTTGTTTCTAAAACAAGAACAATTTTTTAATGTAAAATAACTAGTTAGAAATATTTGCAATGAAAAATATGGTTGTTGAAATGAAATTCTCAGTAAATGGGATGAATAACAGAGTAGACATAGCTGAAGGGAAAATTTGCAGTTTGAAGATCAGAGCAGTGCATAAGGATGAAGAGCCAGAAATACAAAGGAAAATTAAGAAACATGAAGCATAGATATACAAAGCCCAACATCTGTCCAGTGGGAATTCCAGGAGGACAGAACAGAGAAGAGAGAACGCAGGGGGCTGGTGGTGGATCACTCAAATAAATCAGACTAGAATATCTTTCCAGAGCTAAAGAAAGACCAGTGACCTCAGATTCCAAGACCCTACTAATACCAAACAGAATTCCTAAAAAGACACTCAGCCTGGGCACACTCTGGTAGATTGTCAGAACATCAAGGATAAAGACACCACCCCTAAAGCTTCATTTCTTCTTTCAACATCCATCCAATAACCATTTATGGGGTGCCACTATGTATGTTACAAGCAGTGTTTGAGGGTCTGAGGATCGTGGTGAACAACCCAGATGAGGCCTCACCCTCATGAGGGCAGGGCAGGGGTCAGACCAAGATCAGTTTATTGAATACTTAAATACTTAAATAACTACTTGTGAGTGTATGGATGGAAATAATTAGGGTGAAGAAATGGAAGCAAGTGGGGGTGAGGGCCTCCTTTAGGTAGGAGATCACAGAGGGATGTTCTGAGGAGCCCTGAGAGTGGAAGAAAAGGACTAGCAATGGGGAGACCAGGGCAAACTTATTCCAGGCAGGGGGACCAGCAAGGTCCCAGGCTGCTACATGGGAAGGAAGGAGTGTATTCTAGGACTGGGAAGAGCCAGTATAGGAAGAGCAGGATGGATGGGATGAGGGTGGAAACGGCGGCTGAGATTAGGAACCCCTTGGAGACACTCATGTCCCTGGATGACATATTGTGTTGTAAAGACTTCAGGGGGACATGACAGCCACTGAAGGTGCTGGTGACTTAACTTGTTTCTTCTCTGATGCCTGTTCTGCTGCATCTTAAATCAGCTGGGCTAAGACCTCAGCCTCAGTGTCTGTCCTGGAGAACTAAGGAGAGTTTGGGGGTTTAACGGGTTTAATGAATGATTTGTCAAGTTCCTCCCTAATTTAACTTGCGGTTTCCAGCTCAGAGGGAGGGGCTCTGGCCAGAGGGCACATGGACCGGGCAGCCTGAGGCACTGAAAGAGAAGGGCTGGGCCCAGGCCCTGAGCTGTTCAGTGAGAGGTGATCAGCATCCAACATGGATGGAATGGCCATTCAGCCCCTGTCCACCTTTGGCTGGTTTGGAAGGTTGGGGGGTGGTTGTACTAAGAAAGTTGCAGAGAGCAGAAGCCTCTTGCTTTCTTCCTGACAATGAGGCCTGATACCCCTTTCCTATCCCCATTAATAGCTGCAGTTTCTAGAGCTGAAGTGGGGCTATCAAGAATCCATTTGAGGGCTTAGGGCAAGATGGCGGAAGAGTAAGACGGGGAGATCACCTTCCTTCCCACAGATACATTAGAAATACATCTACACGTGGAACTGCTCCTACAGAACACCCACTGAACGCTGGCAGAAGACCTCAGACTTCCCAAAAGGCAAGAAACTCCCCACGTACTTGGGTAGGGCAAAAGAAAAAAGAAATAACAGAGACAGAAGAATAGGGACGGGACCCGCACCAGTGCGAGGGAGCCGTGAAGAAGGAAAGGTTTCCACACACTAGGAAGCCCCTTCGCGAGCAGAGACTGTGGGTGGCAGAGCGGGGAAGCTTCGGAGCCACGGAGGAGAGCGCAGCCACAGGGGTGCAGAGGGCAAAGCGGAGAGATTCCCGCATGGAGGATCAGTGCCGAGCAGCACTCACCAGCCCGAGAGGCTTGTCTGCTCCCCCGCCGGGGCGGGCGGGGCTGGGAGCTGAGGCTCGGGCTTTGGTCGGATCGCAGGGAGAGGACTGGGGTTGGCGGCATAAACACAGCCTGAAGGGGTTAGCGCACCGCAGCTAGCCGGGAGGGATTCCGGGAAAAAGTCTGCAGCTGCCGAAGAGGCAAGAGAATTTTTCTTGCCTCTTTGTTTCGCGGTGCGCAAGGAGAGGGGATTCAGAGCGCCACCTAAACGAGCTCCAGAGACTGGAGCAAGCCGCGGCTATCAGCGCGGACCCCAGAGACGGGCATGAGACGCTAAGGCTGCTGCTGCCGCTACCAAGAAGCCTGTGTGCGACCACAGGTCACTCTCCACACCACCCCTCCCGGGAGCCTGTGCAGCCCGCCACTGCCAGGGTCCCGTGATCCAGGGACAACTTCCCTGGGAGAACACACGGCACACCTCAGGCTGGTGCAACGTCACGCCAGCCTCTGCCACTGCAGGTTCGCCCCGCATCCGTACCCTTCCCTCTCCCCCGCCTGAGTGAGCCAGAGCCCCCGAAGCAGCTGCTCCTTTAACCACGTTCTGTCTGGGTGGGGAACAGACGCCCTCAGGCGACCTACACGCAGAGGCGGATCCAAATCCAAAGCTGAACCCCAGGAGCTGTGCGAACAGGGAAGAGAAGGGGAACTCTCTCCCAGCAGCCTCAGGAGCAGTGGATTAAAGCTCCACAAACAACTTGATGTGCCTGCATCTGCTGAATACCTGAATAGACAACGAATCATCCCAAATTCAGGAGGGGGACTTTGGGAGCAGGATATAGTAATTTTTCCCCTTTTCCTTTTTTTGTGAGTGTATATGTGTATGCTTCTGTGTGAGATTTTGTCTGTATAGCTTTGCTTTCACCATTAGTCCTAGGGATCGGTCCGTCCGTTTTTTTATTTTTATTTTTTACTTAAAACATTTTTTTTCTTAATAAATGTTTTCTTAATTTTTTCCTTATTTTCTATTTTTAAAAATTAAAAAAATTTATTTTCTTAATAACTTTTTCCATATTTTTATTTTAAAAATAAAAAAAATTTTTCTTAATAAATTTTTTTCTTAATAATTTTTCTCTTAATTTTTATTATAAAAAATTAATAAATCTATTTTTAAAAATTAAAAAAAATTTTCTTAAAAAATTTATTCTTAATAATTTTTTGCTTATTTTTTATTATAATAGCTTTATTTTATTTTATTTTATTTTATCCTCTTTTTTTCTTTCTTTCTATTTTTTCTCCCTTTTATTCTGAGCCGTGTGGATGAAAGGCTCTTGGTGCTCCAGCCAGGCATCAGGTCTGTGCCTCTGAGGTGGGAGAGCCAACTTCAGGACACTGGTCCACAAGAGACTTCCCAGCTCCACGTAATACCAAACAGTGAAAATCTCTCAGAGATCTCCATCTCAACATCAAGACCCAGCTTCACTCAACGACCAGCAAGCTACAGTGCTGGACACACTATGCCAAACAACTAGCAAGACAGGAACACAGCCCCATCCATTAGCAGAGAGGCTGCCTAAAATCATAAGGCCACAGACACCCCAAAACACACCAACAGACGTGGATGTGCCCACCAGAAAGACAAGATCCAGCCTCATCCACCAGAACACAGGCACTAGTCCCCTCCACCAGGAAGCCTACACAACCCACTGAACCAACCTTAGCCAGTGGGGACAGATACCAAAAACAACGGGAACTACAAACCTGCAGCCTGTGAAAAGGAGACCCCAAACACAGTAAGATAAGCAAAATGAGAAGACAAAAAAACACACAGCAGATGAAGGAGCAGGGTCAAAACACACCGGACCTAACAAATGAAAAGGAAATAGGCAGTCTACCTGAAAAAGAATTCAGAATAATGATAGTAAAGATGATCCAAAATCTTGGACACAGAATAGACAAAATGCAAGAAACATTTAACAAGGACATAGAAGAACTAAAGAGGAACCAAGCAACAATGAAAAACACAATAAATGAAATTAAAAACACTCTAGACGGGATCAATAGCAGAATAACTGAGGCAGAAGAACGGATAAGTGACCTGGAAGATAAAATAGTGGAAATAACTACTGCAGAGCAGAATAAAGAAAAAAGAATGAAAAGAACTGAGGACAGTCTCAGAGACTTCTGGGACAACATTAAACGCACCAACATTCGAATTATAAGGGTCCCAGAAGAAGAAGAGAAAAAGAAAGGGACTGAGAAAATTTTTGAAGAGATTATAGTTGAAAACTTCCCTAATATGGGAAAGGAAATAGTTAATCAAGTCCTGGAAGCACAGAGAGTCCCATACAGGATAAATCCAAGGAGAAACACGCCAAGACACATATTAATCAAACTATCAAAAATTAAATATAAAGAAAACATATTAAAAGCAGCAAGGGAAAAACAACAAATAACACACAAGGGAATCCCCATAAGGTTAACAGCTGATCTTTCAGCAGAAACTCTGCAAGCCAGAAGGGAGTGGCAGGATATACTTAAAGTGATGAAGGAGAAAAACCTACAAGCAAGATTACTCTACCCAGCAAGGATCTCATTCAGATTCGATGGAGAAATTAAAACCTTTACAGACAAGCAAAAGCTGAGAGAGTTCAGCACCACCAAACCAGCTTTACAACAAATGCTAAAGGAACTTCTCTAGGCAAGAAACACAAGAGAAGGAAAACACCTACAATAACAAACCCAAAACATTTAACAAAATGAGAATAGGAACATACATATCGATAATTACCTTAAATGTAAATGGATTAAATGCTCCAACCAAAAGACACAGACTGGCTGAATGGATACAAAAACAAGACCCATATATATGCTGTCTACAAGAGACCCACTTCAGACCTAGAGACACATACAGACTGAAAGTGAGGGGATGGAAAAAGATATTCCATGCAAATGGAAATCAAAAGAAAGCTGGAGTAGCAATTCTCATATCAGACAAAATAGACTTTAAAATAAAGACTATTACAAAAGACAAAGAAGGACACTATATAATGATCAAGGGATCGATCGAAGAGGAAGGTATAACAATTGTAAATATTTATGCACCCAACATAGGAGCACCTCAATACATAAGGCAAATACTAACAGCCATAAAAGGGGAAATCGACAGTAACACAATCATAGTAGGGGACTTTAACACCCCACTTTCACCAATGGACAGATCATCCAAAATGAAAATAAATAAGGAAACACAAGCTTTAAATGATACATTAAACAAGATGGACTTAATTGATATTTATAGGACATTCCACCCAAAACCAACAGAATACACATTTTTCTCAAGTGCTCATGGAACATCCTCCAGGATAGATCATATCTTGGGTCACAAATCAAGCCTTGGTAAATTTAAGAAAATTGAAATCGTATCAAGTATCTTTTCCGACCACAAAGCTATGAGACTAGATATCAATTACAGGAAAAGATCTGTAAAAAATACAAACACATGGAGGCTACACAATACACTACTTAATAACGAAGTGATCACTGAAGAAATCAAAGGGGAAATCAAAAAATACCTAGAAACAAATGACAATGGAGACACGACAACCCAAAACTTATGGGAGGCAGCAAAAGCCGTTCTAAGAGGGAAGTTTATAGCAATACAAGCCTACATCAAGAAACAGGAAACATCCTGAATAAACAACCTAGCCTTGCACCTAAAGCAATCAGAGAAAGAAGAACAAAAAAACCCCAAAGCTAGCAGAAGGAAAGAAATCATAAAGATCAGATCAGAAATAAATGAAAAAGAAATGAAGGAAACAATAGCAAAGATCAATGAAACTAAAACCTGGTTCTTTGAGAAGATAAACAAAATTGATAAACCATTAGCCAGACTCATCAAGAGAAAAAGGGAGAAGACTCAGATCAATAGAATTAGAAATGAAAAAGGAGAAGTAACCACTGACACTGCAGAAATACAAACGATCATGAGAGATTACTACAAGCAACTCTATGCCAATAAATTGGACAACCTGGAAGAAATGGACAGATTCTTAGAAATGCACAACCTGCCGAGACTGAACCAGGAAGAAACAGAAAATATGAACAGACCAATCACAAGCACTGAAATTGAAACTGTGATTAAAAATCTTCCAACAAACAAAAGCCCAGGACCAAATGGCTTCACAGGTGAATTCTATCAAACATTTAGAGAAGAGCTAACACATACCCTTCTCAAACTCTTCCAAAATATTGCAGAGGGAGGAACACTCCCCAACTTATTCTACGAGGCCACCATCACCCTGATACCAAAACCAGACAAAGATATCACAAAGAAAGAAAACTACAGGCCAATATCACTGATGAACATAGATGCAAAAATCCTCAACAAAATACTAGCAAACAGAATCCAACAGCATATTAAAAGGATTATACACCATGATCAAGTGGGGTTTATTCCAGGAATGCAAGGATTCTTCAATATACACAAATCAATCAATGTGATACATCATATTAACAAACTGAAGGAGAAAAACCATATGATCATCTCAATAGATGCAGAGAAAGCTTTTGACAAAATTCAACACCCATTTATGATAAAAGCCCTGCAGAAAGTAGGCATAGAAGGAACTTTCCTCAACATAATAAAGGCCATATATGACAAATCCACAGCCAACATTGTCCTCCATGGTGAAAAACTGAAACCATTTCCACTAAGATCAGGAACAAGACAAGGTTGCCCACTCTCACCACTATTATTCAACATAGTTTTGGAAGTGTTAGCCACAGCAATCAGAGAAGACAAAGAAATAAAAGGAATCCAAGTCAGAAAAGAAGAAGTAAAGCTGTCACTGTTTGCAGATGACATGATACTATACATAGAGAATCCTAAAGATGCTACCAGAAAACTACTAGAGCTAATCAATGAATTTGGTAAAGTAGCAGGATACAAAATTAATGCACAGAAATCTCTTGCATTCCTATATACTAATGATGAAAAATCTGGAAGTGAAATTAAGAAAACACTCCCGTTTACCATTGCAACAAAAAGAATAAAATATCTAGGAATAAACCTACCTAAGGAGACAAAAGACCTGTATGCAGAAAATTATAGGACACTGATGAAAGAAATTAAAGATGATACAAATAGATGGAGAGATATACCATGTTCCTGGATTGGAAGAATCAACATTGTGAAAATGACTCTACTACCCAAAGCAATCTACAGATTCAATACAATCCCTATCAAACTACCACAGGCATTTTTCACAGAACTAGAACAAAAAATTTCACAATTTGTATGGAAACACAAAAGACCCCAAATAGCCAAAGCAATCTTGAGAATGAAAAATGGAGCTGGAGGAATCAGGCTCCCTGACTTCAGACTATATTACAAAGCTACAGTAATCAAGACAGTTTGGTACTGGCACAGAAACAGAAATATAGATCAATGGAACAGGATAGAAAGCCCAGAGATAAACCCACCCACCTATGGTCACCTTATCTTTGATAAAGGAGGCAAGCATATACAGTGGAGAAAAGACAGCCTCTTCAATAAGTGGTGCTGGGAAAATTGGACAGATACATGTAAACGTATGAAATTAGAACACTCCCTGACACCATACACAAAAATAAACTCAAAATGGATTAAACACCTAAGTGTAAGGCCAGACACTTTCAAACTCTTAGAGAAAAACATAGGCAGAACACTCTATGACATAAATCACAGCAAGATCCTTTTTGACCCAGCTCCTAGAGAAATGGAAATAAAAACACAAATAAACAAATGGGACCTAATGAAACTTAAAAGCTTTTGCACTGCAAAGGAAACCATAAACAAGACCAAAAGACAACCCTCAGAATGGGAGAAAATATTTGCAAATGAAGCAACTGACAAAGGATTAATCTCCAAGATTTACAAGCAGCTCATGCAGCTCAATAACAAAAAAACAAACACCCAATCCAAAAATGGGCAGAAGACCTAAATCGATGTTTCTCCAAAGAAGATATACAGATTGCCAACAGACACATGAAAGAATGCTCAACATCATTAATCATTAGAGAAATGCAAATCAAAACTACAATGAGATATCATCTCACACTGGTCACAATGGCCATCATCAAAAAATCTAGAAACAATTAATGCTGGAGAGGGTGTGGAGAAAAGGGAACCCTCTTGCACTGTTGGTGGGAATGTAAATTGATACAGCCACTATGGAGAACAGTATGGAGGTTCCTTAAAAAACTACAAATAGAACTACCATACGACCCAGCAATCCCACTACTGGGCATATACCCTGAGAAAACCATAATTCAAAAAGAGTCATGTACCAAAATGTTCATTGCAGCTCTATTTACAATAGCCAGGATATGGAAGCAACCTAAGTGTCCATCATTGGATGAATGGATAAAGAAGATGTGGCACATATATACAATGGAATATTACTCAGCCATAAAAAGAAAAGAAATGGAGGTATTTGTAGTGAGGTGGATGGAGTTACAGTCTGTCATACAGAGTGAAGTAAGTCAGAAAGAGAAAAACAAATACAGTATGCTAACACATATGTATGGAATCTAAGGAAAAAAAAAAGGTCATGAAGAACCTAGTGGCAAGACGGGAATAAAGACACAGACCTACTAGAGAATGGACTTGAGGATATGGGGAGGGGGAGGGGTGAGATGTGACAGGGTGAGAGAGTGTCATGGACATATATACACTACCAAATGTAAAATAGATAGCTAGTGGGAAGCAGCCGCATAGCACAGGGAGATCAGCTCGGTGCTTTGTGACCACCTAGAGGGGTGGGATAGGGAGGGTGGAAGGGAGGGAGATGCAAGAGGGAAGAGATATGCGAACATATGTATATGTATAACTGATTCACTTTGTTATAAAGCAGAAACTAACACACCATTGTAAAGCAATTATACTCCAATAAAGATGTTTAAAAAAAAAAAAAAGAATCCATTTGAGAAGTAAGTATGGAGTAGCATTTTTAATGTGGGCTGATAAGAGCTCCTCACCTACCGGCAGTGAATTGCATGCTGCAGGGCAGCACTGGATGGGAGGTCTAGTGGATGATGAATTCTGCATTCTTTGTCAGTAGGGCCTTAGCCGCAGAGAAGGAATGACTTTTGGGAAACTCAAGAGCCTGGCAATTAGCCCAGGAAGGGAGCTGGCCAGCAGCTTTCACGGCTTCCAGAGATTCTTCCAGAGCAATCAAAAAACAAATAACTCCGGGTCTGTGGTCCCGACTCCAGGTGTTTGAGGCTTGAGAGAAAGTGCATTGGGAAGATTTCAAGAGGCTGAGAACCATCGAAGGGAAAATCCTAAGGGCTCCGCTGCAAAATGGCTCAAATTATGGCTAATTTGTGGAGCATTGTATCTGCATTGCAGGGCTATAAGCTATGAAAATCATTACAGGAAAACACCACTATATCACGGTCAGTAGGATCCCAATTTTTCAATCCTGTAAAACATAGAGGTCACAATATTGGGAGCTTAATAAAAAATAGTAGTTTTCAATGAGTCACCATTGTCACAAAAAGCGCAAAAGTGAAGATGGTAGAAAATGTATTGTGCACAAGTGGACGTTCAGGGGAAAGGGAAAGTCTTAAAAGACCATGGGCCATCACTTCCTGCCCATCTCTCCCCCTCAGCTCCTGCCCAGGAGAACCTCAGCTGGTCTTGCTTGAGGAAAGGAGTCAACTGCCGAGCACATTGTAGCCAAGTTTATATCACTGAGCATGACTGTGGGTGGAGGTTTAGGTATTATTGTCCCGGCAAAACCACCCTGTGGTGCTGAGGGGGGTGTGATGACCTCAGACGTAGGGAAGCAGAAGAAACTATAAATAAATGTGGGTTCATTCCTGTGGGCCAAAGAACAGAGGAATTATGATGGCCCTGCTCAATATATGTGCAGCAGAAACCTACTCTCAAATATAGGAGAGACAGAAAGAGAGGGGGGAGGAGAAGGAAGTGGAGGAGGGGGTAGGGGAGGAAGGGGAGGGAGAGGAGGGGCGAGGAGGAAGGGACCGAACACTCAGGTGAGTGAAGGTTACAACAACTAGTATGCATTGACTTTTAGTCTCTAGGACCTGAGAGTCAAAACCTCTTTTGTCGTGTGGGGCTCCTAAGCACATCTTATCAGGGATGAAAAAGTGTCTATTATTGTATAAATTTTAGGAGAAAAATTCTTCTCTGGTCAGATTCATTCCAATCAGAAGAGAGTCTTGGGGACTTGGTTATTATGGAAAGTGTTTTAATTAGCAGAGATCAAGCAGTCTATAATTATTCTCTATTATCCGGAAGAAATGTATAACCCGACGGAAGCAATATGCGGGCCCACAAGAAGGAATTATACCACTCTTTTCACAATGAGTCTTGCTTTTTCAGACCAGAGCCAGGCTGCCCATGGACCTCTGTTTTCTATTTTGCTGCAGACAAGGGGGCAGGAAGTGTAGTCCCATCCCATAGACTGCTAAACTGAGGAATATTCTCCAAGGGACTATAATAGGTGGGCTACTGGGGCCTCTCAGCATAACATGATGAGACCAAAAACTCCCTGAGACCCCATGTGTGGTTCCAGCACATGCAGGCAGGATATGGGCCTCCCTTCAGATGGGGGAGCTGAGCGCTTGCTGGGGACCCTGCATTTAAAGAGCACCACTCAGAACCCCTGTCGGGCTACGGATGCTCTCAATGACTAGGGTGGTGTGTCTTAGTGCTGTATTAGCACTCAGCCTGTGCCCACTGGTGGGGGATTCCACGCAGTCCTAGCACTGTGACATTCACACAGAGGGCACAGGACAACAGGCAGGTCTCCAAAAGGAGCCAAAAGGGTTCCAACATCCCCCTGGCAAGAAGGCGGTAATGGTGGGACAAGGGACAGTTGGCTCTGTGTAAAGGTGAAGCACGTATCACTTCATCTCGGAGAAGCAGCAAGCCGCCTCCATGAATCTGAATCCAGAAGCAGTAGCTTGAGTCCAAGGGATCAACACAGAGCATCTGTATCAGGAACTATCAGCAGCACTGAGGAAGGGGTGACGGTACCCATTGGGAGGGAGGAAGCTGCATTTCCAGAACTGAGGAGCAGGTGCCGGTTTATCCCTGAGGGCTCTAAGAAATCCAGAAAACAGCTCAGGTAACTCATGATGTTCTGGATAGGTGTGCCTGAGGCGGACATGTCTCATGTGGTTAAGGTGCTGGTATGTGACACCCAATGGTGTTAACTCAGAAGTCCCAGTCCTCTTTACCCCCTGGGCAGGGGGAGAATAGGTATTATGTTTTTTCTAAGGGGTGTTGAGATGTTCCACCTTTCCATGAGTGAGGTAATAGGAAGGGTCCCTTTGTACCAGGACTAAGGTGGGCATCAAGGCAGTCCCTCCCCTGGTTAGCAGGATATCCAAGATGTGATTATAGGTTAGACTTTGCAGCCATCTCTCTGTTGCTCCCAGTACAGTCTTGCCCTTGTCCTTGTGTGACATCTTTGAATCTTACACGGTTTAGACCATATTCCCAGAGTGGGAGTGGGAAGAGACACACCTTTGCACCTGCAGTGAGTGACGGCCATTGTCTGAGCATCTAACCAGCCACATTCGGCACTTTATTGAACCCTGTGTTCAGTAGACTGGATCCTGATCGCTAACACTAGACACAATGCTTTGTCACGCTTCTACCACTCTGGACAATTCTGGGACCTCAACGTTTAGGTGCAGGTTCTAATACAGGATCTAGCTTTGGTAGCATATTTAATCATTTTCGATACATCAGAACAGTTACCAAGCCCGTTATAAAACATCCCTGCTGAAAGGACTTATAAAGTAGTGCAGGCTCCTGTCTGTGTAGCAAAGGGCGCTGAAGAGAGAGGGCTGGCTTGAGTCAGGTCCAGAGGTACCTTTCTGACTAAGAAGACTTTTCCAACCAAAATTATACTGCAGGAATATGTGCTGGTTTGTGGTCATGGGAGTGGTTATGCTGTGCCTCTGTCTTTGCCTGTAAGGTTCTCCCAGGCCGCTCCTCAATCTTCTCATTTTATAGAAGAACTCAATCAGCTCCTTTTCTTGATTTCTCTTGTTGATAGTCAGGGAAAACCTATATTCCTGCCACCTTCTTTGCAGCCCAGAGGGGGAAGAGGAGCACTGGGGGAAGCTGGAGCCACGTGTACTGCTGGACCGTGGTGCTGGGGGCTGGGGATTAGGGAGAGGCTAGGACCGCAGTTGATTGTGTGGTGCGTTTGCTTTGGTTTGCCTCTTGTGAAGCTCTGCAATAAATGGGCCTTGGGGGAAAACCCTCTTTTTCCCTTGCATTTCCTCTGCTTTGCTAATTGTTGCCATGAAGGGGTCCAGAGTCAAGTCCTGGGGGAAAGGAGCTGGGGAAGCCACCTGGCAGCCTGGGACCCAGGCACAAAGGCGGCATGACAGGCCACCAGCAGCCTGGGCCAGCTCACAGGTTTGGCATTCCACAAAAGAAAATAAAAATTTGTGTCTCCTGCACTGAGCCCATGAGACCTGGAGGGCCGATGGGTGGCTGGTTGGGAACATCCTCTCTCTCTTCTCTACGTTGACACCACCTTCCAGACCAACTTCCAGAGAGGATGTCTCACTTACCTGCGTCTCCCTTTGGGCTTTGTACAGAGTTTCCTCACGTCACCTCCCTCTGAAATTGGCAATGACTTTTTACTTGTGTTGCTTCCCCTCTAGACTCTGAGTTCCAGAAGAGCAGTGTTCTGGGTAGATTAGCGTCATCACCGCCCCCACTCCCACTTCCCATCCCCTGCCAAATTTGTGTCCTTCCTGGAACCTCAGAATATGACTCTTTGGATATAGGATTATTGCAGATGTAAATAGTTAAGGTGAGATCACAGTGGAGTAGGACAGGTCCTTAATCCAGTATGACTGGTGTCTTTATAGGAAGAGACACAGAGACAGACACACAAAAGGAAGATGATTTGAAGAGACACAGGGGTAACACCCAGTGATGACGGAGGCAGAGAGCGGAGTGATGCACCTACAAGTCCAGGAACATCAAGGATTGCCTGCAAACCACGGAAACTCGGAAGAGGCAAGGAAGAATCCCCACCTTCCTTGCCTAGAGCCTTTGGAGAGAGCATGGCCCTGCTGACACCTTGATTTTGGACTTCTCAGCCTCCAGACCTGTGAGACAATGAATTTCTGTTGTTTTAAGCGCCCCAGTCTGTGGCCCTTTGTCACAGTGGCCCGAGGAAATTAACCCCGGAGCTGTGTTCTGGTCCCTGTTGTATTGCAGGTACCTAAAACGGGGTCTGGAGTGGAGAGGCAAGCTGTCAGTGTTTGCCAGAGATGAACTGTATGTAGGGATGGGGGACAAGAGAAATGGGCTGGAGGACAGAGCAGACCCAAAAAAGGTAGAAAGCTCGCCTCTCTAGGTCATGACCCAGTAGTTGGGATGCCTGGAAATCAAGGTAGACGATATACGCCCAGGAAGTGCTCATTCAGTAAGAGAATGAATAAATGAATGAATAAATTTGTGATATTGGATTTCTCTCACCTTGACATTGCCTCTCAAAGAACGATCCATTGACAGGCCTGGTGGCAGGAAACGATGAAACTCACCACGGACAAAACAGCAACGGGGCAGAACTGTGTCAAGAAACAAACATGTACAAATGACTTGTAGAAAGTGTGACAGTTCAATATGCCCCAAATTTCAGGGGCCAGGGTCAAGGATAAGACTGGCCTCGTGGAGAGAGAGAGTGATGCTTAGTGTCATGTTGTGCCTGCCGCTCTGCCTGTGGTGACCTGCTTCCCTGCTGGAAAGTCTTTCTTCCCCATCTTAGCTCTGCCACCTGATTCCTGCAGACCCCACCCCTGCACTGTGGAGTCTCTCTGGGAAAGCAGGCTGGTTTTCTTGCAGATGTGCCCTGCCCCCACTCTGCGTCCCTTCCCCTCCCTCACGTTCTTCATTGTTCTTCATTGGCCAGCCTTGTTTGCAGCACAAGGACATGAAGAAGATATTCCTCTTATTCTCCAGTCATTGTCACTAATTGAAATGGGAAGCAGGACAAGGCTCCAGAAGAAAAGCTTATTATGGGTTGCCTTGTTGGAAGAAAATGAATCACCTAAGCAGATAGGTTTCCGTGATCTCAGGCAAACCTCGCTCTTTATTCGACACAACCCCGTCTAATTGTTCAAGAAAATGTTCATCTGCTTCATAATGGAGCAGCCATAATGGAAGTGTTGTGAAATCACTGAAAAGTTTATTCAAGGCTCGTTTCTGAAAGCCCAGCCATAATGCAAGGGATTCGGAGGAGTTAATAGAATTGGCTCTCATTGAAAATGCATGGATAGCAAATTTCCCTAACACGAATCCTTTTAAATATGCCTGTTGATGGAAGTCTGAATTGGCATTTGACAGATGCAAAGCACTAACAAAAGGGGTGACTGTCCCAGCTCTACTGCTAGTCATTCCCCTGTGGCTGTGTCATCCAAGTCCCTGCCCAGCCTCCCACAACTGAATGGGGCCTAGAAACCCCAAGAGTTCCCATGAAACCAAGTCTTCTAAACAGGAGATATTGAACTTTTTCCTCAAAGTGTAAAACATAGAGTAAGAAGAGAAAACCATTTGTCTTAGTCCATTTGGGCTACTATAACAAAATACCACAGACTGGGTGACTTATAAACAATAGAAATTTATTTCTCATAGTTCTGGAGGCTGGGAAGTCCAAGATCAAGGTGCTGGCAGATTCAGTGTCTGGTGAAGACCTGCTTCCTTGTTCATAGATACCCAGCTGTGTCCTCACATGGCAGAAGGGGCAAAGGAGCTCTTTGGGGTCTCTTTTGATAAGGGCACTAATCCCAACCATGAGGGCTCCACCCTCATGACCTAATCACCATATATATATATATATGGTGGAAGTGATGCTATGCCAGTTTCTAGACCTGGGCCTTGAGGAAGAAAGTGGCAACTTCCACTTCCTGTCTCTGGGAGCATTCCCTCTGGGAGCCCTGAGCTGCCATGCTGGAGAGGCTACAGGTAGACACTCTGGTGGACAGTCCCAGCTGAGCCCATCCTTCCAGCCATCTCTTCTTAGATACGAGATCAAGAAGTAAAGCCATCTTGGACCCTGCAGCCCAGCCCACATGCCAGCTGAATATGATCAAGTGACCTCAACTGATACTACCTGGTGCCAATGAATCATCCAGCCGAGCCCTGCCTGAAATTTGGACCCCAGAACATGAAACATATATGATAAAATAGATGTTGTTTGAAGCTACTGAGATTTGGGGTAGTTTATTACACGGTAACTGACACCCTGATAAGAAGGTTAAAACCACCAATGTTAGGGGTGCTTTAGTTCCTCCCTCTATGGTGAAAACTTCTGTGTTTGCTTCTCCCGTTGGTGCTTGGCGTTAATCTCAAGCCACTCACATCATGGGACCTTTTTGGTGACTCATACTACAGCTAGAAGGACACATAGAGGGGCTTTTCTATTTGAGGCACTTTTTTTTCCCCCTCAGAGACGCATCCCAGGGCTAAAAGGAACTTGCCCGCACAATGGCCCGTGTGCATGAGTGTATGTGTCTGTGTGTGTGTGTGTGTGTGTCTGCTTCTTGCTTGTGTGAGCAATGTATGTTTCATTACCAGACTTTATTTTCTGTCCTCAATGGAGCTTTTTTCTTTTTCTTTTTCTTTTTCTTTTTTTTGGTGGGGACTAGAGAAACCATTTCAAGGCAAAGCCCTGTCTATTGCTTTTGTTTTTGCCCCCTTGCTTGGTTGGAGCCTTCGGCATTCAGCGCCGGCGTTTCTCCCGGGGATCGGCATTGTTCCTTCCTCCTGGGCCCGGCACGACGCTCGGAGGGTCAGTTGGAAATGAAGCTTCTATTATCTGCGATCTGCCTCACCCTCTAAGCCGGTCCGTCCCTACACTAAGGCTCAGCCAAGCGTGAAGAAAACTAATTGTCCCCACTCTCTGCTCTACTGCACACCAAACCCCTGCTCGTGCGTCCCCAGATCCGCACCAGTCGGAGAAAACGCGGCTTCGCGGAGGCAGAGGGACTGGCGCTCCCAGGTCCGCTCTGCCCGAGATGCGCACCCGCGGCAGCCGGGACTCAAGCAGACACATCCTGATGCTTCTCCTGGAGCTGCCGAGGCCGGGGAAGGGGCGGAGGGAGGGCGAGAAAGCTGATGACTCTGCGTGTTCCCAGTAATTGCAATGGGCATAGGAAAGGGAACTTGATTAATTTGCCTGTTGAATTATGCATCACTTCTGTGTGCTGCCCTCCCAGCTTCAAACCTTTATTATTCACGTTGCTTGAATCAGACCACCTCTCCCCTCCTCGCCTGAATGCTGCTGTCCGACACGTTATCAGGGAAGCCTTGGCGCTTGATTGCTGTGACCACCTAACAGGGCGCTTCCAGGTAGTGGGCAGAATTAGTGAATTGTGATCTGTATTTAAAACACACACTGACACCCACACATACACCCCCCCCCACCCTGCACCACACGCACACAGCTGGAGTAATTCATCAGTAACAAGCCCCAGATGTATGATCTGAGGGCAAACTCAGCTGTCTTTTGTAGTCTAGGACAAAAAAAAAATTAAAGACAGAAGTGGCAATTACTTTGTTAGTAGCGTTTTAAGTTAACACCACATGAAAGAAAGTCTGCTTTGGTAAAGAAAGAAGCAACAAGGGACGCCACACGGCAACGAGATTAAGTTTACCTGGGAGTTTTCAAGGCCTATGGATCACAGATTTGATCTCCTAATTTTTCATCTCTCTGCTCTGTCCAATTTTAGGCTTAAGCTTAGGCTTAAGCAGGGGTCCTTTTCAATCCCTCCTGAGAGGATCGTGGAACCTGGCTTTTCATGAAGGGTCCTAGAATCCCCTAAACGGTGCAGTCTGCCTTGCTGCCTATCTTTGCAGGTGAAGACAGAAAACTTTGTGTTACTAAACCGAGTAAAAGAAAGGCAACACTTCCTGTGTGAACTGAAGCTGGGGTTGCTGAACTGGGCAAGGCCCATTTGTTGGCCAAGCTTTTTCTGTCAAACTTGGTCTGAGGGACATAGCTAACAAGGGAAACAAATTCACTTAATGAAACAAGACTATATTAAAAAAATGGTTTTGGTAGCAGCTTTATTGAGATGTAATTCACATACCACACCATTCACCCACTTGAAGTATACAATTCAGTGGTTTTTAGTGTATTCGTAGAGTTGTGCAACTATCACTATAATAAATTTTGGAACATTTTCATTATCCGCAAAAGAAACCCCATATTCTTTAGCTATGACCCGCCCAGTCTCCCCAACTCAAGGTAACCACTAATCTGCTTTCTGTCTCTATAGATTTGCCAATTCTGGACATTTCATATAAAAGGTATCATAGAATACGTGGCCTTTTGTGTTTGATTTCTTTTGCAAGAACATTTTCAAGGTTCATCCATGCTATAGCCTGAATCAGTACTTTTCTTTTTTTTACGGCCAAATAATATTCTATTATCTGGATATGCCACATTTTTTAAAACTGTTCATCAGTTGGTGGAGCAATATGATGATTCTGCAATTTTTTATTTGGAGTTTTTATGTTTTCTGTCTCTATGGTAAGAATCTCATATCAAGTTGACAAGAAAGCTTTTGGGTAATGGACCAGACCAGAAGAAGAGCAATGGAAAACCCTAAGCAAGAAATAGATTTTACTTTCTTCCAAGCTGGGGTTAGAGCAAATAGTGAGGTCCTAAGCCATCTTTTATAGCACACAGAAGAAGTTTTAAAAAATGAGCCCGGGCTTCCCTGGTGGCGCAGTGGTTGAGAATCTGCCTGCCAATGCAGGGGACACGGGTTCGAGCCCTGGTCTGGGAAGATCCCACATGCCGCGGAGCAACTAGACCCGTGAGCCACAACTACTGAGCCTGTGCGTCTGGAGTCTGTGCTCCACAACAAGAGAGGCCGCGATGGTGAGAGGCCCGCGCACCGCGATGAAGAGTGGCCCCCGCTTGCCACAACTACAGAAAGCCCTCGCGCAGAAACGAAGACCCAACACAGCCATAAATAAATAAACAAATACTTTAAAAAAAAAAAAAAAAAGAGCCCTTGGGCTTCCCTGGTGGAGCAGTGGTTAAGAATTCGCCTGCCAATGCAGGGGACACGGGTTCGAGCCCTGGTCCGGGAAGATTCCACGTGCCGTGGAGCAACTAAGCCCGTGCGCCACAACTACTGAGCCTGTGCTCTAGAGCCCACGAGCCACAACTACTGAGCCCGTGTGCTGCAACTACTGAAGCCCACGCGCCTAGAGCCTGTGCTTCGCAGCAAGAGAAGCCACTGCAATGAGAAGCCTGCACACCACAACGAAGAGTAGCCCCCGCTCGCCGCAACTAGAGAAAGCCCACGTGCAGCAATGAAGACCCAATGCAGCCAAAAATAAATAAATAAAAATAAATAAATTAAAAAAAAATGAGCCCTTATTCTAAGTACTAATAAAAAAAAGTGTCTTGCATCTTTTCAAAACAGTAAGAATCCTACTTAACAAACATATATTGAGGAACTCTTAGAGTTGCTGACCTCAAGGACTTCAAAGTCTAATGAAAAATCTACAGTCGCAGATGATGGATGAAAACAAATGACAAATAGTGGTAGAAACAACACATGGGAGTGCAAAATGGTCTCTTCTGATGGGCAGGTAGAGAGCCAAGGTAAACCCGAAGGATAAACTAGTCAGGTAAAACAGAAGCCTGGCTAGAGTCAGGCTTGCCTCAGTCCTACCAAGACTGAGCTTTCAAACCAGCAACTCAATAATGCCTCTTTTCCTCAGAGGAAGCAGCTGCCTTTCCAGCACTGGCTTTCCCTCTGTCCCCCTGTGGACATAGTGGAAGGATGGAATGAGGTAACATTCCCCAGGTGTTTTTCATCAGCAGGTGATAAATAAATGCCTTAATGCTCGACTAATGCCAGCTATCTCCAGTGTGATGATGGGTCAGCTAGTCAGACAATAGAGTATTTACTGAGTACTTACTAAATGCCCCTAAACATGAGAGAATAAAGAATGTAATGAGGACCCTGCCCTAGGCTATATGAAACAAATAGTGACCAGGACAAGATATTATTCCTTCAGCTGGAAAGGACTGCTGTCACCTCCCACGCTGGGTAGCCAGTGGCTTGTCCCTCTCCCAGGGTTCTCAGCACTTTCCCCTTTGTGTATCTTCTTCACCAGACTGTGATGTCCTTGAGGGTTGGGACCATGTTCTTTCATATTTAAAATCTGAGTGTATCAGGGAGTTCCCTCTGAAACCTCACTGCTTCTCTAGTTATCTTTCCTTTTTCTTTCTCTCTGTAGCTATTTGTGATTTTATAGTTAGAATTTCATTTTTTTAAGCCTCTTGAGCCATATTTCCTTGCAAAGCATAACTCTACAGCCATGGCTATCTTTCCTTAGAACTTTCAGATGTTTAATTTCCTAAAGTCTAGGGCACTGCTTTGGTTCACGTGATTGACGTGATGGGGCGTTTCCTCACCACCAGTGATTTTTTTCTCTCATGTTGGTTAACAAACTCAAAATAGTAATTACATTCATTGTTCTCTCTACCTTTAGAACCAAATAGTCATCAGAAAGGCAGGTCAAATGTTCTTTCTTTAGTAGAATAAGCCTTCCCATTGAGCTCTAGGTAGCCAAGCCACTGTTGCTTCCCCCATCTTGCCCAGGGGCTAGGAAATCTTGCCTGACAGGTGGCCCCTGACCCATCCAGCTGAGTGCCACCATCTCTAGGTCAGGCTCAACTCCCTTCAGAAAATGAGAGAACGTTTGAGCAATGAAATCCTACCTTTAACCTGGAATAGGTAGACAAGTTTATGGATACATGAATGTGTCCAAAAAGATAATGGGTTGAAAGGATCCTGAGTGGCTCACACGATCAAGGAAAGAATGAATTCAAATCTCAGGAAGGGCAAGAGCCAGGGCAAGGACTTCAGGAGACCTCAGCAGCAGGCTGTGGGAACCACCTTTCTAGGGGCCGCCATTATGTTAACTCTACTCTAATACTCCAGCAGCTGGGTATATAAAATGGTTCAAGTTTCAAATTCCAGAAGAGAGACCAGTTGGCCCTGCTTAAGTCAGGGATCTATCCTTTAACCAGTCCCTCTCCCATAGCACAGATATAGTCATTGATTGCCCACCACTTTGTCTGGGAACATTCCTAGAGCAGGGAGATTTGTTGTGAACTGGGAACCCATCACCTTAGTTGGTGTCTGCCAAAGTGGGTGCTTGCCTCCTTGCTCCAAACTGTTCAGCAGCAAGCCAGGCAAGGAAAAACTCTACTCAAGACTCTCTCTGAGGCAATCATTCTTTCATCTGGTAGAAAGTTCCAAGATCAAAGGGGAAAAAAAAATCACCAACCCGTAATTTTCTGGTATTTACGATGTTATCTTCTTTCACCTGCTTACCTAGCATTTTAAGTTCTGTTATTTAACAGGCTAGAAATTCATGAGGCCAAGTATTTATTGCAATGCGCAAATTTTATGTACCTAAACTGTGCAGCTGGGAATAGGCATTTTCTTAAAACATAGTGCAGCCCTCAAGGGAAAGACTCTAAATCAGAAACTCCCAGGGATTTTTAACCAACAAAAGACTTCAGGAAGGACTCATCCCTGGAGGCACTGCAGGATCAGGGCAGGGGAATGCTCTTTTTTAATTATGTCTTCACTGACTATTTAGTGAGCACTTACTATGTGTCAGCACTGTGATAGGCACCCGGGATACCAAATTGATCCAGACAGATATGGTCTCAGGCCCTAGAGAGCTTATGGTGCACTATTAAACTAGCAAGAACACTCATCAGTCTCCAATGGGGATGTACCAGGAGTGTAGAATCATATAGCGATTGACCTCACCCAGCCAGGGAGGCCTGCTCAAGAGGGCCTGAGACCTGAGAAGAGAGGCTTGAGGCCATGTGGAGTGTAGGGGAAGAGTGTTCCAGGCAGAAAGAACTGCATGTGCAAGATCTCTGAGTCAAGAGCGAACACGATGCCTCCAAGGAGCTCTGTGAGTTCTGAATCGTAGACAGCACGAGGGAGTGTGGCCGGATGAGGCAGGAACCAGCTCAGAGACAGCTTGAGTTAGAGCTTCATCCTGGAGGCACTGGGTGGAACGGGGGGGTGGGTCACTGAAGGTTTTAAGCAGGGGGCTACCTCTGGATGTTGTGAGGAGAAGGGTTGCGGCTGGACCGCCCTGGAGGCCAGGCACATAAGAACCTGGTAAAGAAGACTCATAAAGACCTAATGGGCCCTTTCTAGAAAGCTCTTCTGAGAGCTAGCACTTGCATCCCTGAGATGTAGGAGAGGTTTTCTAAGAGCCAGGGTTGAGTGCTGGAGACCCTGGAGGAGGGTGAGGTGGCCAAGGCCAAGGCAGGGCTGAGAGAAGGGCTCGAGGAGCTCCTCATGACCACCGTGAGACTCCGTCTGCTGACACAGAACAGACCAACAGAACCTCAGGCCGGCCTCTCTCTTTTTAAGTGTCTTCATCAACCGCACTGCTGGCCTAGAGCTCCTGGCCTCTCCCCCTCAGGAAGAGAGGGTCCCAACACGGAGAGATGTGCCAGGCCCAGGTTCAGAACCTTGTGCTGTTTGGAGCCCAGGATGGGCACAGCCTCTCCCCAGCATCCCTCCATCACTGCAGGGGGAAGGTCCATAGCTGGTCTCCCTGTCTTCTCCTCTGAAATTCTTTTTTTTTTTTGGCTTGGTTTTACTGAAGTGTGACTGACTCATTCTCCAGGTTGCTTCCACCCATTTCTCTGAAGAGACCGATTCTTTGTCTGAAATGGCCAGATTGACTTGTTGTCTTGTCACTTACTAATATTTATTAAGCACATATGGGTAAAGCCCCATTAAAGACCTTTGAGGGAGTAACAGATACAAATCTTGGCTTCAAGGGACCTGCAGTCATGTGTGAGAAATAAGACACATTGATTCAGCATCTATTTACTGAGGACAACATGTCATGCTCTGTGCTGGGTTCCTGAGGCACAGCAATGAATGGCCACACTCCAGGAGCTCCCACGAAAACACACAAGTGCGTACCAACTTCTGAAAGTGCTGTTATTTTAAAAGTCAGCACCTTGGTTCCTTGGAGAGTGAGAGAGAGAGAGAGAAGTTTCCTTGCTAGGTGAACACACTGAGTGGTGTGCAGGATGGAAGCTGAGTCTTCAGAACTTTGGCCATCAAATGCCAGAGCTTTTGGGGAAGGGGCAGCTCTACATGACAGGGGGAAGAATTTGGGTTCCAGTCTTCCCAGCATCAGGAACTGGAGGGGTGGTGATGCATGAGGGCAGAGATGTTCAGTTCAAGGTGGAGGGGAAGGGGAAGAGGTGGTGTCAGAAAAGACTTTACAGTGGAGGCAACACCTGGATGTGAGTTAGCTGGGCCATCTGGCTGGAGAATCCCCCTGGCAGAGAGAAGAGAATGTCCACAAATAGAGGACAGGCTAAAGAAAATGTGAATAGCTGTCTTATGATGAAATTCCACAGAATAATGAAAAGCCAATCTCTAAATCTATATATCAGCAGGGGCAGATCTCAAAAAACAATGCTGTGTTAAAAAGGCAAGATATGTAATACCCATATCTGTATAGATATAGATATAGATAGATACGTAAATGTAGACATAAACCTAGAAGGAAAACACATCAAACTCATCAGAGTGATTGTCTCTGGGGAGTGGAGAAAGGGTTGAGGATGGAGGTGAAGAGGTCTTAAGATTTATCTGTAGTGTTCCAGTTTCTCAAAAGGAGAATATATTCATGTGTTATTTAGGGAATTCGAAATCTATAATACAGATGAAAATTGGTCAGTGCTCTAGACAGACAGATATGGAGTCCATGGGATATGAAGAGTGAGAGAGAGTACTTGCAGCTGGGAGGGATGGAGGGAACTTCATGAAGGAGGCAGCCCCTGGTTGAAGGATGGGCACATCTGGCCTTGCCGAGGTGGTGTGGGCAGAGGGAAAGGCACAGGGATAGGAAAGTGCAAGATGGGTACTGGGATGAGCTATAATTTGCCAGGAATGTGTGTGTGAAGGGGAAGATTGGGGGTCAGGGAGAAAAACTGGCTTAGGACCTAGTCACTGGGGGCCCGGTCATGGGCTTTGGAGGCTTTGGAGCAAATGAGGGGCTCGGTAGGGCGGGTAGCCACAGGCAATGCAGGGGGCTATTACAGTGGCCCAGGGGGCTGTGCAGGCAGAAGGGGACATGAGTGTAAGGCCCTGTGGGTGCAGAATACTGGGGTGCAGACGTAACCTTTGGCGGATCATACAGTTCAAACCTAAACACCCTACCTGGCTTCTTAGAAAAGGGCTCACCTCCAGCCTTAAACATTGTGGAGCAAAAAACCAAACAAAACCAAATCAAAACCAACAAATGAAAACCAAAACCAAAACCAAAACAATGTGAGGCAAGGCAAGCTCTGAAGAATGACATGTTCTTTAAACTGATGCTCTCAAGGAAAGCCTTCGTTTCCTTGAGCAATTCTTTATTAATTTAAACACCAAGGCTTTCTGCTAACACTAAGAAGAGATTATAATATTCCAGTGGGACTTCCTTTGCTTAACATGAAAATAAACCTGACAGAAGGATTACAAAACTAAACAGGAAATATTACAAGAAACACTAATTACATCCCATTCTTTCTTCTCACTCACTAATACAACTATTTAGGCAAACAAAGAAGTGGAGAAAAGCAGAGAGCAGAACTGAAGGGTGGACAGCTTTGCTAATCCCTGATGCTTTGATAAATCTACAAGAGGATCATTTGACATCTGAGAAGTGGGAGGTGTCTTTCAAGGAGTGCTTTGCATGGGGTGACCACAGGTAACTCTGATTTACCTTTTGAATCAAACAGCTTTGGGCTGAACGTATAATTTGTCCTCTGTGAAGCCATCTTGGAACCTTTGCTTCTCCTCTGGCTGGGGTAATTACCCCTGCTCAGGCCTGAAGTCCCTGCTCTGTGAGGACACCTGGGCAGAGATGGTTGTCTGCAGAGGGTAAGCACATCCAGACCCGAGTCCACAGGGAAAGTGTGTTTGGAGCCCACCCTGACTAGCCCAGTGCCTGTGTTTGTAAGAATTTCCTGAGTGAGAAGTCGATTTGGGGAAAAAGTGAAAGGGACAGAATAAGAAGAGGAAGAGAGAAAGGGTGGGTGGTCAGGGCGACTTTTAATAGTTGAAACGCTGTATTCTGGGGTCTGTATAAAGCTGTCCACCCAAAAACCATCCCTATTTGGGCCGTTTCTTCAAAAAGGTTTCATCCCCGATATTTGTATTCTGGACCCTGGATTCTAATGCAATAGTTAATAGCCATCCCATCACCCCCCCTTCCATCAGATCCTTCTCTTCAGACAGCTTTGGAAGGGTCCTTATAAGGCAGGAATTCTTACTAAAAACTCAAGAAGGCCTGCGAGTGCAGCATGGAAGGAAAAAGATGCAGTTTCTGAACAATCAGCCTGACATGTGCCCACTCACGTTGGCTGTATATGTACATAATGATGGATTACTGGGTTCTCTGGTATTACCACCCCCTACTCCCTGCAACCATCGCAACTTTCTCTCTGCGTGTGATGTGTTTGGGGCTCCCAGGTCCATCATTGTCCCAGAGCTGGTTTTGCCTCAACGGTTGCCTTGCTCCTGCATCCTATGTTATCTGTCTCATCTGATCAATGCTGAGTGGCTTCTTGGTCTAAGAGCTGATGTAGTAACTGCCGGGGATTCCCAATACCTCCATGCCTGTTCTTATCCTATTTAACGTTACAGCCTAAATCCTGTGAATCCTGGGAGCACAACTCTACCTGTGTTCAGCCTCTACCTGTGTATACCTGAAATGCCTTCTTCTCAGAGCTGTGTGGTAGACCACGTGGGCTTTCTGGTGGAAAGAGGAGAGTTTCCAGTCTGTCACCTGAAATAATTTCCCTCATTTCCTTAAAGGCCTTTCTTTCAGTTTAGTTTTTTTTTTTTTTTTTTTAAGGATTTTCTTTTTAATTAATTAATTAATTTATTTTTGTCTGTATTGGGTCTTCGGTTCGTGCGAGGGCTTTCTCCAGTTGCGGCAAGCGGGGGCCACTCTTCATCGCGGTGCGGGGACCGCTCTTCATCGCGGTGCGCGGGCCTTTCTCCATCGCGGCCCCTCCCGTTGCGGGGCACAGGCTCCAGACGCCCAGGCTCAGCAATTGTGGCTCACGGGCCCAGCTGCTCCGTGGCATGTGGGATCTTCCCAGACCAGGGCTCGAACCCGTGTCCCCTGCATTAGCAGGCAGACTCTCAACCACTGCGCCACCAGGGAAGCCCCCAGTTTAGTTTTTGGCTGCATTATCATTTGCCCATCTTGGATACAGTGACTTGCCGTTTTGTTTGAGCATTTTATGTTTACCTAGTAACCTGGAAATGTAAAACAAAATGTGTGTGTTTAAGCTTTTCACCACCAAAAAACAAGCAAATGAAAGCAAACAACAACAAACAAACACTATTAGTTTCTGGAAGAATTATGTCCAAGTTCACCAAGAGTAACTATTGCTTCACAGAATGCTCATTTTCAGGAACACAGTTCTGAAAAAAAAAAAGGTTTGAAGGAAATAAGGGAAATAAGCAAGAAAATAAGAGAGATTTGGATCACCAAAATTGGATAAGATTCCACTTAGAAATTGAGGACCGGGCTTCCCTGGTGGCGCAGTGGTTGAGAATCTGCCTGCCAATGCAGGGGACACGGGTTCGAGCCCTGGTCTGGGAAGATCCCACATGCCACGGAGCAACTAGGCCCGTGAGCCACAACTACTGAGCCTGCGCGTCTAGAGCCTGTGCTCCGCAACAAGAGAGGCCGCGATAATGAGAGGCCCGCGCACCGCGATGAAGAGTGGACTCCACTTGCCACAACTAGAGAAAGCCCTCGCACAGAAACAAAGACCCAACACAGCCATAAATAAAATAAATAAATATATTAAAAAAAAAAAAAAAAAGAAATTGAGGACCTGTTTGCTAATAAGACTCCACAGTCTATTCCTATCCTGTTTGTTTTAAACTGAAGATGGGTCTCTATGGGATCCTCAGAGTGCATTGTAGGTGTATTTGGAGTGAATATAGTAAGACTTATAGGCAGCAAGTAAGAATTAAAACTCTGCAAGGAGAGGGCAGCCCCAAAGTGTCCTCGAGCTCTGAGGCTTAACACAGATAGGTAGACTGTCAGTTACTCTGCGTGAGTGCAGGTCTCCTGCCCACACGAGTACAGCCCTGCATTGAGGGACCTTATGGAAGAAAGTGCCTGCTATGGACTGAATTGTCCACCCCGCCCCCTCCAAATTCATATATTGAAGCCTTAAAACCCAACTGGACTATGTTTGGAGATAAAGCCTGTAAAGAGGTAAATGAAATTAAGTCATATGGGTGGGGTCCTTAACCAATAGGACTGATGTCCTTATAAGAGGAAGAGACCCTAGGAATGTCCTTGCACAAAGGCCAGGTGAGGACACAGCCAGAAGGCAGCCATCTGCGAGACAAAGAGAGAGCCCCAGGAGAAACCAAACCTGCCAACACCTTAATCTTGGACTTCCAGCCTCCAGAACGGTGGGCAAATAAATTTCTGTTGTTTAAGCCACCCAGTCTGTAGTATTTTGTTAGGGCAGCCCTAGCAGACTAACCCAGTGCTGAACAATTTTCTCCATCTTCGGGACAACCAAGAAGGGCAGGGCTGCTGGGAGATTGTATGTTGATCACAGTTTCTCCCATCTTCTATAAAGAGGAAAAATTAGATCTTGCAGTTTTCTATTATCCAGAACTGTCCAAGAATCTAATGACCTATGGAAATGGTGAGCTTTTTGTCTCTAAAGTAGGTATCTGCTTGGTAGAGATTTTGTAGCTAGACTGTAAGCATCAGCCAAGGGATTCTCAGGGACAAAAATACATTTTCCCCCAGGGGTTGTTTGGAAATGTGGGTGAGTGACTTTGGTTGTTACAGTGACCAGGTAGATAAAACATATCCAGATAACCAAGTTTCTTTTAAGTCTACTCTAATATAGCAAATTCAAAGGTCTATGACTTTTCTTTTTAAAAAGACTTCTAAAAGATACAGTTACTCATGAATGAGAACACAGAACTACAAATGGGGTCACTCAGGGGCTGTGACACATAATGGCTTCATATCTGGTCGTTTAAAGCAATGTCCCCAAACTTGCTGGATGAAAAAAAGAAGTTCTGCAGTGGCTTGTTAAAAAAGACAAGTTCCAACAGATTCACAGACTTAGAGGATGAACTTATGGTCACCAGGGTGGAAGGGTCAGGGGGAGGGATAGTTAGGGATTTGGAGATTAACATGTACGCTCTGCTATGTTTAAAATGTATAACCAACAAGGACCTACTGTATAGCACAGGGAACTCTGCTCAATATTATGTAACAACCTAAATGCAAAAAGAATTTGAAAAATAATAGAAGCATGTATATGTGTAACTGAATCACTTTGCTGTACACCTGAAACTAACACAATATTGTAAATCAACTATACTCCAATATAAAATAAAAAGTAAAAAAAAAAACAGAAAAAAAAAACCAAAGGCAAGTTCCCAGGTCCCACCCCAGACTGCCTGAATCAGATTTTCCAAGGGAGGGCTTCAAAAGTTCTGTGTCAGTTTCTGAACCCTGGCTGCATGCTGGAATCACCCAGGGAACTCAGTAAAATCTGATGCTTGGGTCCTACTCCAGACACTCTGCTGTAGGTGGTCTGGCCTGGGGGCTGGATTTCTTAAAGCATCTCCAGGGAATGCTGCTGTCCAGTCAGGGCTGAGGACCACGACGCTGTGCCAGAGCCCCAAGTGATTCTTATCCTGAATCATAATGGTTACCATGCATAGAAGAGTTGTGTTCCTTGATGGTCTGATTGGTTGCTGGCCCAGGCAGGTGTGAGCTGCCTGTGTGATTAGGGAGAGCATCCCTAGTGGAGGATCAGGAATATTTGGGCCTAAGTTTGATTGGTAATAGGAATCTGAAGTCATTTCTATGGCTTTGCTTGCATTGATTAGAGTGACCAACGTTATATCAAGGCTGGGGTGGCCGGGGTGGGGGGAGTGTGGGGTTAGGGGAACCAAGATCCTGCAAGCCACGTGGCGGGACCAGAAAAAAAAAAAGGCAGTAGAAAGACAAAGAAACCCAGAAGGGATCTCACAATGAACTGTGAACTTGAAGACATAGCAATAGAAAGTATTCAAAATGAAGTAGAGAGAGAGAAAAGATTGAAGAAAAAGAACAGCATATTGAGTTGTGGGTCAAAGTCAAGTGCCCTGGTAAATGTGGAATTAGAGTCCCAGAAAAGAAAAAAAGATTGGGGAGGCCATAAAAATAGTTGAAAAGATAAAGAATAAAAAAGTTTCCAAATCTGATAAAAACTATAAACCTACAGTTCAAGATGTTTACACATGGAGCTAGTACAGTGCAAAGATGAAGATTTTGGACTTGGGAATAGTCAGATCTAGGTTCCCACCATGTTTGCAACACCCTGTCTATGTGACTTAGATGGTTTACTTAAGCTGTCTAAACTTCAGTTTCCTCATCTGCAAAGTAGAGATAAAAATTGCACAAAAATAGTCATTGTTTTATGGTTTTTAATGGAAAAATATTGGCAACAACTTAAATGTTTATCTATAAGGCATGGCTAAATTAATTGTGGTATAGCTATAGTATGGAATATTATACAGATGACAAAAAAGAGGGACGTCTATATGAATTGGTATGGAAAAGTCTCCGAGAATACTGCTATATGAAAAAGCAGGTCATGTGGTATGACTTCACTCAGGTATTCAAAAACTGTGTATAGATACGTATCTGTGTCTATAATAAATAAAGATACATACAAAGGGGAATGGAAGGGTGCTCATCAAATTGCCTCTGAAAGAGAATGAGTCATGAGAGAGGGCAAAAAACCTCTTTCATATTTATCTCTGTAAACTACTGTAATGCCTGAATTCTTTTACAATGACTGTGAAATGATTTTTGAAAGAGGGAAAATAGAAGCAATATGATTTTGGTAGTTTGCCTCAGGCTACCCATGCTGATGGATGATGAATGAGATGCTGGAAGATCATGTGAACTGCTGATATGTCAATTTAAAGAAATCACTCCCCTCCTGAAAATCCTTCTGGGGCTCTGCTACCTGGGGAATAAAACTCAGCCCTTGAGCAGGGCTCATAGGAGCCCCTATGATCTGGCCCTGCCTGATTTTTCCGAGTTTATTTTCCACCACACACATCTGAGAGCTTTTCCCCCTCTTGAAAGCTGGCCAACTCTTAGTCATTCTTCTGTACTTGGATTATTTAGTACATTCATTACTTCTCTGCTCTCTCCCTCCCTACCCTGGAAGAGTTACTTACCCCTATGCTATCTCTTACCTACACATACTTCCACATTGGCGTTTATTAAAATTTAGTGTTGCTGTGAAATCATGTGTGAATTTAGGGAAAGGGGCTGGTAAAATTCATTTTTGAGGTCTCAGTGCAGTGCCTGGTTTATGGCAGGTGCTGAATAAATAATCCATTTATCAAATGAATGAATGAATGAATGGATGAATGAACAAGTAGACAGAGACTTCAACTCTATGTACATCTATTAGAAATAGCATTCATAATGGAAGTCTTACTGTATTGGAAGTATAGTGAGACAACTTTTTAGTTGTTTTAATGATCTCATCTCTGAGAATAAAGAGAGCAACAAGAAGAACTTTTCGTCTAGATTCAATTCTGACATGGAAGTTGTATTAGTTTGCTATGACTACCATAACTAAGTACCGCAGACTGGGTGGCTTAAACAATGCAAGTTCATTTTCTCACAGTTCTGGAGGCTAGAAGTCCAAGATCAAGATGTCCGCAGGTTTTGTTTCCTCTGAGGCCTCTCTCCTTGGCTCACATGGAGGCCTTCTCACTGTGTCCTCATATAGTCTTTTCTCTGTGCACATGCACTCCTGGGGTCTTTTTTGTGTGTCCAAATTTCCTCTTCTTATAAGGACACCAGTCAGATTGGATTAGGGCCCACCCTAATCACCTCATTTTAATTTAATCACCTCTTTAAAGGCCTTATCTCCAAATACAGTCACATTCTGAGGTACTGAGGGTTAGGACTTCAACATATGAATTTTGAGGGGACACAACTCAGCCCATAACAGGAGTGCTGAAAACCTCAGAAGAAAATGGTCATGTCATATTGGAGCTGGTAATATTAACAGACTGTACCACAGGTGTTAAGTGGGTAAAACTGTAAGAAGACATATTTAAGACAAAGACAATTCAAATAAAATCACACGGCTAGAAACTTTACATAGGAAAGTACTGTTCAACAATTTCATAGGCTGAAATATAAGGCAGTGAGACCACCATCATCTTTTGTATTCAAGAGAAGAATTTTTGCATTGAATGGGAATTACGCTCAATGACCTTGCAAGCCCCTGCCAATTCTCAGGTTTTTAATTTGACTTTACCCAGTCCCCAGACTGCAAGACAAGGAGATAAACAGAATTCAAATCCAGTCTCTCCTTGATGAAATAGGAAGTGCAAAAGAAGCTCTCTGAAAACTGGAAGGGAAAGTGGGAGATACCGAAGGGGACCACTCATGGCAGATGGTGAAGTGGGCTTGCTTTGACTCTTGGCACCCTCCTGGAAATATTCCTAGCTCCTGTGGTCATACCTAAGACAGGAGGAGGCTGGTTGCAGATTTTTGTTGTCTTTGTTCTTGTGCCAGTGAGGATTGAGCCCTTACTGAGATCTTTTCCTGTGGCTTCTGCATTGCCTGGTTAAGGCAATACTTGGAGGCATGCGCCTTCTGACTATTTGAAGAGGGACACCCTTGCTTGTTCCTATTCAGAGCCATAATGTGACTTGGGATGAAATATCAGCTGCCCATCATGCTTAGTCTACCTGTGTTAAGAATCCGTACTTTGAAAGGAATATTGGAACTGTTGGGATACAGTGTGCAGTAACCAGGGCTGCTTTATTATACAATCCACACTGGCTTCCCACCCCACCTTTTTTTTTTATTGAACTGGTTACTCAGTCATACTAAACATGGAATAAAGTGAAATAAATAAATATATAAAACTCGGAGTGCACTGAGTCTTTTCACTGTCAAGCTGGCTCAAATGTTCTCAATGTTTATCGGAGAGCTTGGTTGCCCTGGTGAAAATAGCATTGTGCAGTGAAACAGAAAATAAGATGTCATGGCAAACTAAACATCTTCACTTTCTGGACAAATATCTAAGTTGACTGGACCATAGAGAGGAGCCTGGGGAATGACCAGAGGGAGGATACCTAGCTCCCTCGCCCCGTGTTTTGGGCCTCCCTGGGGTTCAGGGGAGCAGTGGGTGAAATTCACCGACACCTGACTCCTGTTAAAGCTTCTGGCAACTTCTGGCCGGCTCAAGTCTACACTTAGGTGGCTCCTTTGTATGTTGTGAAAGTAAAGATGGTTCGTTTGCCCTGACAGCTTATTTTCTGTCCTACTGCACAGCATTATTTTAACCAAGGAGGCTTACTTACTCCCTCCTTGATAAACTCGCTGGGACTTAATATCTGCAAATGAATCCCATTAAAATGAATGGATATGAAAATAACTGTGTGTATGTGTGTGTGTGTGTGTGTGTGTAGAAAAGAGAGGATGAGAAACAGAGGGGAGAGGGCGAAAAGGCAGATAGATCCACATTCACTTATCAGCTTGTGATTTAATCTGAATACCACCCCCCAATTAAAAGTGGGGATAACAATACTGCTAATCTCAGGGGGGCGCTTATGAGGATTAAATAAAATACCTGGACCTTACCAAGCACCCCATAAACAAAAACAAATGAGTACCTGGCCATATTAAGCACTCTATAAATGTTAAATATTATTTTATTTTTTATAAAAATGTAAGGAGGAAAAGAAGGGAAACAGAAGAGAAAGAAATTTTAAAATTAAAGAATACGTTGGAGACCAAGGAGAAAAGATAATCTTATTTATTTACAAAGATTATATCCATGAAGTCAAATTCATTCATTCTTTCAGAAAACAAGGGCAGATGCCTATGAAACACTAACGAAAGTACATAATGCAGGAAGGTAGCATAGATGGTCAGTGCTCCACTAATATCCCCTCAAGTCCTTCACCATTCTCCTGCATGATAGTTCTTTGGATTCTTTCATCCTCAACAGCTAGAACTTGTACCTGTTTGTAAGAGGGCTTTCCTCAGGCTACTTAAAACCTGTTTTGGCTGAGGCCACAGAGAACCCAACATGCCTGCGGATGTTCGCCCTCTTGAGAGTAGCCCTTGACTGAACGGTGACACCCTTGCTTCCCCTCCATCTTTTTCTTGGTTCACCTTCCCCATTCCCTTCCTGGTTTCTCCTGACAACATATCCTAATGAATCACTTTGTTAGGGAACTGTTGACTGAAACTCAACATAACTGCTTGCATGAGTTTTCTCACAGTAGGAGGTCCCGATAAGGAACATGGCGCTGTCGCCAAAACTAACCGGGAGAATTCGGGAGGGGCCAAATGGAGGGAGGAGATGCCAGCCCATAATATGTCCTGCCAACCTCCCAGAAACACTCACGCTGGAATCCATCTTGGCTGAGAGATGCGCGCACCACCAGGAAGGCCCCTGAGTCAGACCAAATATGGGCACAAGCAAGATGATTGGCCAGAGACAACCCGGAAAGCTAACCCCATTACCAGAAAACCTGAGACTGAGAGCCACATGGTAGAGCAGTTCTCCTGGGCTCCCTTACCTTGATGTTTCTCTGCTTGAGCGCCCCTTTCCAATAAAGTCTTTTGCTTTGTCAGTACACGTGTCTCCTTGGACAATCCATTTCCAAGTGTTAGACAAGAGCCCACTCTCAGGCCCTTAGAAGTGTCCGCCTTCGGGTAACAACTTTAGTATGAATTCTTATCTCAGACTCTGTTTCTCAGGAATCTAGTGTAAGACTAGGATGTCCCCAACTTATAACTAGTTGTTTTCCAAGAAAAGTTTTGTAAATCAGTTTGGAAATCAACAAATATTCTCGTGTAGAAAATGTATTAGAAATGTTGCTAGAATCCACAAAACTTTTCTAACCCATCATGAATTTAAAATACTGAACATTTGTAGCAAAACACTGTACAGAATTTTACTGTTGCTTTACCTGCAATGAAATTAACGGGGGAAAACCGAAAATGACAGCAATGACAACAAAAAGCAGTTTTCCCTGAGCCTCAGTAAAGACTTAGGCTTGGGCAAATTTCTAGGGATTTCCAGGAGTATGAGAAGTTGGTAAAACAGGCTCTTTTTTGTCTAGTTTTTCTTTCCTTCCCTTCATGCAAATGCTCCACAGATAAGCACCACTGTTTCCTTTCAAAGCAATGCAGGGTCTTTTTGATAACAAATAGCATAGGGAACAGGAGCCGGAACATGGAGGAGGACCCAGGGGGGAGGGAAGCAGGGGAGGAGGGAAAAGGGAAGAGGTATTCCTTAGGATCAGAGTAGGGGTTAAAAAAAAGATTTAAGAGAATGACTGTAAACGTGGGGGGAAGAGATGTAGAGGGGGAAAGTCACCAAGCAGTGCACACAGAAAGACAAAAAAGAACCTTCCATAGAAGGCTATGAAGAACCCTGGAATAAGGAATTGAGGATGGAGAGAAAACTGTTCTAGAAAGGCTTGAGGAAGGTCAGCAAATTTCTTCTGGACATCTTTCCTCTCGTTGCCTTCCCTTCTGTGGTGTAGAGTTCAGTCATCTTCAGTGGATTCTGTTTGCCCCATTTGGAGAGCTACAGTTAATGGAAAGGTGTTGTGAGTCTCTTTCTCTCCTGGATTCTGGAGTTCTTTTCATACTGGTTCTGTTTGACTGGCAGCCAACTGCAAACACATGAGTGAGTCCAGCAGACCCATACAACTGAGCCCAGCACAAATTGTCCGCCCACAGAATCATGAGTGAAATAAATAGTTGTTGTTTTAAGCCCTAAGTTTTGGCATGATTGTGTAAATCTGATACGGTATTGCTCATGATAATGCATTTATTATTATAAAAAGCATGATAATGATAATGCAAATTATGCAAAAATTGTGTTATATTAGTTGAAAGGAACATGATCCTAGTTTGAAATGAAGTTTTTAGCTTTTCATTTATTAGTTCCTTAGGTTCTATAATCAGCTCAGTCTTCCACTTAAATCACCAACACACACATTTAGAAACAAAGAGTTTAGACCTGACTTCTCCAACAGCTGAGGAGAGCCCTAATTATTGGCACGGCATCGTTCTGGTTCAATATTTACTCCTCAACTTTCCATCTAGACATTCCTCATCCCTTGTGTCAATGAGGGTCCATTTAGAAAAACAAAACCGCATTATTTATTTATTTATTTATTTATTTATTTATTGGAGTATAGTTGCTTTACAATATTATGTTAATTTATACTGTACAGCAAAGTGAATCAGCTATACGTATACATATATCCTCTCTTTTGGGGGAGGTTATTTATTTTAACAGAGGGGACTTAATATAGGGAATTGATGAAACAGTTATTGGAAGGCTCAGAAAGCAAACAAGGGACCACTGCAGTAAGAAGCCACATAGCCCAAAGGCGAGGAAAACAAAGTGGTAGAGGTCGAAGTCGTTTTGGAAACTAGAAGCTTGGAGGAGCCCCGTGGAGCTGGGACTCTTCCTTCTCAGGAGAGGGCACTGCCTAGATAGTGCCGATATTTATGCAGGGATGCAGGGAGACTATTTCTGGGAGTGCTAGAAGAAGCTGGAAACTGGAAACTGTTGCTCCTGGAATGAAGACCCATTGCTGGGGCATCCTGATAGGAGTGAGCAAGCAAGCAGGAAGGAACCAGTCCCTTCTCCCTCCTGCTTTCTAGCTTCTCTCTGGAGTTCCTATTCATAAAATCTAACAGAAATCATTCATTTATGGCAAAGAAAAGTTGTGGTTTCCAGAGTTCCAGTGCCAGCATCACAGAACAGCACGTTGACGGGTGGGTTTGGAGCTAAGATATAAGAGCTTAATATCTGGCATTCCCCATCTTTATCTTAAAGATTCCCTGAGCATGGCTTTCTTCTCTTTTCTCTGTGTCCAGCTGGACTTAAAATAGCAAAATCTCCAAGCACAAAGTTGACGCTTAACAACTTCTGGTTGAACAAATGAATATGAGGCTGTAGAGTCATTTTTTAAACACCCTCTTTGTGTTAGATGCTATACTGAGCACTTTTTATGTTTATCTTCTTTAATACTCACAAAAACCATATGAGGAAGGAGATACTATTTCTCTTTGTGTCAGTCAGTGTCCAGTCAGAAAAGCAGAAATCCACCTAGGTATTTCAGACAGAGGGAATTTAATACAGAAAATGGTTTACAAAAGTTGTAAGATCTGGAAGAACAAAAGGGGAAGGTGATGCTTCTCAGAGCCCATCGGTGTGAGCTCACTACTGAGATTGAAAGAGCTCTGTTGCTGCACCTGTGTGATGGGTAGAACCAGTGCTATTACTGCTGAGCACAAAGCTTGGACGCCCCTCCCTGCACCGTTGCTACAGCAACTGCCTCAGCTATAGTAACCACTGTCACTATTCTAGGGACTGGTAGTTACCTGCTGTTGCTGCTACTGCTAAAACCTGTTGTTGTAGCACTCACCACTATTTCAGGAAACTGTAGTCCCCTGCAGGAGGCTACAGTCCCAATGTGGTCATTGATAGATCCAGAAGCAGAAAAATAGCTTCTCTCTTCCATCTGACTTCCAATCTTTGGCAGACTTTAACAGAAGTCAGCAGGCGAGGGAGTTTGGGAAATGTAGTGTTCAAGCTTCTAATCCCAGCAGTATACAGAAGAGTATAAAAGAACAAGTGTGGGGTTGAGAGCCAAAGATAAATATCTGGAACTGTCCACCCCTTTGGCTACTAAGCATCTGTATATACTTTTCTGCTCTTTTAAACTTTCACCAACAATATTTAAAAAACTCATGCTTCAACTTAATACAATGCAACCATCCCTAATACAAACCAATATACTTTTACCCTCTTCCTAAAAGGAGATATATGAAGTTCAATATGCACCTCTGGTATACATCTCAATTGGACCAATTCAATATTTTGTTCATCTTCCTTGGTCTAACAGCCTTATAATCCATTTCCATGTATATTACTTAGGGTTTTGCCAATATAAATGAAAAAAATCTTGCAATTATTTAGGTGTACAAAGTATCCTTTAAGGTCAGACTTTAAGATTTTTGTCCCTAGAATTGCTGGAATCTGATATTAAGAGTGTGATACTGGATCTGAGTCTGGAGGCCATAAAAGGTGGAGAGAGTAAATCTTGAGAAGAATCTGCATCCTCTTGTAAGGCAGCTGCCTTGGGTGAGGTTATTAACAAGGTCTTCTTGCAAGAGAAGACTAGTCTTCTCAGCTGGAGGAAGAGGGACTGCCAAGAAGAATTGGGGCATCAGGAGTTTCTCAAATTTGCATGAGTCCATCCAAATGGCCCCATTCCAATTCTCAGGGTCCCACCTGCTCCTTCTAAATAAATCCTCAAACACTCACATAAAAGATCGATGAGTTCATGAATTCAAATTACATTTTACTTCTCCAACCTGTGGGATAGAATTTGGGGATGATATCAGACCTGTGGCTAAAAAGATAAAAAATCCTTTAGTATCATCACAGAAGCTCTCTAGTTCTGTGACCAGACCTTGAGCTGAGAGATTAAAGCCCTAAGCTTGTCATGTTCTTTCTGTAATGTGTCCAGGAAGGTCAGAAACACACATCCCACCCATAGTCTTGTAGTCTTCATTCCCACCATCACCCCATCCTGCTGTTACAGAAATCATTCCCTTTATTGCAATGACCCATAATTACCCTCTGGGACCTCCGTAGCAATTACTGCTGTCCTGCTGCTCCCACTTCCAGAGTCAGAAGCAGAAAAGTGACTCTCTTTTCCTGTTGCTTTTACTCTCCCTCCAGTGTCCCTCATTGGCAGAGAATAACCTGCATCCAGCTGGCATCAGAGGCTGAAAAAAATGCCATCTTTAGGTTTCCTGCTTTGACAGTTAGAGAAGAGCTAAAAGGCCAGTTGTTGGACGGACAGCCGAGTTACTATTACCCCCCATTTTAAAGATGAGGAAACTGAGGCTAGAGAGCTTAAATGACCTGCCCTAGGACATAGTAAACAGAGCTCATAACAGAGACAACACATCTTGATCTCTCTGAATCCAAAGTCTGTGGTCTTTCCACTATGAAACATGTTCCCAGAAACCAGTTTTCAGAGAGTCTGAAAAATAGCAAGGTGTGGAATTTGAGCATTTCCAGCCTCCCCATTCCATTTTAGATTCACCAATCACTGCTCCCAACTGATTTGGATATGTTGATAGGTTGCCTTGCCATCATGAAAAGTTCAAATCATGCAGGGACAGAGAAGATGCAGGAGCACATTAAGAGGCGACTATAGCATAGTGGTTAAAATCACAAATTGCCTGGATTTGTAACCCAGCCCCATGACTTATTAGTTGTTTAACCTTGAGCAAGTTATATAACATCTCAGTGCCTCGGTTTCCTCATCTGTACAATGGTGGTAATACTTTCTGCCTCATGTAGTTGGTGTGAGGAATAAAAGAGTTAATCCAACATAGAGCTCATAGAATAGTTAAATCTAGCTGTTATTATTATGATAGTTAATTTCATTTGACTACTAAGAGGCTCCTAAAGACATAATGTTAACTTCAATGTCTTTCTCAAAACCAAATATATCTACTAAGAGCTCTCAAGAGATGTGGATCCAAAAACTCTCCCCAAAGTGAAAGGCAAGAGAGGACCCAGGTATTCCCAAAAGAGAGGAGAGGCTTGAGGGAGAAGGCGGCCTGGAATGAAGTGAGTATCCACCATGAGTGAGAGAGCTCAGGAGGCCAGGGACAGCTGTGGTCTGAGGCCATACTTTGTGCCCAACCTGGGGGAGGAGAGCCAAGAAAGCTGCCTGCTTCCTGGGCACCAGGGGGGACTCTGGCATTGGGCATTGTAAAAAGTAGGGGAGAACCAGGAAGAGAAGTCATATTTCTCAGGCATCCTGGCCTGGAAGTTTGGGTGAACTGTCTCCCCTCTACCCAACCCCCTGCTGTGCAAGACTCTGGCTTATAGCTGACATTGTTTATCCCTTATTCCTAGTTCTTTCTTTCATCCAACAGTTATTTATTGAACAACAACTTATATGTCAAACTGAGTTGGGCTCCTAATACTATCCCCATTTTACAGATGAGAAAACTGACATGCAGAGAAGTTAGAAAACTTGCCCCATCACACAGGAAGATTTGAGGGGGGATTGTTATTTCCCCTAGGAGAGGCAAGGGAAAAGCCTGGTTTTCTCAAGTTGTACTCTCTAAGTAATTCCTAAGTCTTCAATGGGGTAACAGAGAAAGCAAGAGTGAGGTTAGGTTGCTGAAAATTTTGTCATAGGTACTCAGGCAATTGACTGATGAGGAAAGCATTAGGCAATGTCTTCATTATCAAGTGAAGTGCTCACTGCCTTTGAGGGGTTTGGTCTGATTCTTTTTTTTGGTGAAGGACAAGAAAATATCCGGTGATGATGTAAGTGATGATGTAAGTGGCAACTGCTTCTGACCCAGTAGAAAACCTGAAATGCACCAAACTTGCTGGGGAGGGACAGGCCACAGCAGAGTTTGGTCCAAACCCTAGTCCCAGGTGAAGGAAGGAATGCTATGCTACTCTCTGCTGGTTCTATGTCTGTTTTATTATTCATGGTACCTGGCCGATTGCACAGATAGGGTTAGGAAGGTCAGTGCAGAATTAATACGTTGAATTGGGAGATGGCATGGGCTGGTGATGGAACCTGTCACACCAGAGTGATTCTTATTGAGGGGCTTTGATTTGATATTAATATTAATTTGATGTTTCTTTGCATCTTCAAGAAATTTGTCCTACCCAGATAGGAGAACACCTGAATGCTAGCCCCATGCAAAGCAGTAATGTATGTTGGGTTTTATGGTAGGGGTGGAAACCTGGGGGCAAGGGGAGGGAGGATCAGGTTATCTACAGTCTTTAGTGTGAGGCTCTACTATGGATGTTCGGAAAGGTATGTAGAGAGCCTTTCATGGGAATTAAACAGGTTCCATATTTCTGCCCAAAAGTATAGTTCCCAAGTAAGTCTATCTACTCAAAATCTTAAGAACCAATACCCAGGGAGTGATATGCCAGGGGACTTATCACCCCCACTTCTCAACCTCACTCCAGTTTAAACCAATGGTCCTCAAGGTGGCTGCACATTAAAATCACTTGGGAAGCTTTGAACAAATTGTGCATTCCTGGGCCCCAGCCCAGGCTCTCTGAATCAGAACCTCTGAGGTTGGGCCTGGGCACAGGTGTGTTCAAAGAGCTCTCACATGATCTTAATCTGCATTCAGGAATGCAACCCACCAGGATATGCTGTCTTGGAAATCTCCCCAAATGAAGCAAAGGGGATAAAACCTCAAGGACCAACAACTCTAACATCCTGCCCTCCACCCTCCCGAGGCTGCAATGGTGGGCTCTTCTAAGCAGACATGGAAAGCTGACTTCCAGCCTCAAGCCTGGTGCTGGGTGGTTTCTCAATTTCATATACCACTGGGTCTCTGACTTAAACATGAACGAGAATCACCTTGAGAGCTTGTTAAAGCACACATGGTTGGGTCTCACCCCCTAGTTTCTAAATTCCATGGGTCTGGGGGGGCCTGAGAATGTGCATTTCTCACCAGTCCCCAGGTGATGCTGCCGCTGCTGCTCTGGGGACCACACTCTGAGAACCACTGGCAAACATAGATGAGAATTTCAGCCAGTTCAGTCATGAGATCTGCGTGATGCTGAATAGCTGCTCTAACTGGCTTTTCCCACTGATGAAATTTCGTTCTCATCTGGCTGCTGCTGTAGCTGAGCTCAGGGTGGCACCACTTGGGCTTTAGAAGTAAATGGGCTCGTGCTTTTGAGCCTGGTACTCAGCAATTGTTGCTGAGGTTTGCCGTGGTAAACGCAGCCCAGTGTCCTGGTTTGAGGTAAGCTTCCTCAGATCACAATGGCAGTTGCAAGAACCTGGGGTTGATTAGAAACACGTTTTGCCGCTGAAATGATAAACTAAGACCTTGGGCTTGGACTCGACGTTGCTCCTGGAGTGTGAGCTCCCCAAAGGCAAGGCTGTATTCCTTCACATCAGTCGGCCTATCGAGGAGCCTGGGACAGAGTGGGCACTAAGTAAAGATCTGCTGAAGGAGGTTGCCCCCATGGGTGCCCCTCAGGCCAAAACCTAGCCCTGTCCACACTCCTGGACCCACTGAGATTCAAAAGAGCTGGACTCTGTTGGAATTGGAAAGTCAACAAGTCCCTCATCAGGACCAGCAGTACTGTAGTCTGTCTGGTTCTCCTTTCGTTTCAGCAAATCCAGGTATTTCTGTCTCCCTGATCCACAAACAGTTAACTACACCGTGTCTGGTTCTGGCCAATGGTCTGTTAGGAGAAGTGACACAGGTCACTTCCGGGCTGAGACAGTGAAGAGCCCCACCTGTGTTTCCAAGCTCTCTTCTCCCTTCCTGGCCAGTGTGGAGGCCTTGCATGGAGATGGCTGAGCCTCCGATGGAAGCAGTCTGGGTGGCTGGGTCACTGCACGCAGGACAGTGGCCCTGGAGAGCCACCTGACTCACAGGAGTGAGAATAAACTATGTTGGGTTCTAGGTCCTGAGAGTTACCTTTCCTCCAGGACTTGAGCTGTTTAGCTCCTCGTGCCTTGTTTTGAATTTCTCTATACTAAAGGCAGCTATTGCCTTCTGGGTTTTAGATTCAACCTGATGTCCCATTAGGCATATTTTCCTCCAGCAAAACCAGAAAACAATGCAAAGTCATCCTTTGTCGTGTTGTGTGATGACTGCTTGTGTTTAGGGGAATGGGGTTCTACGTGTTGCTCCTCCCCCTGGACATTTGCATATTATACTCTATCCCTGTAATTCGAAGGAGGAGGAGGGGAGGGGCAGGGAAGGGGAGCGGGGGAGAGGGTAGGTGCGGAGAGAGAGAAGAATTTTCTGTGGATTAAAGAAGTTTTAGGCGTCAGTGATGTGGCCATGTGGAGAGATTTGCAGGGATTGAGGAACCTTCTTAGCACCCATGAAATCTGATATACCTACTTGTAAGGGTTGTCTGGAAGGCAGGATTGGTACAAAAATAAAAGGGGATGCCATGTTTGAACACACACTTTTGTTTCCTCCTCTCAAATCCCGCAAGATAGCTACTAACCTGATTTTATAGGTGAGGTCACTTTGCCCAGAGATGTGAAGTAACTTGTTCAAGGTCACGCAGCTAGAAAGTGGCACAGCGGCGAAGCCCACCTCAGTCTGTCCAGTGCTCCACGGTGGCAGAGGTCGCTCATCTTCAGTTAAAACCTAGAAGTCCCTGCTCCTATCAACCTGTCTGCACTCTCTGGAAGGGCATGCTGTGGCATCTCTTCCCGAGGATCAGAACCTGCCTAGCCAAGCAGCAGCCCTCAGATCCCACCCTCCAGCTCCTTCTTTGACTGCTGCCCTGTCTCCCCATTTGAGAATGTGCCAGGACAAGATCCCTCTTTCTCCTTTCCAGGTCAACCCCTCTCTCTGCAACCCAAGGCTCCTACTGCCAGGAAATGCTCCCCACAGTATACCAATGGGAATGGGCTATAGGTATGCAGAGATGACGATCGCTGCTCCTCCTCCCCAGCCTGGGACCCTGGCGTATCCCCATCACAGGGTGCTGATGACAGAAGCAACCTCATCTAGTTCCCTCAGCGTACCATACACACACTGTCATCTCTCTGTGCCATCCAATCAAAAGTGCTGGGGAGCACTGTTCTGGAACACATTCTCCTGCGGAGGGGAAAAAGCTGGTAGAGAAAGGGGGCTGTGATCTGGAGAGAAAGGAGAGATAATTAATGGACAGTGGATATAAGGTTTTTGTAAATTACAAATGCTCATGTTATAAAGAGTATATACAATGACCCCTTTTGCGATTTGCATCTTGCTTCTTTTCAATTAATGGCATTTTGGAAAGGTTTCTGTCATAGCACTTATAGACTTATCATGTTCCTTTTAATGGCTACTTGTAGTTCATCCTATGCTTGTATTATATTTTGCTTAACTAGTCTCCTATTGATGAATGTTTAGGTTGTTGCACGGGTTTTTTTTGCTACTGTAAATAATCTTGCAATGAACATCCTTACACATACGGTTCTCTTTCTTTATTCTTCTTTGCTTTTTTCCCCCCACATTTTTTAGTATAGCTAGAGGATAAATTCCTAGAAATGTAATTGCTAGGTCAATGTGTATGTTCATTTTTAATTTTATTAGGTATTGTTTAATTTACAGGCTTTAAAATGTATATAGTCAACTTTATTAATCTTTCCCGTTATGGTTTATGGGTTTTGTGCCATGCTTAGAAAGGTCTTCCTTCTTACAAAAAATTTCCTTCTAGTGCTTTTATGGTTTCATCTTTTTGATGTTTAAATCTTTGCTCCATCTGGAATTCAAGTTAATGTAAGGAGTGAAATAGAGATCTGATTTTATTTTTTCCCAAATGGCTAGTCAGTTGTCCCAACACTGGTTATTGAATAATCCATCTTTTTACTTGCTGATTTGAAATGCTACTTTTACCATGTACAAAACTCCCACATGTATTAGTTTTTTTTTTTTCAGTTCTTTCCTCTGTTCCGTTAAATCTTCTCTTTAATCCTATGTGAGTTTAAATTACTGTAGCTTGATTATATATTTTAATATGTGGTTGACTTTGTCCCCTCTTATTACTCAGAGACTTTCAGAGTTTTTCTGGCCATTCTTTCTTCAGAGACTTTCTGGCCATTTTTACTTATTTAATTTTATATATAAACTTATATATGATTGTGCTGAATAAAAAATGCTGCAAGTATTTTGATTGAGATAACACGGAATGTAAAGATCCACTTAGGAATAATTAACTTCATTCATTAATCTTCCCATTTGACAGGAAAGCATTCCTTTCTATTTATTAAAATATTTTGTGTTGTTTTTCTTCAGAAGTAAGTAGAGATTTTTCCTCTTCTTGGCCTTTTACATTTATTTCAAAGTTTAATCCTTTTGTGGGGAATGGGAGTAGAAGGATAATTTGGGGTGTGATATTAAATGGAGTATTTTCATTTTAATATATTTTCTAACTGGTTATTATTTGAATAAAACTACTTTTTAAAAAATATATTTTATTTTATTTATTTATTTTTGGCTGCATTGGGTCTTTGTTGCTGCACGTGGGCTTTCTCTAGTTGCTGCGAGTGGGGGCTACTCTTCCTTGCGCTGCACAGGCTTCTCATTACGGTGGCTTCTCTTTTTGTGGAGCACGGGCTTTATGTGCACAGGCTCAGTAGTTGTGGCACGTGGGCTCAGTAGTTGTGGCTCACGGACTCTAGAGCGCAGGCTCAGTAGTTGCAGTGCACAGGCTTAGTTGCTCCGCGGCATGTGGGATCTTCCCGCACTAGGGCTCGAACCCGTGTCCCCTGCAATGGCAGGAGGATTCTTAACCACTGCGCCACCAGGGAAGTCCCAAACTACTTTTTAATATTAACTTTGCAGCCATTTATGTTACTAAATTCTCCTGCTGTTTCTAATACTTCTCAGGTGATTCTCTTGGGTTTTCTACAATACAGTCATAGAACCTAAAGATAGTGATACAGTATCTTTTCCAATGGGAAGCTTCTAGTGCTCTGACATTAAGCATAATTCTGGCTTTGGAAGTATGTGTTTATGTACACACATTTATATCAGCATGCATGTATATGTACACGTTTGCATATATGCACATGCAAATATATCTGAAAATTAATCAAGTTAAAGTTTCTATCTGTTTATATTTTACTAAGAATTTTTTGTTGTAATGCATATTGAATTTTAACAAATGCTTTCTTTTATATCTATCCAGATGATCACTCTATTTTCCCTCATTTGACCTATTAGTATAAGGAATCATATGAAAAGATTTTCTAATATTGAACCCTCTTTGCATTCATGAATGAATTTTTTTTCATGGGTTGTTCACGTAAAGAATTACTAAATTCTATTTGCAAATATTTTATTTAGGATTTGTGTATTGTCATCCATAAACTGATTAGTCTGTATTTTCTTTTTGTACCATCTTAGGTGGATTTTGTTGAGTATATTTCTAACTCCCTTATTAAAGGAGTTTGGAAGCATAGCTAGTCTTGAAATAAACGTACATGTCAGGAGTGAAGAAAGGGGTGGAGTTTCAAGTTTAGGGAAAAATGTGTTTGGAGAACAGGAGCTATATAACTGCCTGGTATATGTGTTTGAGTGAGTGTGTGTGTGTGTGTGTGTAACTCAGAAGGGGCAGGGCTGCTGGAGCTGAAAGGGGAGGCCAAGAGTGCCATAAGTGGGCCAATATCAGGTGAGAGGGGATATTATATTTCTTTTTAGGATCTAGGACCTAACCCAGTTGAGCTGAGCTCTCCAAACTTTCCTTTAATTTACCTTCTATCAATCACAAAAAAATTTGAGCCTGAACCCTCAAATCTGCAGTTATATATTAAGAAACCTCAAGGGAAGCTTTTAAATATTTATCAAGTTCAATTAAGCTTTATAACATACTTATCATATCTCCCATAACTTTAAACACCACTGAAGAAATTATAGATAATTTTTTTGCTAATATGGTAGCTTTACCATTAGGTATTAGCTAAAGTTATAATATACCCTGGGGGTCAGGTTGATTTTAAGTGATCCTGAGTATAAAATTATTATTATTACTATAGTCTTTTTCATAATTTCAATTTTATTTTTTATTTTTGCCAGCTCTGGTCTGATCTGATATTACAAGGGAAATTGAAGTCTTCTGACAACTACTCCTCCAGAGATTTTTTTGTTTTTTAAGCATTTGTTAACTGTAAAGTGACCAGAGGGCCTGAAATGGGAGAATTCTAATTTTGCAAAAAGGGAGATATTACATAATGGCTATAAGACTAGACTTTAGAGCCAAGCTGCCTGGGTTTGATTTCAGGCTCTGCCACTTACTATGTATAGAGCTTTGGGCAAGTTACTCAACCTAAGCCTCAATTTTCTCATCTGTAGAATGGAAAGAATAATGTTGTAAGGATTCAAAAAGATAGTCCATGTATAGCTCTTAGCATATTAAGTGCTCCAAGTCAACAGTACCTGGTTTTAAGCCAGTGTGAGGGTGACATAAAGACAGCACTGGTCAGACTGGTCTGAGGGGGCACCAGAAAGGGGAGTTGGCCTCTCGTTAGGGCCAGAGGATCCTCTTCCTAGGGTACCTAGGGTGATGAGGTCAGAGAAATCTGGCCCCCTTTGTTCAGTGAACTATCACTTCCAGCTCTGTAAGCCTGTTTTTTCCAAACATCCAAGGCTACTCAGTAGCTAAGATGCTATTTGCATTTTCAGATCCAGCTAATGAAGTAGTTCATAGTTTTACAGTAACTCTTCATACAAAGCTGCTATTTTATTTACTCATTTTTCTAACAACTGAGTATTATATTTCCCAAGCAAATGAAAAAGAGGAAACTTAGGGATGGCTTGGGCTCTTTGTGGAACAATAAGAGATACTGATATTTTCAACGTGAAATAATTCTATATACCTCTTCTTGCAGTAAATAAGATAATATCTTTTTTTAAAAAACGTATTTATTTATTTAGCTGCACTGGGTCTTAGTTGCAGCATGCGGGATCTTTAGTTGCGGCATGCAGGATGTTTTGGCTGTAGCACGCGGGCTCTTAGTTGCAGCATTCATGCAGGATCTAGTTCCCTGACCAGGGATTGAACCCGGGCCCCCTGTATAAGGAGCACAGAGTCTTAACCACAGAAGTCCCAAGAGAATATCTTTTACTGAGCTTCAGGATAGCTAAGAGTCATCAGGTGTCAGAAGTTGAAGGAAAATGTGTGGAAAGAAAATTTAAAATTGAGAATATTCTACTCATGAATTGATTTTTTTCAAAAAATGAACAGGGAGGGCTGCTATTTATTGCTCAGTTTCCATGTTAGCACTGATCACAGAACACCAGAATTCTATGGGAGCATAGTTTGAATATACTCTTTGTGAAAATCTTTTGTAAGTTCTTCATGGTCACTACAAACTTTTTACTACATATTTTTTGATTGTGATAAAATACATAGCATAAAATTTCCATTTTAGCAATTTTAAAGGGTATAATGTAGTGGCATTAGATGTATTCACAGTGTTATGTAACTGTCACCACTATATAATTCCAGAACTTTCCATCACCCCAGAAGGAAGCCCTGTACCCATTGAGCAGTCACTCCCCATTCTGCTCTCCTTCCAGCTCCTGGCAACCATTAATCTTCTATCTCTATAATTTGTCTATTCTGGCTGTTTCATATAAATGGAATTGTACAACTATTATGTGTTTTTAAAACATTAATTACTCAAGCTGCCTTTTGATTAATGGTAGAGAATAATATGTTCCCCCTCCTAAGACCTCACTAAATCTAAGAGATTTCAATACATTTTTAGATGCTGGAAGGTAGAGAAGACTCAGTTCCTTCTTCTGGAGGCTACAGGCAGCGGCGTTAACCTGGAAGAGCGCGGCGGAGAGGTCCGCTAGAGCCCCGTGCAGCGGCACCAGTCAGCAGCGGTGCGGTTTGGTGGGAAGGCCTAGGGAGGGGGCCTTCCGGAAAAAGGAGACTCAATACAATGTCTGATTCGATGAAGCATTTGGAAATCATTAGGGTATGTTGATACCAGAAAGACAGCAGGAAATTAGAAAGGCAGTTAGATGCACCAGACCAAAAAAAAAACTCTAAAGAGAGGAGCTATAGTCAAGGCAGTACCGCTTGCTTTGCAGAGGACACATTTACTGTGTCATATGATGTAAACTACCCATTATGGATTTAACAAAAGTAGTGAAATAACGGTATTAGGAGGATGTGGAGAGATGAGGAGGGGACAGCCTAAGAGAGTTAAATATCCGTTAATCTTAACACCATAGTTGATAGACAAGGTCGACAGTGGATAAATCACGAAATAGTAGTAGAAGCACATTATCTGGCACTTGTAAGTAACCAGGAGAAGAAACAGCTCAAAAAAGTTAAAAATGCTGGTATCTGGGAAGCAGGAATAGGATGGGAAGGGCTAGGATAAAGGACTACTGTTTTCCCTCTTTTTAAAATGCAATTAAAAAAAAAGTGCATGTATTACATTGGTTAAAAAAAAAAAGCAAATAATAAAAATCAATTCAAGCTGAGGGATGAGAAAAACAATCTGTAAATGGCATTTAGAAGCCAGTTTATTTGTGACTAAGACAGCTATGCTATACAACTGTAGACAAATTAAAAAATTTTCAAATCCTATGACAAATGAAAAATGACTTCCTTAGAAAAGAAGATGAACCTGCACCCGGCAGAAAAGAGCTTCTGTCCATTTCCAGAAGAAAGTTCATTGCTCATTATGAGGGTGTCTCTATCAAACTACAACCTGAGTTGTTAAAGTTAAAATTTAACAGTTTTAAAACTTTACAAAGACCGTGAAAAGCCTTTATAACATTGTAAATTCCAACCTGGGTGGAGGCATAAAGTTCACACAAATTCTGGCTTCCTTCAACTTCGAGTAACTCAGCATGTAAATCTTAGGAATCAAGATGAATCCTAAAAGTGAAATACTTTCACCTTTGTAGGAAAAGCAGTTGCGTAGCATGTAGTTTGGTAAGAAAAGGATTCTAAATTCCACCCAGCATGTGCATACACCCAGTATGTCTGTCAACAGCCTCAGGCTCCCTAGAGAGGGATGCTGCATGATGATGTCATGGTATGGGTACCATGTCATGGTATAGATACAGGAGATGGACAGTTGGATGCATTTTCAAAAGAACACATCTGGTTTACCAAGTTTCACTGATTTGAATAAGAATGAATAGGAAATTGACTTGAACAGAGTTTTCTGTTTCTGTTTTCCAAAGAAGGACTCTCCAAGCTGGGTCACAATTCTGAAGTTGAAGGAGAAAATCCCCAGTTCTTTGGTAAATGTTCCTTTGGAGTCAAATGGATCTTGGACAGGAATACCTGGGTACATACTTGATGACCAAAGGTGTGCAGGAAAGGAAAAATATTCATATCTTACTATATGGCTTAGTTGTGTTAAAATGGCTATGATAATGTCAACACAGATACTAATCAAAGCAAAACTAAGATTTGAACCTCTAATAGGAGGTTCATGGATGAGCAGGTGCATGTGTACAGTGACCAGAAAGTCGGAAAGAGATCAAAGTCCCCACCTCTCTCAGAGAGAGGCCAATCAATCATCTTTGAGAGAGGGAAGTCAACAAATGATGCCAAAAACAGGAAAATCATGAGTTATCAATATAGATATGTTATTTGGAAACATAGAGGTAAATCCTAAATTAATCAGCTAAAACAGGAGAAAGTGATTGCCTGTGGGAAGGGGGAAGAAAGAGATGGAGAAGAAGCCTGCTGTTTTGTTTTATTTTTTAAAATTACATAACTTATAGAACTAGTTGACACTTTAAACCTTGGGCATGTAGAACTTTGATTTAAAATAAACAAATAACATAAAAAGGGGAAAACAAAAGAAAAATAAATCACAATGACTCTATTTCATTTGTCCTAAGATGACTATACAGAAAAGGCAGTAGCCACAGACACAACAGTAGTGAGAGTAATAACAATAACACCAAGGCAGCATTCACTAATTGTTTGTTGAGAAAGTTCATTCATTCAATAAGTACTTATGAAATACCTACTATATGCTAAGCCAGGATGATCATGATGGTCAAGGTTCCTGCTCTCATAGATTTTATATTCTAGTTGGGTACATAGAAAAATGCATAAACAATTAAATAAGATTATTTCTTATAAGTTGAGTGCTTTGAGGGAAAAAAATAAGGATAATGGGCTAGAGAGTAATTAGGGAGAAGGAATGATTATTTAAACTGTGTAGTCAGGCAAGGCCTTTTTAAAGAAGTGAGGTTTGAGTTCAGACCTGAGCAATGAAGAGGCAGCCATGGGAAAGGGAGAGGTAACAGAATGTGCAAAGGCCCTGAGGTAGGAATAAACTTGGTATGTTTCAGGAATAATCAGGAGGCCAGTGTGACTGGATTGTGGTGACCAAGAGAGAGGGAGCATACGATGAGGTATATAAGGTAAATTTTATTCTGGGTTTGACCGAAAGTCATTGAGAGTTTTCAGTGGTGTAGTGATGAGATCTGATTTACACTTGAAAAAATCAGTCTGGTCGCTGGGTGAAGGCTATATTGGGACAAGAAATGGAAAGGGAAGCAAGAGTGGGACAGGAAGCTTAGTTTGGAAACTCTTGCAGAACAGGGGACGGGGTGGGGACTGTGGAGGTAGAAAGGGGTGGACAGATTTGGGTTAAGAATCTTAATTTAATGCAGTGCTAAAGGGCAACTAAGAGGTTGACGGGGACACCCCAGAGGGAGAGGGGCAGAAGAAAGAAACTCTACTTCTGCATCTGGTTCCTCAAATTCCCAGGCTCCTTCTGACACATGTGAACAGAAAGCTCTGGTCCAGGGTGGCTGAGGGACCCGAGTGTTTATACTGGGAATAAAGACTTGCCAAATTGCTATAAACTCAGCCCGTCTCCATCCTGGCTTTTGCCACACTTGACGTGAATGTGAAACTGAGCTTGTAAATGACTGTGCTTGGAGTCAGAGCTGGGAATTACGCCCCTCTAGACAGCTATTCAGAGGCTGAGAGAATAGCACCCACTTGCTGTGATGCTATGCATTAAAAAGCACTTATGCTGCTAAAACCAGCATTAGAATTGCACAGAAACGTTGCTGTCATGCTCTCAGTGGGACTCTGGATTCCGGGTGGGATGCTCAGAGCCTGCAGAGGGGAGAAAAGCCATCTCAGACAGTGCAATGATCTCTCCTCCATGGCCCACTGAGCCACACCGCCTCTCTCTTGTGGAGAATTGTCTCCATAAATGGGGAGAAAAATGAGCTTATTCCCAAGCCAAGATTAAACTGGATCCACACCGTGTGGAGATGATGGGTTTCCGAGAGAATAGGAATGAAACCAAGCCAAGAAAGTCCATTCATTCTGGGGTGGCAGGCAGGTCGGTCCATGTGTCTTAGGAGTTCCGTGCAGCTCCCTGTACGTGCCCAGCACATAGCAAGCTGTCGATGAATGAATGTGAGAGCCACATGCTTCCAAAGGTCTAGTCTCAATAGCCCTTTATTCATTCAGTTTCTGTTTAAGCATCTAATGAATCTGATGGTCTATGTCTCCAAAAAGAGGCCTCGGGGGTCACATGCGGGCAGTTGGCACCTACCCATGAATTTGTGCTGCATAGAGGCCATCCATCTCACTCTAGTAATTCCTTCCCTAATGTGATCTGAAGTCTAGAATTATCCATGAGCAAACAGAAGAAAGTGAATCAAGATCAAGCAGTCTTCTGGAGCATCTCTGCTGGACCACAGTCTATCCTAAGGAAATAATTGCTGGGATTAGCCAGCTTTTCCGATAATTGTCAACTCTCAAATTTACTTGGTTCCTAAAGAAGTGAAAAGGGATATTTCTGAAGCATCAAATGCCCAGCTGAAGGCAGAAAGACCTTGGACTAAGATCGCTGCCCTGGTGTGGGACCAGCCTGTATGCACTGAGACTCTTTCCTCATCAAGTGAATCAAATGATTACCAGTCTTGAGAGGATGCTACAAGGACAAGTAAATCAATATGTAAAAATAGTCTACTTCAGGTCTGCAGTATGTGGAACTCATGGAAGAGAACAAAATTGTCAAAAACAAGCAAAATCCCTCTCGACCCCTGACACAGCTGTCCGAGTGTCTTGTCACTAAAAGAAATCCTTCATTGGGCTTTGTTTTTAGTGCCAGCCTACTCTTATTTAACATATAGTTATCAGTGACTTATATATGGTTCTGCAACACATTAAAAACAACATACATTAAGAAAGTGTAGACCTTTAAGAAAAAGGCCTGATGTTAAGTAGAAAAGAGAAGGAAATCTCAACCAAAAAGCAGACATAAACATATCCAATCTCATCTTATATTTGTGTATCTAAAAGAGATACAGAAGAAAAAGGAAGAAAAGAAAAGGAGACAGCAAAATTATATCACCCTTTGGCAATAGCCAGCAAGATATGGTTAAGTTATGTTTCTGGTCCTTCTTTCCTGAAGACAAAAAAGCATGTCAAACTTTTCAGAAATTTAGCCATAAACATGTCTAAAATCAAAAAGTTTTAGACATATCTGTGGGGCATTTCTGGAAATGTTCTCTGTCTTTGATCTAGATGGAGTTACATGGGTATATACTTATATAAAAATTATTGAGACATTAAGATTTGTTCACTTACTGTATGTCTGTTATATCTCAGCTTTAAAAATCCTAGACAATGAGGGATTAAATTCTAGAATAATTCATTTACCTGGATCATCTTATTTCCCAGTGTTGCCAGGTAGATGAAGGATAATTTTGCTTCTCATACATATTAATTATAAATGTAGCCACCATTGGTGGAGCATTTACCAAGTACCCTACCTGTTGCCAATCACTGGGTAATTAACTCATTATTTAATATTCACAAATTCCCTGTTGTCAGTAAGAACTGAGGTTCAGAGAGGCTAAAGTGTAAGACCTGCACCAAAGTGAGGACCACGTTGATAATCAAAGATATCAAAGAATCTAGGGTTCTTGCTACTTCTAAGGTCCTCTTAGCAGGGGTCCAGTTCGTATAATGTCATTACTGTAACAAGGCACGATGCTGTTCCCTGGAATGATTGAAATCCTTCCACTGCACAGCTACTGCACCAGGATGGCATGGGGGACTAGCCTAACAGTCTCACCTTGGCATAAGGCATGAGTCCTCTCTAATCTACTTCTCCAAACTAAGGGTGGGCCAGTCAGACCCAGCCCAAGGTGTGAGGGCTGAGTGTGGGTAAAGTAGCCCAGAGGGTCTTTTATCTCAGCCTTGGGGGTTAGGAGAAACTTGTTCTGCAAGTACACCTCTGAGTCTTCCTATCTTACACCCAGACAAGTCATTTTTGAACTTAAGAGCCATAATTTGCTGCCATTGCCTATCTGGTTTCATACTGACCCCTGTCCCAAGGCGGTGTATGATTCCTGTCTAACTGGGTTGGCCAGGATAAGGGAAAGTCCCTCAGGTTATAAGGGGAAATTCATTGAGTGGAGAGCAGGTGAGGGTGGCAGGGAGCACATCAATGAACTCTTTGAAATGTTATTCCCACCATCTTTCTTATTCGAACGTCACCCTCCAGGGGTTGCTCCCTCTTCTCTTTCCCATTCTCAGCCAAACTGGTGAAATCTCTTCATTTCCTCACCTGCCATTCATGCTTCCACTCTCTCCGTCCTGACTGCCCCAGCATTTCTCCACCCACCATTCCCTCTGTGTCACCTAGGACCGCTGTGTCTCCCAGGGGACACGTTTCAGCCCTCATCTTATTTGCCCTCTCAGCAATGTTCTTTCACTGATCCCTTGTTGGACTGTTTCTGTGTGCTGCTCCAGATCTATCCTTCATCTTTTCCACCCTACCCCAGGGTGATGACTTCTAAGCATTACATCAACAGACACCCATACTTTCTAACTAACAGTTAGGTTTGTCCAGTGAAAGAACAGGCAGGAGATTAGAGGGAGAGAGGAGAGAAAGGTCAAGGTATTTATTCCCCTGACTTTTTCCCCACCAGGCTCCAGCTGGGAAATTGTTGGGCAGCCCCCTTTGACAGCCGCAGGTCTCCTGGGTTCAGGTAACCTCTCTCTCTCCCCATGCCCCTTCCTGCCTACAGCTGGTAAGACCAACCTGTTGCTGGCCCTGGGGTTCTTCAGTATCCCTTGTTGGTATTCCTTAACATTGCTCACTCCTTTGCAAATAACTTCTTCATTAAACTCTTTAATCACCCATTTTTTTCACATGCCAATGTATACTGATTTCCTTTCTTGAAACACATTTTTTCACCTGGTCTCCATCACACCTCACTCTCCTGTTTTCATCCAACCGTTCTGTTCATTCCTCCTCTGTCCCCTGGGTAGGTTTCATCTATTCACCAAACCATGAAATTTGGAATTCCATAAGTCCTCAGCCCCCATTTCTTCCCACTGTATTCCATTCTAAGGGCCTTTCTTCAACATCCATACCTTCAATAACTACCTAGAGGCCAAAGACTCATAAACTTGTATCTCCAGCCACACCTGTTCTTTGAGATCCACACTCATATATTCAGCTTCCTTTTTACTATAGTTTCATTGGTTAAATCAGTGAATATTTTTTGAGAGCCTATTATGTTCTAGATGTGTTCTTGGATGTTTAAAAAGGGCCTCAAACCATTTGAATCCATGATTTCTCACTCCTTCCCCCAACACTTTTCCTCTTCCACCGTTCCCTTCCCTAGTGAGTGGTTCTAACACCATCCATCCAATCCCACAACCAGGAACCTAGGAGATCTTTGGTTCCCTTTTTTTGATGGCTCCCTTTTTCTCACTCTCCTTAACTACCTCATCATCACATTAGTGACTCATCAAATTATCTCCTAAATCTCTCTCGAATCTAACTGATTTTCTCCATCTCTACTACCACTACCATAGCCCAAGCTGCTGCCACTTCTTACCTGTACACTCTAACTGCAGTAGTCTCTTTTCTTGTTCCCCCCACTCCAATAAACAGTGAACGTATTGAGGCACAAACTTAATCATGCTAGATCAAGTTCCTGCTTAAAATCTTCCAGTGCCTCTGCTTGCTCTTATACACTGCCTCCTGAGGTCTGTCTCCTGCCCACCTCTCTGGCCTCTTTCCAAACTGCACCCTCCCCAGCACCTTGTGTACTAGCCCCCCTTGTCTCCCTTCATTTCCCAGAATTGATATAATTCCTCCTGCTACAGAAACTTGACCCTTAACATTTCCTTTGTTTAGAATCCTTTCCCCATGTACCCCACCTCACTCAATAGATACTCTTATTTTCTAGCTAAAATGTCATTGCCTCAAAGATGCCTTCCCTGGCTCCTCTTTCAAAACTCCATTATCCTGTTATTGACTCTCAAAACACCAGGTACCTCTTCTTCAAACCATTTTTCACAGTTGTAATTTTACATTAATTTGTGTGCTGTTTTGAATAATAAACTATACGTGAGTAAAGGAACCACGTGTGTTTTGTTCAAGCGCCTGGCACATAGCACGTGCTCAATAAATATTTGCAGAAAGAAAGAATAAAGGAAGAGATTCACTGAGAGTGAGGCTTACTATAGTAAGAAAAAGAGCCATGTTTACATCAGTGTTGTTTCTCCCTTAATGCAGTTTCTCAAAGGCTTTGGAAGAAGTCAGGTGGTTCAATTAATGTTGGTGCCACAAGAAAACAACCTTGGCCCATGAGATAATTCTGAGTGACGTTCACTTTGCTAATCCAACAACCAGTCTGAAAACCTCAAAAGGAAAATATTTTGTCACTTAATCTCCCAAAGATAGACTACATTGCCAAGAAATATATGTTATTTAATGATTTAATCACATTCCTTAGTCTTATTTTATTAGAACAATAAAATATCGAACAGTAGGTTAGAATTCAATTACAGTAAGATTTGAAAAAATGGAAATATCAGGTTATGATCAGGCACTAATGTTTGACTGCTTAGTATCAGTCACAACTTGGCCTGATTTATTTCTCTTTAAGACTCAAATAGGACTTTTCAGGTGAATTCCCTAAATGCTTTCTCTTCATGTTGGTTTTTGCCCATGGTACATTAAGAACTCTAGAACTCTGGCCAACCCTGCATCAGAAACCTTGGAAGGCAATGCATGATAATCCCTCACCTCTAATTGACTTCCTTCTAACGTAATCAGAAGAGATCAAAGTTTCTCTCCTAGGAATCCCAATTATGACGGATAACCAGCATTTACTGAGCTATGTGCCAGTGAATGCAATGTAAGCCAGCATTTACAACTAGCTATGTGTTGTAAATAAAACTAGGCACTGTCCTAGCATTTTTATACAGGTTTTTCTCCTTTAACTCTTTCAATTGCTTTTTAAGGTAGGTATGAGTAACACTGACATTTTCCAGATGGGGAAGTTGAGGCTCATGTCCTTATAGCCTTAGAGCCCCCAAACCTTAGAGCTAGGACTTATTGCGGCCAAAAGTCAGTCCTGGAAATCCTTGCCCTGGGGCTCTTGTTCTTAAAACCACATTAACTCTGAGTTCTTGCATCCTTGGCGGTCAAGCTGAAAAGAAATTCCTTTCAGCGCTTCTGCACAAATGCTCTCTAGCATGAAATCCTGTAGGGATTTTTTTCTAGTTGGAAATATGTAATTTCCCATTCTCTCTTGCTTTAAATATAAGTGTTTTGAGGAATTCACGAGCTTTGTAAAAATGTCTTGATAAAATCCAGCCAATCAAGAGATGAACTAAATAAAGAACTAAAAATTTATATTCTTAAAAATAAAGAACTGAATCACAGATATAGAGAACAAACTGGTGGTTACCAGTGGGGAGAGGGAAGGAGGAGGGGCAACATAGGGGTAGGGGAGTAAGAGGTACAAAATATTAGGTATAAAATAAGCTACAAGGATATATTGTAAAACACAAGGAATATAGCCAATATTTTATAATAACTGTAAATGGAGTATAACCTTATTTATTTATTTATTTATTTATTTATGGCTGTGTTGGGTCTTCATTGTTGCGCGCGGGCTTTCTCTAGCTGCAGAGAGCGGGGGTTACTCTTCGTTGCAGTACTTGGGCTTCTCATTGTGGTGGCTTCTCTTGTTGCAGAGCATGGACTCTAGACACGCGGGCTCAGTAGTTGTGGCTTGCGGGCTCTAGAGCGCAGGCTCAGTAGTTTTGGTGCACGGGCTTAGTTGCTCTGTGGCATGTGGGGTCTTCCTGGACCAGGGCTCAAACCTGTGTCCCCTGCATTGTCAGGTGGATTCTCAACCACTGCGCCACCAGAGAAAGCCTATAACCTTTAAAAATTGTGAATCACTATATTGTATGCCTGTAACATATAATATTGTACAGCAACTATACTTCAATAAAAAATAAAGATAAATTAAGAAAAATAAAATAATACAAAAGATCATAGGAAAATGCAAAAGCAGTCTAACAATTCAGAACTGCTACTGGAATGCAGACTTTTGAAAATACTTCTAATTTAAAATTCAACATATTTTCTAAGTAGAGATTTTGGAAGCTGTATAAAATTAATTTATGTTGATTTCTTTACTGTCATTCATATACGTGTGTTGCATAGTTCACATTATATTGTACTTTGCCTTTTCATTTATTATATGACAAGTATTTCCCTTTGTCTTTAAATAATATTTAATAGCATTATTTCAACAGCTGCATAATAAATCATTGTGTGTGTGAATTCACCATAATTAAAAAACAAACAAACAAAAAGAAGTTGTGATAAACAAACTGGTATTGAGCAATGAATCCATTAAGCAAAAGCTGAGACTAGAACACCGTGAGAATTATGTTATACTCCTTGATAAAGTAAAAAGAAGTAAGAATAGATTTGGAAGGAGAAGATGATAAGAGGAAAAATAAGAAGGCCAATTTCCTAAACTTTTAGACCAATGAATCTATCAACACTGCCTAAAATGTAAGCATCTAGTTTACTTTAAAAGGTTATGACCAGAGGGAGGAACACTCCCAAACTCATTCTATGAGGCCACCATCACCCTGATACCAAAACCAGACAAAGATGTCACAAAGAAAGAAAACTACAGGCCAATATCACTGATGGACATAGATACAAAAATCCTCAACAAAATACTAGCAAACAGAATCCAACAGCACATTAAAAGGATCATACACCATGATCAAGTGGGGTTTATTCCAGGAATGCAAGGATTCTTCAATATACGCAAATCAATCAATGTGATACACCATATTAACAAATTGAAGGAGAAAAACCATATGATCATCTCAATAGATGCAGAGAAAGCTTTCGACAAAATTCAACACCCATTTATGATAAAAGCCCTCCAGAAAGGAGGCATAGAGGGAACTTTCCTCAACATAATAAAGGCCATATATGACAAACCCACAGCCAACATTGTCCTCAATGGTGAAAAACTGAAACCATTTCCACTAAGATCAGGAACAAGACAAGGTTGCCCACTCTCACCACTATTATTCAACATAGTTTTGGAAGTGTTAGCCACAGCAATCAGAGAAGACAAAGAAATAAAAGGAATCCAAATCGGAAAAGAAGAAGTAAAGCTGTCACTGTTTGCAGATGACATGATACTATACATAGAGAATCCTAAAGATGCTACCAGAAAACTACTAGAGCTAATCAATGAATTTGGTAAAGTAGCAGGATACAAAATTAATGCACAGAAATCTCTTGCATTTCTATACACTAATGATGAAAAATCTGAAAGTGAAATTAAGAAAACACTCCCATTTACCATTGCAACAAAAAGAATAAAATACCTAGGAATAAACCTACCTAAGGAGACAAAAGACCTGTATGCAGAAAATTATAGGACACTGATGAAAGAAATTAAAGATGATACAAATAGATGGAGAGATATACCATGTTCCTGGATTGGAAGAATCAACATTGTGAAAATGATTATAATACCAAAAGCAATCTACAGATTCAATGCAATCCCTATCAAACTACCACTGGCATTTTTCACAGAACTAGAACAAAAAATTTCACAATTTGTATGGAAACACAAAAGACCCCGAATAGCCAAAGCAATCTTGAGAACAAAAAATGGAGCTGGGGGAATCAGGCTCCCTGACTTCAGACTATATTACAAAGCTACAGTAATCAAGACAGTTTGGTACTGGCACAAAAACAGAAATATAGATCAATGGAACAGGATAGAAAGCCCAGAGATAAACCCACACACCTATGGTCACCTTATCTTTGATAAAGGAGGCAAGCATATACAGTGGAGAAAAGACAGCCTCTTCAATAAGTGGTGCTGGGAAAATTGGACAGGTACATGTAAAAGTATGAAATTAGAACACTCCCTGACACCATGCACAAAAATAAACTCAAAATGGATTAAAGACCTAAGTGTAAGGGCAGACACTATCAAACTCTTAGAGGAAAACATAGGCAGAACACTCTATGACATACATCACAGCAAGATCCTTTTTGACCCAGCTCCCAGAGAAATGGAAAGAAGAACACAAATAAACAAATGGGACCTAATGAAACTGAAAAGCTTTTGCACAGCAAAGGAAACCATAAACAAGACCAAAAGACAACCATCAGAATGGGAGAAAATATTTGCAAATGAAGCAACTGACAAAGGATTAATCTCCAAGATTTACAAGCAGCTCATGCAGCTCAATAACAAAAAAACGAACAACCCAATCCAAAAATGGGCAGAAGATCTAAATAGACATTTCTCCAAAGAAGATATACAGATGGCCTACAGACACATGAAAGAATGCTCAACATCATTAATCATTAGAGAAATGCAAATCAAAACTACAATGAGATATCATCTCACACCAGTCAGAATGGCCATCATCAAAAAATCTAGAAACAATAAATGCTGGAGAGGGTGTGGAGGAAAGGGAACACTCTTGCACTGTTGGTGGGAATGTTAATTGATACAGCCACTATGGAGAACAGTATGGAGGTTCCTTAAAAAACTACAAATAGAACTACCATACGACCCAGCAATCCCACTACTGGGCATATACCCTGAGAAAACCATAGTTCAAAAAGAGTCATGTACCAAAATGTTCATTGCAGCTCTATTTACAATAGCCAGGACATGGAAGCAACCTAAATGTCCATCGACAGATGAATGGATAAAGAAGATGTGGCACATATATACAATGGAATATTACTCAGCCATAAAAAGAAATGAAATGGAGGTATTTGTAATGAGGTGGATGGAGTTAGAGTCTGTCATACGGAGTGAAGTAAGTCAGAAAGAGAAAAACAAATACAGTATGCTAACACATATATACGGAATCTAAGGGAAAAAAAAAAAAAGGCCACAAAGAACCTAGTGGCAAGATGGGAATAAAGACACAGACCTACTAGAGAATGGACTTGAGGATATGGGGAGGGGGTGGGGTGAGATGTGACAGGGTAAGAGAGTGTCATGGACATATATACACTACCAAATGTAAAACAGATAACTAGTGGGAAGCAGCCGCATAGCACAGGGAGATCAGCTCGGTGCTTTGTGACCACCTAGAGGGGTGGGATGGGGAGGGTGGGAGGGAGGGAGATGCAAGAGGGAGGAGAAATGGGAACATATTGTATATGTATAACTGATTCACTTTGTTATAAAGCAGAAGCTAACACACCATTGTAAGGTAATTATACTTCAATAAAGATGTTTAAAAAAAAAAAAAAAAGGTTATGACCCCAGGCTCTAAAAGTGCTTCTTGATCTTTGTTCTCAATCCTAGGGCTATATTTTAGGAAATCTCTTATAGTGAAGAAGCATTTAGCTAAAGTTTAGGCATTTCTTCAGTTTCATTTTGGTTTCTCCTTCTTCTTGAAATTCAATTAAATTTCAATGTAATCTTTTTTCTTAAAATTAGTATAAGGAAAAATTTTTTTGCACTTTTAAATTGAAGTATAATTGATTTACAGTATTGTGTTAGTTTCAAGTGTACAGCAAAGTGATTCAGTTATATATATGTCTTCTTTTTCAGATTGTTTTCCCTTATTACAAAGTACTGAGTATAGTTCCCTGCACTATACAGTAGGTCCTTGCTGGTTCTCTATTTTATATATAGTAGTGTGTATATGGTAGAATTTTTTTTTATCTTTATAGAAATATTTCTCATGCTTATTCTCTTTTACTCATAAAAGAAGTGTCTGAAATCAAGTTTATCTGTGTTAACAGTGGTTATTTCCAGTGGTGGAACCGGGGTATATTTTCCTACGTCACCACAGTTCCGCTATCACAGCTAACAAAATTAACAGTAATACTTTAACATCATGTAATACCTAGTCCATGTGAAAAATTCCCCAACTGTCCCCAAAATAGTTTCTTCAAATCAGATTCCAATCAAAGACCACACATTGCATTTCATCGTGATGCCATTCAAGTCTCCTTTAATGTAGAGCAACCTCCTTCTCTTTTGCTTTCCTTAACGGTAATTTGTTGAGACCAGGCCAGCCGTTCTTTAGAATGTACCACCTTATGAACTTTTGATCCCTTGTGATATTGTTTTACTTGCTCCCGTCGGCCCTGTATTTCTTGTAAAATCAAAGTTAGAACTAAAGACTTGATTAGATTCAATCTAAATAGTTCGGGCAAGAGTATGTCACAGCTGATGGACTTTATATTGCTTTGTCACAGAAGGTGCGTGCTGTTTGGTTGTCCCACTGCTGATGCCAAGGTAGAGCACTGACCCCTCCTTTGTAAAAATATGCTTTCCCCCTTGTAATCTATGAGGTGACATTTTAGCACCGACATTTATTCCCTTATAGTTTTAGCATTCTTCGATGATCCATGCCTGAATCATTTCTCTTATTAGGGGTTGCAAAGTAGTGATTTTCTAATTCTGTAAGTGCATCTATTTTCAGCTAAGGTTTTACTGTAAAGAAAAATGTTCTTTCATCAACTGGGGCTAATTGCTTACCCTGGAATACAGATCCCACTTGAAATGTAGGATAATACCTAATTCTTTCCCATTAATTACAAATTTTACCAGTAAGGAATTGATGTAATAGTGTTCTCTGATGGTGACAACTCACTTACCTTTTGCCTTTTCTCTTTTAAGTATCATTATAGACTGATGGAATTTTATATATCCAAGTTACAGTTATCATGCATTTGATGCTTAAATTGCTCCAACTTTGACCAGTAAGAAACCCTTCAAGCTGATGCTTGTATTGCTTTGACATAACCTCATTTTTCTTTGAAATCTTGTTTGATTTCTAGCTCAAGAGAATTAGTTTTTAGGGAGTAAATTCCATTCATTTCCACCTCCCCCCCCCCCCAGGTTCTGAGAGGAGAAATATACTCAAACAGGTGTATCTGATGCACACCTTTTACATAGTTAGCTCAAAGCTGGATACTGTGAAAGAACCAAAAAACAGGTATGTTCTTTTTTTGGCCGTGCCGTGCCACATGCGGGATCTTAGTTCGCCAATGGAACCTGTGCCCTCTGCATTGGGAGCACAGAGTTTTAACTACTGGACTGCCAGGGAAGTCCCAAAAGGTATGTTCTTTATTAGCTGGTGAGAAGCTTATACTCTAGCTGCGGAGCTGACTGGCACCAGCACAGTTAGAGGAAAGTAGAGGAGAGCATTTGTTCTGGGTCGACTGTCAATCAAGCACATGGGTCCAGGCATGAGCAGGGGGAGGGAGGAGCTTTGACCCTGGTTCCAGGGGACCAGCCCAGGGCAGAGAGATATGGTTCTCTCCTGCCTCAGTGAAACCCCGGCTAATGTCTAGTGTTTACCTGTTTCCTGGACTGCTTACTTGAAACCTCACCAGTGAAACAGCACTCCTGGCAGGTGCTGGGGTGTTTTTTTGCTTTGTTTTATGTTTGTTTTTTTGTTTGCTTTTTGTGGAGAGCTTGGCTTTGGAAGGCAGCACACAGTTTCCAGGAAGGGGAATAAAGGGTTGGGGGGTAGAAGGGTGAGCTGGTGTGCCCCTTTACTGGAAATCTCACAGGCTGGCAGAGGGCGTGTTCTCAGGAGCTGTTGATTGGCTCTGATAATGGTTTGTACCACACCTGTCTCTCTCTCTCCCCAGTACACTGCTGGCTCTGAGCAGGCAGCAGACTGCCTTGCTCACCTTCCTGTGCTCAGAGCCTGGTACCATGCTACCCAGACCCACCTACCCTTCCCACTGTTTATCACTGCGCTAAAAAGAGAGAGAACAGAATTTCCTACCAAAACACCCTCACAGCACATCTATCAAAACCCGGCAAGGCAACCCACTGCGCCTTGAGTCCTGCCCGTGCCCTGTTGGCCATATGACCCTAATCTGGTTACTTAGCCTTCTCAAAATGCTTCTTCTCCTGGACGAGGGAGATAATACTGAGCACCTGGCAGGGGTGCCTCAAAAATTAGAGCTAATGCATATAAAACACCTGCCACTTAGCATATGATCAGTAAATGGTAGTCACTTCCTCCTTAGTAGATCATATTTATATTCTAGCCCCCTATTTTATACGGCATTTTCTTGAAAATAATATATTTGTTATCAAACACGTATTTGAAAAATTATTTGAAGGGATCTTGTAAGGGACGACTTTCATGTAAACACAATATATTCCATACTGGAAGATGGGAGAAGGCAATCCAAGTTCAGCTAGGCAGCGTCGCCTAGTAACTTTGGTGCTCAGTTACGCTGCCAAAATACAGGCACACTGAACACAGGGTGATCGCTCAGTATAAAGTGGGAACAGCTGGTGGCGACCAGAATATTCTTCTTCTTTTCCTCTTCCTCTTCCTTCTTCTCTGGCTCCTCCTCCCCCCTTCCTTTTCTTTTTCACCATTATTGTAATGGATTATTATCAGAACTGGGGTCCTATTTAATTAGTTTCTGGTTAATTGAGGTGGATCAGGTAACCCTTGTCATTTCCACCTTTGTCAAGCAACCTCTGCAACATATGAGCCCACTCTGTTGTCTAACAAGTGTCATCGTGAAACATACAGAGGGCCCCCAACTTAGAATTTTTCCACTTACCATTTATCGACTCTACGATGGTATGAAAGAAATATGCATTCACTAAAGATTGTACTTCGAATTCTGAATTTGACTCTTTTCCCGGGCTAGTGATATGCAGTACGATACTCTCATGTGATGCTGGGCAGTGGGTCCCAGTCAGCCGTGAGATTATGAGGGTAAACAACTGATACAACCATTCTGTACTCTTATGATCATTCTGTCTTTCATTTTCAGTATAGTATTCAATAAATTACATGAGATATTCAACACTTTATTATAAAGTTAACCTTTGTGTTACAGGATTTTGCCCAACTGCAGGCTAATATAAGTGTTCTGGGCACTTTAAGGTAGGCTAGGCTATGAAGTTTGGTAGGTTAGGTGTAGTACATGCATTTTCCACTTAAAATATCTTCAACTCACAATGGGTTTATCAGGACATAACCCCATTGTAGGTCAAGGAAGATCTGTAATTTGACCTTTCTTTGATGATCAGGAAGATCTGTAATTTGATCTTTCTTTGTTGATTCAGGAATCAACAGTGCTGCAGGGTAGTTATTAAAAACATTAACAAGAAGTACAGTTCTGTAGGGAAAATGAAGAAAGCTGAAGGAATTGGACTGAATTCGTATTGACCCCAGGATGTAACTTCTTCATAAATTCTCATTTTCACATTTTTCTTCCAAAAACAATTCTGGCTTGGAACAGCATTTTGTTGGGTTCTGGTTAATCTAATTTAACCAGCAAGTAAAGAGGGCTCCCTAAGTACAGTTGTGTTTATTTCTCTTAGACCCCGTGGTGATTCCCTGGAAGTCGATCCTGTTTTCTGCCAGGCTCTGGGTCCCAGGGGCAGCTTCATTTGGTGCTATTAGCTATTTTCTTCCCTAATTTATCACCTTGTCCTATCCTGCCTTGTAATTCAATATACATCATTGCAATGAAGCAAAATTAAAATATCAGCACAGCATTCCTGTTTAGGTACCTAATTATGTGACAATTATATTTTTTCTTGTGAGATGTTTTGCAATTTTTACAAGCTTGTAGAACGAAGAGTTTATTTGCATTTCAAAATATAATTTTACTGATGGAGAATCCGCATCAACAAGACAGAATCAGAGATTATTTTCTGATAGTGACAGTACTGGGAGGACAGCACATTTTAGTTGAACAAACAGCTTTTTTAGGAGTAACTTAGATGCACACCTGTTTCTTTTTCCCAAGGGATACTAACGGTCATTCTGGTATTTAGCTAAACTGTACAAGAAGGAGGTTCATCAAAGAGAACGTTTTCAAAGCTTTTGTTAAGAAAAAAATTTTATCACAAGAAAAAATTTTATTATTTACATATTTGCTAAAATGTATAAATTCTGTGCTGATTCAAACATTTCCCCAAATATTCTTGAGTTTTTAAAAATTATTATTGGACTTCCCTGGCCGTCCAGTGGTTAAGACTCCATGCTTCCACTGCAGGGGGCATGGGTTCAATCTCTGGTAAGGGAACTAAGATCCTGCATGCCGTGAAGCACAGCCAAAATAAATAAATAAATTAAAAAAAAATTATCATTAAAATCCTGTGTCTTTTATCCCAAACTCTAATACATATTTCAACTGCAACATCTAATCCCACAAGTTTCACAAAGTTGATGAGTTTCTGTCATGGACATATTTCTCATATTTAAAAAATTAAATCACAGAGCCGATTCTGTCTGGAGACCACATGTCCAGTAAAGGAATTTTTTTACAAGGGTAAGTCAAGTCACACAGCATGCCGACTCACCCTTAGTACAATGTTGCCACATTATTGTGCTACCGGAAAAAAATCCTATTAGATCTAATATATTAATGATGCATCTTGTAAACATAGTTTTGCAAAAACTCTCACACAAGTTCCTAAGATTTATTCAAGATCTCAGGAGACATGACCAACAGGCATTACAAATTGTCTACCCCGTACCCTCTTGACATCTTCAGTCATGTAGGAGCCCCCTCAGCCTAGAAGTTAAAGAGCAGTAAAAAGACAAAGTCTCATTTGTGCCTGTAGTTGGGAAAATGCAACTTTACTTTGGGAGGAAGTTGCAGCATTCCAAGTGTCCACAAGATGGCACTGTTGCCCTGGGACGTTAATGCAACCATGTTGGCGAGTATTGGGCAGCTGCTGCAGAGCCCAAAGTAAGGGAACATTTTTGATGCTAGTGAAAAGCCAAGCAACACCGAGCACAGGAGAGGAGAGGGTTGCACAGGGAGTGTAGAAAGCTTAGGGGGTGGAAATCTGGGTCAGCTTCCAATTCATGAATTGTGTTTATAGCAATACTATAATTTTATACACATAACGTGCTGGTTACTTTTTGAGAAAGAGGCAAGTGAAACTTACAGGCCCCTTTGATTTCAAATTAAGTTTTGTTGTGGTTTATCCTTTTATCATCTGCCAAGAAAGCAAACTGGAATCAAGGATTTCTCTAAGGAAGAAAGTTTCAGGACAAACCCATATATAGCCCAGTGTATCTTCTCTGACCCAAAAGACTTAATCATTGGAAGACAATTTTTAAACATCAGTTATCTATACTATTACTACTTTGGATGATTACAGTATTGCTGAACATGGTGAAAGAAATATAGTTTCTTCTCATTTTTTAGTCTAAATAGATCCCTGGCTGGTTTTAGGGATCTGGATGCAATGCTTCAACATTTGGGAGTCTCGGGGGTTCGTATGCAAGTATGCTCATGTGCTGCTGTGTTATACTGGGAAATTTATTTTAAAAGGTCAGGATTGTCCTTTCTGCCTTTGAATCCCCCTTTCCCCTGCTCCAGCCTTCTTACTCCTCCTGGGTACCTCCAGAACGTAAGGATTTGTCAACAGGAAGATTGTTTTCAGCAATCCTAAATCAGACCATACTGATTCTATTTTCCAAAGGAAGAGCCTGCTTTTATCTTAAGAAGGGAGAATTTGAGGCCTGTTTGCTTAAGTGGGGCAGGTTGGTGGGGAAAACCAGAGCTATCTTCCTTTGGTAAGTGTTCGAATCCACATAGGAACAGCAGAGGGTAAGTTCAAGTAATGTTACAATGTAGCCCTGAAGTCTAGGGCTGGAACTTTGAGAAGACCAAAATTAAAAATAAGGAAAGCACTTTTTAATAAATCTATTATATAAAGTTAGATGAAACATAATTAATAAAAACAGTACTCATTACTGGCAGTGTACATTGGAATATCCTTTTCAGAAAACAAAAAGCAAAGGACCTTAAAATGTTTCTAGACTTTAACCTGGTAAGAACACATATGAGAATTACTAAAAAAGAATCATTCAACAGAAAAAAAAAGCCATAATCAAAAAATCTATTATATAAAGTTAGATGAAACATAATTAATAAAAACAGTACTCATTACTGGCAGTGTACATTGGAGTATCCTTTTCAGAAAACAAAAAGCAAAGGACCTTAAAATGTTTCTAGACTTTAACCTGGTAAGAACACATATGAGAATTACTCAAAAAGAATCATTCAACAGAAAAAAAAGCCATAATCAAAAATATTCTTTGTAGCATTGTCTGTAATTCTGAAAAATTGGAAAAATTAAATGTCAAACACTATATAAGACAGTCATTAGATAGATTAAGGTACATCTAACTACCGGATGAAGTTTTAGGCAGCATTAAAAATAAATATAAAATCATTTCTTTTTAGATTCTGCATATAGGCGATATCATATGGTATTTCTCTTTCTCTGTCTGACTTACTTCACTCAATATGACAATCTCTAGGTCCATCCATGTTGCTCCAAAAGGTGTTATTTCATTCTTTTTAATGGCTGAATGATATTCCATTGTATATATGTACCAAATGAACTTATTTACGGAACAGAAACAGACTCACAAACTTATGGTTACCGGGGGGAAGGGTGGACGGAAGGGATCGTTAGGGAATTTGGGATTGACATATACACACTGATATATTTAAAACAGATAACCAACAAGGACCTACTATATAGCACAGGGAACTCTGCTCAATGTTATGTGGCAGCCTGGATGGGACAGGAGTTTGGGGGAGAATGGATACAATTGGTTGAAATATAAACCATAGCACATATTCCAAAGACAAATATTAATGATTTATAGATAGGGTTATAAGTTCTCTGGAAGACATTTTTTGTTGTCCGTTCTTCTCTTTAGGAGTCCAAATAATTGATGGTTCATTGTATGTTGATTTTTGTGCAGATACAGTATAACATAAGCTGATAAAGTTCCAGGATCCTCACTACGTGGCCATCAGCGTCAAAGCACTGGGACAGGGAGAGTGTCCCCTGACTCAGCAAGTTCCTTTCAATATCAGTTTTTCACCCTGAGACACAAAATGGCTCTAACATCTTTACTTCCTGATGACCCTGCTGTTGCCACACCCCTTCCCTCCTTAGTGGAACAGTTAGTGTGAAGAAATTCAAGTCCGTTGAGGTTGACTACAGATGTTAGGGAGAGAAGGTTTCCTTGTTTTCTGAATTATTTCCAGTGTAAGTTAGGATAAATATTGTAAATTATCTGGAAAAGTTTAAGTCCATCTTTGTAACCAATTTGGATGCAAAGGGGCTTACTGGTGAGTTATTTAAAATAATTTTAAAAATCACCTAACTTTTTGGTAGAGGCTTTTATTTTTCTTTCCACTTTCTATGTAAGAGATACTAATGTCTTGAATTGTCCTTTAGATGTTGGCCATGCTTCATCCTTGTCAAGTTTTGAGGTTTGAATAGAAAAATAATAGAGGTGCAGGCTGTGAATTAAGTGCTATTTCAATTAAAAGTGGCCTGGAGGCCCCCTGCTACTTACCTGTGCATGGTTTGCTCATGGGGGAGTGGATGAGGGGGTGGGATGGAGGTGGGCGTTAGAGGCCAGAAGACAGAAAGATATTGGGATGAACCTTAGAGGGTCACCTTCCAGGGACTGTTATCAATACCATGTTGTTCCCCGAGGACCAGGCCTCAAGAAACAGGTAAGTTCCCAGCGATGAGGCCAGCATCTAGAAAGGAAAGGAATATAAAACAAAACCCAAACCAGGCATTGCTTTCCTAGATTAACTTTCTTTTCCTTTTATTGCAGTGGTTTTCTACATGAATGGGCTACATCATGCTTCTGCAGCCAAAGTAATTTCCATCTTATATTATGCCTATGGTGAATGAATTGGAACCCAAGCCTTCAGAGTTTAAAGAGCTATTCCAGCTCCATGTGGGAGTAAGGGCTGAGAGGCTGCATGCATCATTTCATCACCACTGTGTTCTGGTCTGGTCCAAGGCCAAGAATGTGACCATCCTCCAGAAGGTAAAGGAAGATTCAAATGGGCCTGACTTCTTATTAGCAAATTCGGGACACAAAAGTCATGCACATTAAAAAAAAAGTTTGGTTCAAGACAGAAAAAAACAGCATCACTCTGAAAATTAGATGCATAAAGTATCTTCCTTTACCAACCAGATGATTTAGCTAATGGTCTATGCATAACCTCTACTCACAAACACCGAAGAGATTTACTCCAAGCCTTGTTGCCATGTTTCCCATGTTGGCAAATAGATAGAATCATGTTTTAGCATCATGTCCAAAGAAACATACACATGGGGGCTCAACTCTGCGTCTTCACTGCATTTTCTTTTTCTTCTTTGGAAATTGCCTTTTGAATGGAGAGATAGTGGGAACCATGGCTGGTCTATCTTATTTAAATTAGGAGGATTTTACAAAAATTAAACAAATACGTAAATCACTGAGAACAACATATCAAACCCACGTATACAGCATTCAATTTAATAAATAACATTTTGGTTTTTTAAGAAATAAAAGATTTAAAATAAAAAGTCCTCCATTTTCCCTTTCCTGGCCCCATTCTCTCTCTCTCCCTCCTTAAATAAAATCTCTGTCATGAACTTGGTGTGTGTCTGGTCAATGTTTCTATACTTCACCGTATATAAAAATATATCCATAGGTAATGAATTTTGTGTGTGCTTTATAAAATTAAATAGATGCATGTTCTCATACTTTGTGTAATGCCTTCCAGTTTTAATTTTTTCTCAGCCTTTAAAAATATTTTAAATAATTTTGTTAATTACAATAAAATTTACAGTATACTTATATATGAGCAGCATTTTTTCTCAGCATTTTTTCTTTCTGTTTTTTTTCTTTTTTCTCAGCCTTGTTTTTGATCTCCACTATGTACCCATGGATTTGGTCAATACATTTATTCCATCCTATTGACTATGCCATAATCTATCCCATTATCTTGGACATTGAATGTTTCCATTTTTTTTCACCGTTACAACTCTGTTTAAATGGACATTCTTGTTCATGTTTCCACGGGCAACTACACAGGGCTGGCTACATAATTTGCTGGCCCAGTGCAAAATGAAACTGTAGGGCTGGCCCCTGACTGCTTATTCAAAACATAGGGGAAAAGTGCTGTTAAAGAAACTAAAATATAAAATTTTTTCTTTTCTTCCATGGTCTCTCTCTCACTAAACTTGTCACACTGTTTTTTTATTTGCCATCCTAATATTGTTCTAAGAAAGATGAGAAATGTAAATTATTATCAGGAATTTTACCTTTCAGCGGTCTATGGTATACTATGCAATGCCAGTTTTAAATGCAAATATTTAAATATTTAACACTTACAGGGAATCACTGAAATCACACAACTCTCATCTTGCAGCTCCTATATGCATATGTATTTCATTCGTACCAGAAACAGTAGAAACACTGAACAAAACTAATTGAAATGTTTTTATGTCACTTCTTGACTCAGGCACCTTCTACCCACACTCTCTGCCTTTGACTTCCTGATGAATAAGCAAACACTGAGAGAAAAAGAACTGAGTTGCTCTGTCCTTCCCTTTCCTTCTGTGTCATCATTTTCAGGGTAAGTTGTTGGTTAATACAGGGAAGTAACGTGAGTAAGGAAGGGTAAGACAGGGGTCCTTGGTTGCCCATGCCTTCTTTCTGCATTTGAGGCAAGTTCTGGTTCAGGAGAAATGTGGCCTCTTGGGGATGTCAGCTTCACGATTACTGGATTACTCTGTCGTAGATGTCGGAGGCTTACCTTGTTCTCCCTCTGAGCCCCACTAAACTCCCCCACATGATGGCTCCACCGGAATGCTGTGCTCAGGGGACATCCTGAACGTGAGATGTGAATGGGGGGCAAGGAACAGGGAAGCGTGCATATTACACCCACCTCCTCTGCCCAGGACATGCTCCATTGTCCCAGGGAACTTCACTCAAAAGCACAAGTTTAAAGCTGTTAAGAATTTCAAGATGGTGAAAGCAACACCTTAGACCAAGCACGGGGCCCTTGTGAAGACAGACACTGTGAGACTACGCATGCCCATGGAGCTGGTCCTGCATCTATCTGCCTGAAAGGTGCTCCAGGATATTGTCTGCAAATGGGTTTCTGAGTGGTCATGCACATTGTCGATTTTAATCTGAAATTACCAAAATGCGTTCCATAATGGCCATACAAATGTACACAAATATCAGCAGTATATGAAAGTTCCCATTGGCTCATATTCTCACACATACTTAATAATGAAATATTACTTAATTTTTGCCAAGTGTATTATTTTTGTTGTTATTTCCCTGTGAGGTTGAACATCTTTTCATTTGCTTGTTTATTCTGGGGGCAGGGGAGTATGGGTTTCTCTTCTGTGAACTTCTTGTTCTATAATATTTGCCCATTTATTTACTGGGTTGTCTGTCTTGGGGTATGGATTTGTAGTTTTTAAAAACATTCTCAATCTAATCTTGACTGTTATATATATTGTCAATCTCTTCTCTCAGCCTGCTTCTCATCTTTTAACTTTGTAAGTGGGGCCTTTTGTTCTACAAGCATTTTAAAATTTATGGCATCCCCATTTACCAATATTTCCCATTATTATTTCTATTTTTTATGTTTTCCTTGCCTTAAGCTCACAAAGTTACTCTCCTATATTTTTTTTCTTGTTTAAACGTTTAAATATATGTGCCACCTGGAGTTTGTTTTTATGTACAGGATGAGGTAAGAATTTAACTTTGTATTTAATTTGGAAAGTCAGTTGCCCCAGTACCATTTATTAAATAGTATATCGCCTCCCCCACTGATTGCTGTTGGGCTGTTTCTCAGATCCCAATATTATTTCACTGATCTATTTATATTTCTCACTTACTAGCAGAGCTTTTAGTTAGTTTTGATATCTGGTTGAGTGAGAGCCCAGTACTTTTAAATAACACATATTCTACTCATTAAAAACACAGAAACAATTAAAAAACAAACAAGTTTTCTTACTTTTTGGGCTGCATTAAGTTCTCCAACCTATATAGTGTGAAAACACAATGACTTTGAAATCAGACAGATTTGAGTTCTGTCATTTTCTGGCTGTTTGAACTTGGGGTGTGTTTCTTAACCTCTGAGGCTAGACTCTCTAATCTGTAAAATGGGGATAATAAGATCTACAACCTAAAGCTATTGAGAGGATTAAGTGAGTTAAGTGCCTGGCACAACCTAAACACTCAGGAAATATGACTTTTCTTCCCCTTTCCTGTCCTTGAAAAGAGCCGCGTGTTTCTTGGTTATTCTATTCACTGGTGGACTCTACAGAGGATGGCTAGAGCTTGCTTAAAGGCAAAACAAAATCCATCCCAGGCTGATGATCTGATTCAGTCACTTTTCTAAAACCCAAATAATTGCCTGGGCTTAGGAATAGCAGAAGTTGCAAGGATGTCCTTAAGTGGTTCATCAGCTGGCTGCCACTCTTACTAATGAAATGACACAAATAGGTCATAATCAAACCAGAGTCAATCAGCCGCCCCTCCAAATTACACAAACTCAACTTTCCCGACAAGTGCTGAAAAGATCAAAAGGAGGAGGAATCAATAGGATTAAGAGTTTGAAATTCTGATGTCTCACCCACGGTGAGTCTGGGACCTCCAACTCTCCAGCATGGCTCAGACCAATATCATTTCCTCAGATGGAGATAAATTCTTTAAACTAATACACCTTGAAACCTGGGATGGAGTTGAGAACATGCTTGGAATTTCATCATGTCCAGGTAGACACCTAAATTGAAGTGGCTGTTCTGGAAGATCAAAGGAAAAAAAAAGTGCTTCAAGAATAAATACATGACTAATCCCACAGCAGCAAGAGGAGGAGGCTAATGGGCCTAATGAGGTGGGATATCAGGCCTCTCGAGGGGCTTCCACTGTACGGGCCACACTCTTGGGAAGAAACAAGCCAGCAGGTGAGTCACGGCGCAGGCTGGGTCTGTGCATGTGATGCTCTGGGGCATCATCTGATGGGGCAGAGAGGCCCAGCTGGGAGGGTGCTGAAGGCATATGCCATGAGGAAAGGGTCTGTGGCTGCAGTCGTGGAGGGCCTCGGCCAGTCTCTCCCGGAGCCACCACTGTGCTTCAGCACCTTCCGTAAATACAAGCATCTGGAGAGTGACACGTGCAGTGGAGAGCACTTTGGGCACAGACCCGTGTTCAAATCCGGACTCCAGGACTTGCCAGCTGTAGGACCTCAGGCAAGTTCCCCTGCTCTTTCTGAGCTTTGTGTTCTTCATCTACTAAATGGGAGAAAGAATTTCAAATTTAAAGCATTGTTTGAGAATAAACTGAAATTAGATACGACCTATAGAGTTCTTAATGCAAGAGGGGTTCAATAAATGTACCCACGAGTGTGGTCCACCTTGAAGAGAAAGATGTGATTGTCTTTGGTGGGCCTGGGTTTTGCTCCTTCCCCACAGACACACCAAGTCTCCAATTTCCTGGGTCCTCCACTCCCTTGGTGAGTCCTCCCTCCACCTCAGCAAGCTTCCCTTCTCCTCCGGCCGCTCGGCAGAGCCCCCCATTCTTGGCTCACCTCCACTAACCATTGTGTGTGTGTTGTTACATGCAAGGGTAAGATCTGAACTTACAGACCATCTCGCCCAAAGTTTGTAGATGGGAGGTCTGTGACTCAGAGCACATGGCCCTTCGGTCACAATATTCCAAATTAATGTCTCCCTTGGACGTTTCTGAATCAGTAGGTTGGGGGAGGGTCCAGGAATCTGTACCTAACAAGTACCTCTAGATCCTTGCCATCAGCGTGTTTTGGCATCTCTGGCATCACCCGCGAGCTTGTTAGAAAGGCAGAATCTCAGGCTTCTTCTCAGAACCACTGAATCAGAAGTTGCACCTGGAACAGATACTCAAGTAGAATTGTCAGACAAAATACAGGATACCCAGTTACATTTCAACTTCAGATAAACAGCGAAAAGTTTTGTAGTCTAAGTATGTCCCATAAGTGTACCTATAAAACAAAAAAATATTTGCCAAATCTGGCAACCCTATCTTCAGGTGATTTTTATGCACATTAAAGTGTTAGAAGCACTGGTCTCCATCAGTAGATCTCAAACTTTCACACGCTTCAGAATCAGCTCGGGGTCTTTTTGAAACCCACATTGCTGGGCTCCACCTCCAGAGTTTCTGAGTCAGTAAGTCTGTGCAGGGATCTGAGAATGTGCATTTCTAACAAGATCCCAGTTGATGCAGATGCACACACTTTGAGTACCATAGACCTACACAACTAGATTCCTAGGTCAGCCCTCAAGATTCTCTGCAATCCCTAGAGTTCGGGTGAGATAAGGGCTGAGGTTCCCTCCAATGTTCCTATCTATGAATAAAGAGAGAGAGAGAGAGAAAGAGATCTGATTCCAAGCCAACAGCCTATAAAACTTCCCACCATTTATAATAAGGTCTATCAGGACAAGCATGGAGGACCACGTGGAGTAGGTACCAGGAGCTCATCTTCTTCTGACTTTGTGTGTTTCTTCCCTGTTTCCAAGCTACTGGTTCTCAGAGCACAACAGGGAAGGATGGAGGGCTGGGAATGGATGGAGTCAAAGCAGGGGCAAATCTCTTAAGGGGATGGGCAAGAGTGGGGACAGATTGAGGGTGGGGGGAGACCAGCTAGGCAGAGTGGGAAATGGTGGGGACTGGGGAGGGGGTGAGAGGTGGGGCAGGGCTGGCTCCTTGGTAGGACTGGGGGACCCCAGCTGAAGTGACCATTGGAACTCAGAGGAAGGACACCAGCTCCTGGGGTCTGAGACCGAGATGAAAAGCCCAGTTCTGCCAGGGATCAGCCTTGTGACCTCGGGCAGGTGGTTCCACCTCTCTGAGCTTGAATTTCCTTATGTGAGCAATGGTTCTCCTTCCTTGAAGGCTGATTGTGAGGGATAAATGAGACAATGCAGAGACAGAAAATTTCTGATCCCTTGAGGAGACACTCAGTAAATGGTATCAGTTGCTATTATAGTTGTAAGAGGGTTTAATGCTACTTTAGAGTAACATCCTGTTTTAGAGAATCTCTTTACCTGTATTTAATTTTAGAAGATAATAGGTTTAGGGGAAATGTCATGCATACTCTGTGGTGACAGAGGCTTCTTGTAAAAACTATACATTGTGAGCAAGAGACACATTCCTGCTTGAATGTGATTTCCCCTCTCACCCTTCCCACTCCAGTTCCTCCAGGCTCAGATGGAACAATGAGGCCCATGGAAGAGCTGTAGGCTGGACTTGTGTGGAACAGGCCCCTGGCCTTCAACTGGTACCATAGGGAGGTCAGCAGTCAGCTGGACACAGGCTAGACAGTGAGAGGCCTTGGATGACAGACCAAAGAGTGGACCAATTTAACTAGATCCCTTTGTTTCCTGGTGAACGCAACCCAAGTGTTCTTTGATGGTTTCTGTGCCTTGTTTTATAACATTTTGTTTTATTTTCAATAGTAGCGTACTGTACAATTGCCTTTTTGGAGGTACAGCTCCATGCGTGTTAACAGTGTATGAATGGGTGTAATCACTCCTACCATCACGACCCAGAACAGTTCCACCATGCGGAAGTGTCCTGTGCTGCCACTTTGTCATCTACACCTTCCCTCCCCCACCGACCCTTAGCAACTATACTTTTGTCGTTTTGAGAATGTCATATAAATAAAATAAATTATTATTATGCTGACTGAAAAAGCCAGTGTTGCCTTATTTTACATTCTAAAATATAAAGACAGAAAACCTTATTATTATTATTTGGCACAAAAACTGAATACGAGAAAACCCGTTGGTAAGCTAGACTTGCCTTGTTCCTGTCACCCCCTTTCTCTCCAGCACACTTCCCCTCAATTCTTTACAGACCTACTTCTTCCAGGAAGCCTTCTCCAGATCTTCCTTATCCTCTCCTTCTGGACCTTTTCCCCCACACGCTGTACCTCTCTTTTTGTAACTTTCTCAAGGAGTCCGTTCTGAGCAAGAATAAAGCAGCAGGACACAGGGAAAAGCACATGTTCTTTGAAGACGCGCAGATCTCAGTACCAACCTGGGTCCACTAGGACTGTGGGCATATTTAGCTTCCTTGAGCATCAGTTTCCTCAGGGCAGAATAACATCTACCCTGAAGAATGGCGTGAGGATGAAATGCGGGATTAACACAAAGCTCCTGGCACAGAGCAGTCCAAGAGGCAGGCAATTAGTATTCTGAGCTATCAGTAGTAAGAGTGCTCATGATCATAAGAGTTTACATCGGCTTGTCCATCACAGAAGCCCATAGACCATTCCTCCATATATGTACAGGCACAAAAAATTATTCAGTGTCAAAAAGGCTCAAAGCAATGGACTACATTTTTTTTTCATCTATTATCCCGGCCACATAACGAAGTGGGGCTCACATAAGGGGGAAGCATCAAAAAAAGTCTTGCTCTGCCATGGCTTCCCTGTGCGACCTTGACCTTGGCACCTTGGCCTCCTTCCCTCGTCCTTGATTTTTTTTTTATATGAAAATATGAGGCTAACCTCAAAGTTCTCAGACATTTCTCTCAGTTGTGAACTTCTAAAACCTCAAGTACACATAGACCACAGCTTTAGAATTTAGTAAATTCTTATATACTCTTTCCCCATTCTATCCGGGTTGAAAACATTTGCTGACCCTGAAGACGTGGACCAACCCCTCACCTTCTGTTTCTTATTCTGACATTTCACTGAGTCTCTACAGAAACATGGAGAGATTATCAAGTGAATCTAGACTGTACAGAAACGATGAGTAGATAATTGACTTAAAAATACACAGAGCTTTTCTACTTAAATATCGTGGGAAAGGAAAAAGAGAGAAGAAGTCTGGATTAATAAAGTAGTACACCTCATTGATTTCTGCCATGTAGATACAGTTTAATAATAATATATGACAGTCATGACATTTCCTGGGCATTTAGTATGTGCCGGGCACCAGGCTGGGCTCTCTGCATGTTATCTCATTTAATTCTGATAACACATCTGTGGCAAGGCTTTGGGTTTGCTATTTTAATCCCCCTTTCAACTGATGAATAAACACACCCTGAGAGGTATAGTAAGTAGCCCATAGTTGTAGAAGTAGTAAGTAGCAGAAAACTAGACAGAGCTAAATAAAGTACAAGTAGTTTCTGAGCGGGAATTACATTCACTCCCATCACTAAAGGGAAGACAGTAGTCTCCAAGGGTTGGCCTTGTCCCCCTCTGATCCTTTAGTGCCAAAAAGTGCTTGAATGTGACTAGCACTCTGTGACTATGGTTGAATGGATAAAGGTGTAGAGGGAAAGACAGAGGGGCAAGTCTGGGTAGGAGGTAGAGCAAAGGGAGGGGAGACCGCAGTGGGGAAAGAAGAATCAGGCTCCCATGGGGGCGGCTCACAGAGGCTGGCTCTGGAAACACGCCTCAGAGAGCACAGAAGGAGTGGCAGGGCTTTCAGGGATGCAGTTCCCTAAGAGGACTGGGATGAGGTGGGAGGCGGGGAGATGCCGGATGTGAGAACCGGAGAAGAATGTGTTCTCTGACCTGGGAGCTGAGAAACCCACTGAAATCCCCCTTGCCATTTCCAGCTCCTGACTACCAAAGAGGTCAATGTTTCTGTAACCAGAGAGATTTTTTTCTTTTCAGTATAATTAGGAGGGAACAAATAAGATTTATCCATGAAAACATTCCTAAACTATGTTTCTATCCCCAGTTGTGCTACGAGGAAAAGGAGTAACCTGAATAACAATGGGCAAACTGTAGCCATCTGGGAAGGGGAAAAAGGTTGGGGATTCTCTTTGTGTCATTTTAAAAAGAAAAAGTATGACTCCACTTTGAAGACATGGACAGAACAGACCCTAAGCTGATATTCTCATTCACCATACAAAATACACGGGGAAAGGGATTTTTTTTAAGTGAAAGAAAATAAATAGTAAATTCAAAATTACAGCTAATACTTATTAAGTGTGTGGCCTGGTACTAAGCACCTTACAACCATAATGTCTTTCAATCCTCAAAATAATCCCATGAGATTAGTGCTATTTCTATGTCCATTTTGCAGATGAGGAAAGTGAGACCCAGAGAGGTTGCACAGCTAGCAAGCAGCAGAGCTGGGATTCCAGTCTTGAGGGTCTGACTCCACACTCTTGTGATCAACCAAAATGATAATCTGATGCCTGAAAAAGACGCAAAAGACAAAACTAACCCAAGACAGAAGAGTATTAGGGAGTTAGTTATCGCTGCAGAAATGACTGAGGAAGGCCCCAAGGACTGTGGAGAAAGCGTCTGTTTACTTAAGGAAGGATAGAGACGCAGCAGATGCAGGTCGAGATGGCTTATAGGGTCTTGATGGAGAGCTAGGACCCAACGTGAGGGAGAAAAGATCTGTGCTTTCAGGGCCTCTTCCTAGTGGCTTTGTGACCTCAGGAACGTCACTTAACTTCTCAAAGCTTGGGTTTCTTCTGTAAAATAGAGATAATACCTACAGACAGGGTGTGCAGAGTTGACCGCACGGGAAGGCAGGGAAGCGGGGATGAGCTACACACATGCCTTATTGCAGCCTAGCCCCCTCAGGGGATGTAGAGCCACAAAGTATTTCCAAGTGAGAAGTGTGGCCAAAGGAAAAAAAAGTAGTTTGTGAGAAGACGTCAGACCCTCCAATAAATGAATAAAGAAACCAGTATCGGTCTGCAGCAAAATACTTGATTTGTCGGGAGGTTTTTTTCTTTTATGGGGCCGACTGCATCCCTGGCTCTTTTTTTTTTTTAACTTTTACTGAAGGCTACTTAGAAATCTGTGCTGGGAGTGACAAATACAAGGCCGCCTCATTTTGGAAACAACCACAGACTTTCGAGGCCACAGATGAAGAATTCAGCCCTCTTGGGCCACCAGGTGATCCAAGTTAAAACAAATATCTGGGGGAAGACAGGTGGGGTGGCGCACAGCCCTGGGAACCCAGCTGACAGAGGAGACTGCATTTCCCAACTCGCTGGGCCTGTCCGTGGCACAAAGACACCGGTGGCTGCCATCAGGGGACTGCTTGTGGTTAGTGGCTTTCCCCTTTCCTTCCTGCCATCTCCTGTCAGCCGACCTTCTTAGGGGAGGGATCTGGATGGGCTTTAAAACCAGCTCCTGGTTTTAAAGCCCATCCAGATCCCTCCTTCCCACAGAGCCCCTCCTCTTTCCACCAATTCCTGTGGAACCATGTTAGGTTTTATACAATATAATTAGTAGGCTGAAGACATTCTGAATAAGGAAATAAGGCTTAACACCACCAAGAGAGCGTTTAAAATTTATGAGAGAACCAGGTGAATCTTCACACCCTCCACCCTCAAGAGAAAGTGCTAACTGCCTAATGCTTTCTTTCAGCCTCTGAGAAAAATAAGAGAAATAGAAGGAAAGCGTACTGGGCCAAGACCCAAAAGACTTGGGCTGTAGACTGCTCTTTCCTGTTGTCAGGCTGTGTGACTTTGGAGAAATCACTTTACCCCTCTGATCTTTCTTCATTTTCCTCCGTGGTGAAGTGAGCACTTTAGATCAGTGTTTCTCCAAGTGTGTGACTTGAGACAGTATGATTGTAACAGGGGAAATTTTTAATTTCAGTTAATCTTGTTAAAAAACTACTGCAATAAAAGCCTCATGATTCATGTGATTATTGTGTAGGATGACGGCAAAGTGAAAAAGTGAATCAAATGGAAGAAAAATCTAAAGTTACTAAAATTATAGATGGATGTGACCAAAATTGCAAAGGTGATAATAGAAAGGAGCCAGCCTTGACCTTCTGCCCCTTACCAAGGGCAGAGACCAAGACTGGCAGGCAGCCTCCTCCTCTTTAATGGCTCTTTTTGGTACCCCCTCTGCTCTGCCCTCCCAGCTTCCATCAGGGATTTCTGTCAACGTTATTGAGAAACCTTCCCCACACACCCAGTCCCTGGTCTGCAGTCCTTAGGTCCCAAACTGTAATTTGCATAAGTGATCATGTCAACCAGAGCACTTCACAAATAAAAGTCTTAGTAAGGCCAATAGCATTTCAAATCTCCTTTTAATTTTTTATAAAATTATCACATCTTGCCCCCACAGGTTTCTGCCCTTCAGTTCTCCAAGGACTCCCTCCTTTGGCTTCATACATTCATTTGTTTAATATGACTTGTTAGGAGTCATCTGTGTGCCAACCAGGGAGGCGATTCTAAAACTAGAAAAGCCGGGGTGGGGGAGGATGAACTGACATATATACACTACTGTATATAAAATAGATAACTAATGAGAACCTACTGTATAGCACAGGGAACTCTACTCAATGCTCTGCGGTGACCTAAAAGGGAAGGAAATCTAAGAAAGAGGGGATATATGTATACGTATAACTGATTCACTTTGCTGTACAGCAGAAGCTAACACAACATTGTAAAGCAACTATACTCCCAATAAAAATTAATTAAAAAAAAAAAGTTAAATAAGGGACTTCCCTGGCGGTCCAGGTGTTAAGACTTTGCCTTCCAATGCAGGGGGTGCGGGTTTGATTCCTGGTCGGGGAGCTCAGATCCCACATGCCTTGTGGCCAAAAAACCAAGGCATAAAACAGAAGCAGTGTTGTAACAAATTCAATAAAGACTTTATAAAAAAAGATAAATAAGTACTAGGGATGTAATGTACAACATAAGAAATATAATTATCATTGCTGTACATTATGTATGAAAGTTAAGAAAGTAAATCCTGAGTTCTTATCACAAGGAAAAAAACCTTTCTTTTCTATTTCTTTAATGTTGTATCTATATGAGATGCTGGCTGTTTAACAGACCTATTGTGATAATCATTAAAAAAAATAAAACTAGAGAAGGAAGGAGTAAATAAGCATGTTTCTGAGCAGTTCTGTAACGTTGTGTCCAAAGGAGGGACTGGGTAACTAAGAGGCTTTGGAATGTCTCCAAATTGCCTTAAACAGAAATATCATGATAAGTAACTTTTTGTTTATGGCATGCTTTGATCTTCCTACAAAGATGTGACAAATGCTAACTATTCTTAGCAAGGAAATGCAAAACCATTTGGTATACCACGATTGATATACAAGAGCTCAGTACAGGATGAACAAGTCAGAAACAGTGTTCCCACCTTAAGGCAAAGACACAGAGGCTGGGCAGATTGAAAGAATCTGGCTGAGGAATTCAGGGGCCCGAGAAGGGTAAGAGCTGTACTAAACCTGACTAGGAGCAGCAGAATGAGAAACAAGATTGGGGGAAGTATTTCTTCTTTCCCTTCCCAACACACTATACCTTCACTTGCTAAGCTCCCTGGCACAGGAGGGCCCTCTGATGTGAACAACATGAAATGAGTCTAGAAGGGACTGGTGACTCGACTGGCGGCTCTGCAGGAAATCTGACTGAGCCTATGTCCCTCCAAATCTGTGATGATTCGGGATTAACGTGGTGATGTCCTGGTCCCTGGCTGTGTGTGTGTCGGCAAAACTTAGAAGCAGCTAGTGAGACTTGGGCCAACAAAGCTGAAGCAATGTGGGATCAGCCAGTAAGAGGGCTCCATCCATGGTGACAGGAGATACTGATTCATTTCAATTCTGCATATTCTTCTCATCCCCCTGAGAAAGGGAAAGCTTTGCAGCTCCTTCACCTTACCCCAAAACTCTACATTTTCTCCTCTTCCTTGGTCTCAACCTCAGCTATGAATTCCATGGGTCCTCAGCGCCCCCTCTTTAACCACCTCCAGTGAGCCCTTGATTTTATAGATAGTAGTGGGCAGACAGTGAGCATTGGTATAGCGGTTTCATTGTGAGAGCCATAAGCTCTTGGGTGAGTTACTGAATGTCTCTGAGCCTCAGTTTCCTCCTATGAGAAGCAGGGGTAATAGCAGTACCTACCTCCTGGTGCTTTAGGGAGAATTTAACAACATGGAGTGTCTAAGACACCTCACGTGCTTCTTTGCACAGAGCGCTTAATTAACATCCATCTAATAAACGACTGTGGTTCTCTCTTATTGCAAACAGAGTACATCTCCCCAGGGAAGATGAAGACAGAGCTTCAGAGTCCTGGAAAGAAATACAATCAATTAAAACATATCCCTAAAACACATTTTACTGAAAGAGAAAAAATAATCTCTTTTAATTCACTAGCTGAGGTGGTACCTGAACAGTCGACAACGTTGGCTTTTCTCTCAATCACTGATTTCAAGAGATAAAAATCTCACCCATTTGAATCCAATGGACTGTCTTACCCACCAATCCAGGCACAGTCAATGCCCCTTGGAGTAAAACACAACTTTCGTGACTTCTTTTTCTGCATCTAAGCCAGGGAATTCAGTAAATGAATGGTCTGAGGCTTGGTGCTCAGACTTTGGCATCCGTGCCAGGCAACAGCTCCACTGGACTCTGGGAGTCTTCCAGGCTTGTCTGATTGTACTCCATGGTTTGTGTCTTTCAGTACCATGGATTTCTCCTAGTAAGACAGTCAGAACTTTTAATGCTCTCCTCCATCACTGAGGGAAAGAGTATACAAGTGAATTGACACTATCAGTAGGGGGTCAAAGCCCCATTATTAGGACTTTCATGATTCATTGGCAGTGGCCTGGCACTCCCTCCATCATTCCTTTCCCACCCCGTTTTATTGACAGTGGTGTGGAACCTTCACATAAGGGCTCTGGGTCCATTCAGGAAACTAAGGAATTGGAACCATAGGGGTTGACAAATACATTCATGAATCAAGGTCTTTCCCCCCTTATTAACTAAGGAATTCTGTTTTGACATCTAACTGAAACTCAGAGGATGGCCAGAAGATAGAAATTAATACAAATCCCTTTTGGTCTCAATGCAAAGAATTTTGGTTTTTTCTTTCTGAATTTATCCTACTTTTGAGCCCTCCCCAAACAAGAAGAGTGAAATCAAAATGGTAATTTCCTTTTTGGGAATAGCTTGTCATGAATCAAATTTACCTGTTTTCCTCCAGATTGTCTCGTAAGGGGGTGAGGGCTCCTCCTCTCAGTGGGTTTGTTGACTCAGATGCCCATCATATTGCACAATGGTGGACAGTGGAGATAATCTAATTTCTGTTCCCATTAAAAGAAAAAAAGGAAGGCAAGAATAAAATGTCGCTGTAGAATGTCCTCTGAGAGTTGGCACGGGAGAGCAAGAGGCTGTCCCCAAAGAGGCAGGCAATCTTGGTGTGCCACGGGAGCTCCAGAAGAGGCCACCTGCAGAAGGATGGGGCTAAGACAGAGAGAGACCTAATCGCAGGCGTGGCTTCAGATTTGCTGATGTAATTGCTCTTCCTAAAATAAGAAATCCAAAACCACTTCCATGCTCCCTCATTTTGCCTGTTTATTATAAAATGTGTTTTCAAGAAATGTCGGAGCAACTTCAACCATCTGCAAAGGGAGCAAATGTTGTTAATTTGACAGCAGATTGACCTCCTATCTGATGCCAACCCTCCCTACCTAACAAGTTGGCTGTGAAGGCTGCTACAGTGAGTTGTGTGATACACTTTGAATTTCACCAGGCCAGTGGTAACAAGGCAGGTCTGAACCCCAGGTGACAGCTGAAGATGCCACAGCATCAGCTAGGGAGTCATTTGTATTTACACCTTGTTTGTGCTCACTTTAACTCAGTGTGTAACTCATTTATACACATATGTAAAGGGCTTATTTTAAACCAAGAGTATATTTGGACAGAGAAGAGTTCAGCTTACCTGTTCTATAGATGACTTCAACTTGTCAATTTCCTTCTCAAAGAGAATTCAAAGTAAATGGATCCTTCTTATTAGGTATAAGTGTCACAAACAGTCCAGAGAACCCAGGATGTAAAAGACAATGGTAAGGAGAACATTTTAAATGTCTTAAAGATGTCATCTCATCCAGCTGACTTATAAGCACTCACTTCAAATGAGTCTATGGAGTTTGAGGTGAGAAATATACACAAAACCTTTCAACTTCTGGCCAAGCTGTTACTCCTTTTTCCTCATAGTCAGTTTGTTTGATTAAAAATTAGATGGGAAAGTAAATGCATTACCACAGAATAAGGATGGGAGACTGGGAAGAAACTGACATTATGAAAAATGATGCTGATAATTTATGAAGACCTATGAAGGAAATTTCTAATCTGACAGCAGTGTTCACATTTTTAAAAGGAAAACTAAACATGAGCAGGAGGAGGAAGGGGAGGAGAAGGAAGGAGAAAGGAAAAAAAAAAAAGAATGGAAGGATTAGTCTTCCGTGTAGAGGAACTTCCTCCTGTGGGAATGCATTTACTGTTTTTCTTAGTTGTGAAAACCATCATCAGATGTTGACGGTTGGTCTTGTCCTTGCTTAGGTCTGTAGATCTCCAATCATCCATTTGGGAGACATTAAAACAGGGGGTGATACTATATTACCCCTTTATTTGGGTGAAAAGTGTCTGTCATCATCTTTTATTTCAAGAAAAGTAAAACCTATTCTTAAGTAATCTTCTCCTCCACTTGGAAGCCCCCAAATAACAGCACCTCTCATTTCTTTCTTGATATATGCAAATTTTGCTACACAATTATTTAGACCTGGCAACTTTTAACACAGGAGTTGATGCTGCTCATACCTTGATGAAGCAGGAAATCCTCAGGGAAATGTGAACTTGTTCATACCCATAATAGCTCTTTTAATAAAACAATGCATTACTGACTCAACATCTGACTCTACATAAGGATTCATCCTTTGGTACATTTCTATGTTACATGAAGGTTTTCAACTGGTAAACATCTTTCTATTGCATGCATATGTTATGGAAAAATAATTGCATATCCTCTGCATACAGTCTTTCAGGCTCAAACTGCAGCAAGAATGAAAGGTGACTATGGTTAAAATTTTGCCCTGAAATCATAATGTTAAATTGTCAGGGATATTTAAAAACAACAACAACAAAACCTTCTCTCTTTACCTATCTTTACCTACTTCATCTCACTCTCCCATTATTTTAAAGAAAGGAAACTTCATTGCATATTCTAGCAAAGTATATTGGTGGGGGAAGATTTAACAGAGCCAGAGAAAATGTGCAAGGAGTGAGAAAGTGAATTGATGGATGGATGGTTAAATGAATATAAATGAACTGACACCTTTACAGGAAAATAACATTTCTTTTCTTTTTTTATTCTATAGATCAGTGGGTTTTGTATCTGTAATTCTTTCATATCAGCAAAGAGGAAATAAACTCTCATGTAAATCATTTTCCCCCCATCTGGAGCATATTAAAACCATGCCTTTTTTTTTTTCTTTTAAGCAGACTCTTTTTTCCCTATTTGCTTATCAGTTCATCCACCATTACATTTTAAATGAAATTGCGAGACCCTTGTCCCTCCCCCAAATTTCAGCCTGATGTAGGAAGGTGGGAAGCAGACTTTTCTTGCTTTAGAATAGTGACCTAGATTCAATTACAGATAGACTCAGAAGAGAGAAGTGACACCTCACAATTTTCTTAGAAGTCTTGAAAAAATTAGAAATCCCAAAACAATACTTAATGGAAAAGAATCTGTTTATTTCCCCCATTCTACCGGCTTAACTTTTTCTCTGCCTTAATTGTATTGCTTCGGTCCATTTAATTGTTTCTGGTATAACATCACAATAGGTTTCCCCTGGGATATTTAGAATCATAAAAACGGGCATTTCAAGGAAATTTCTGAATTTGGTTTTTGAGAGTGGGTGTCTACATATGGGGTGTGTGTAGTCCTGCAAACTGGACACAAAAAGATGAAAAATAATCGCATTAAAGGTATACTTTTTCCTTATGTTCTTAAAAAAAAGCAAACAAATTACATTACAAAAGCACACTTCTTATAATTGCATTGCAGACAAAGCACTGAAAGGGGGGAAAAAGTCAGGGACATATATGTTTTACTATTTCCCCAATTACTGTGAAAAAAAATGTGGTCAAAGAAATAGAAAGAGGGGAGAATCCTGTGATTGTGCTTATTGACTTTTATCACTAAATTAAGCATATAAATGACCTGAACGGGTGGCTTGGTATATTAAATTAAAAAAAGAAGAACAATGATTCTCTCTTCCTTTTCCCTCCCTCTCTGATCTCAGCCTGAAAGGAGTCTCGGAGAGATAAGAAAGATGGGATTCGGTAGCGCTGCTCTGGTCCGTCCTGCTTCTCCCGGGGCAGGGAGGCAGTTGCCTTCCACGTAGGATTTCCGTTCCGGGTTCACAAGAAGCGGTCACAAGCCGGGGCACATTCCCCGCCACCTCCACCGTCCCCCCACCCCCAAACAAACACGGAAGCCAAAATTGGCTGTCCCAAGACCAATGCGGTGGGGAACTTTTGCGGTGCGTGAGCGCAAGGCAGGCGGCTGTGGGCGGGCGTGGATACCTCCACCCCAGCCGCGGGGTTGGAGACGCCCAGCGTAGGAAGAGGGCAGAAGTGAGCTCGCGTCTACGCGGGTATCCAAAATGAAAAAGCTGCAAACTGCGCAGAAGCCCGGGGTTGAGGTGCAGAAAACAGAGCAGGTGTGCCGCTTGGGTTCTCAAACACCTCGCATGGATGGGTTTTCCTCGAGAGATTATGTCATATCCTGGAAATAGGGCTCCGCTGGGCGCTGGCCGCGGCATTGGGGATATGGGTGCACGCCCGACCCTGCAAAAGGGTCCCCCGGGTCGCGCAGAGGAGCGCAGCAGGCTCCGGGCCCCGGGGGAGCCGGCGGAGGATTGTTTCATTTCAAAGTGAAAATCTGCAGGCTTTGGGAAACGATATTCAAAAAAGTATATAATCTCCATATGCCGCTCAATGGAGGATCCTCATAATTTACAGCGGCAGATAAGGCTAGAGGGTGTAATAAAAAATCTGAAGCCCTCCCCTCCCCCTCGCCGCCTCCCCGGAATTGCACCTTGGGCAGCGGAGCAGAATCCGGAATGTGAACTTCTCCCGACATATGTTTCCCGCAGATAAGTAAACAATCTGAACGTGAAATGGAAATGGTAATTAATGCAGTAATGCTGTTACACCTCGAGTGTGCAAATCCCATTGACTCGCCGCGTCACGGGGGGTGCCGGGCGAACGGGGACTAGAGGCGTGTGCCTCGGCCACCGGCTCCCTCCCTCTCCTCTCTCCTCCCTCGGTCCCCGGGCTGGGCTCCGGGAGAGCCCGCGGGGGTTTGGCCCGGCTGCAGGAAGTAGGGAGCCGCTAAGCGGCTCTCGGGACTCAAGGCTCTCCGCCCTCCGCCAGCTAGGGGGATGCGCCGTGCCACCTCTTCCGCGGCACCCAGCGCGCGCCTCATGCCCACCTCCCCTCCTTCTCACCGCCTCTCTAGCGCCCGCAGAACCTCGGGACTCCGAGGTGCGGCCGGGCCCTGAAGCACCCCGGAGAGGCAGGGAGCGGCAGGCGGTGCCTGGAGGCCGAAGGAGGACCTGCGCCCCAGTGCGGTGTATCGTCCCGCACGCATCCGTCGGGTCTAGTGTTGCGTCTGCTCCCAGCTCCAAGGCCGAGTGCGGCCCGGCCGACACTCAAGAGTTTTCTAAAGTCCCTTCCGCTCCTGCCCCGAAGGCAGGGATCCCGAATGAATTGCTTCTTTTCCCAACCCAAGAGTGAAAAAGTTTGGAAATGGCCACTGACTGCCAGAGTAGCGCAACTCCTTCACTTTGCAGCAAAGAGGAAACCCGTGGACTCCTTTCGGTCTCTATCCGGCCAAGGTACCCGCTCCCTTCCCCAGCTTGGAGCAAACTCTTGGGGCATTGGGGGTCGGAGAGGATGCCCAGAGCAGACATTCGAGCGAAGAGGAGGGAGAGTCTAGGGAGGTTGCCCAAGAACGTCCGGGGCCCGGGGCCCTTCCCGCTTCCCGAGAGCACAAGTCCCACACCCGGGCCCCGGGGACAGACCAGGAGTCCACGGGAGATGGCTCCTCTGGACGCAGGGCCGGGGGCTGGACGAGGAGGGGCTGCCGAAGCACCCTCTTTTCTACTTCAGTCCCCTCCCAGTGCCAGGGCGGACACTACCAAGCTTCGGGCTCCAAGCGCGCACAGAGCCTGGGTTAGGACGGCGGCGACCACTAGTCTCTGGTTCGGTGTGGAGGCCCTAGGATTTCTAGAGGCCCACACCCGCCCCCAACTTTACTATTTCTTAATTACTCTGTAGCGGCCCTGCGCCAGCGCTTCTGGTTCCAGGACAAGGCTCATCCCAGTAGCTCCAAAAAAGAAAGCAGCCCAAGTAGCGCTCCGGCACCTGGGTCTGCGAGGTCTCCGAGGCCAGGGCCGGGCCAGAGGCTAGGAGCGCGCGCCCCTCGGCCGAGGCGGGAAGCACCGCCCCGTCATCTCCTGAACCCCAATCTAATGGGCCCCTTCTGTCTCTGTCTGTCTTCCTAACACTCATACACGGGTATAATGCACTCAGTGAATAAAGATGAGTTCTCAACACGAATCTTGTGAGTTACATGATATTCAAATTCAAATGACTTGAAATTCATTGTCCGCTTGAACAATGGTGACAAGACCTGAGCTGGGGAGGAGCTGAAAAATACGAGTCGAGTCCTCAAGGGCAGTCCTTGGCGCCACGGCTAGCCAAGTTTTCCCGGCCCTGGCAGTCTCGGATCTCTCCAGAGAAGCTGCCCGCGCTGGAGAGGTTTCCCTAGATGGTGTGATGTAATGAAAGTCCTCTAGGCCCCACCCTGTCTGAAATATCACCCCGTTTTAGATGACTGGAGAGATTCCTGGAGGTTATCTAGATCCTGTTTTAAAATGCAAATGTTAAGGGGGGGGGGTGTCTCAGAAGTCAGCCACTCACACTTCAGTCTGATTTACTCTGAGTAGCTGGTCTTTCCCATCAATGAAGTTAGCATTTCTAAGGAAATTGATATTTAAATGAGAAAACTAGGAAACTGGAAGGGAATCAAAGGTGTTTGGAGTCAGATCCAAAACTGGGGAAGCTCAAGAAAGGCTGCAGAGGCTCTCCAGGAGAGGCCAGGAGCGGAAGGGGGCCAACGATCCCGCATCTCCCAGAAGAATGTGGCCAGTGTGCACTTGAGCCAAACGGCTGCCAAGGTTTAAGAAAGAAAGCCTAAAATCCAAACTCTGCCCCTGCCGTGCCAGCGCCGCTCGCTGCCATCCCGAGCAGCGTGTTGGCCAGGTCTCCTTGGTCCTAGGAAACACCCAGTAGAGGAAAGGCGGGGGCGAGCGCAGCTTGCATTTGGGTCAAAATTTTTTTTTTTTTTTTGGTTGTTGTTCCCTGGAAGCAATCGCACCCGCCGGCGAGAGGTCGGGGCCTGCCCTGGAGCCCCTGCTCGAGGGAGGCCTAGGTTGAGGGCAGGAGATGTCCCGGACTCCCGGGCCGAGGGACGCGCGCCAAGCGCAGAGAGGTCCGCGGAGTCGCCTCCTGCAGGGTCTCGGGCGCCCCGCGCGCCGGGGGAGCTCGCTCTCTCCCGACCAAGCAGTCTGGCCAAAGGAACTCCTGGTCGCTCTTTGCTGCGCGTCGCGCGCCGGGGAGAAGCGTCTCTCCTCGGCTCCAGGCGGGCGGGGCGCTGTTCTCCCTACAGGTTTGCTTTAATGATTTTCTTGAAAGAAAGAGACAGTTGTGAGCAAACAGGTTTGACAGGGACTGCTCCCCACCCCCACCCCCCCAACCCCAGGGGATTTCTTTTTGTCTGCGCCTGACTTCAAAGTCGTAATCGGCCCCTGTCAGCGGCGTGACGGGGAGGATTTGGGCTGTTTGTTGGGGCGAGTCCCGGCTGCGCACCTCGGCGGAGGCTCTGCGGCCCGCGGGGCGCGGGAGGCAGGGCTCAGGCAGGTCCCTGCGGGGGCCGAAGCTGGGGCCAGGCCTAAGGAGCGCAGACAGCTGCACAAGCCCGACTGCCAGGGACGGAGACGAGGTGTGATTGGCAGAAGCTGCCCGAGCTAGGTGTACGGCTTTAAGTCTGGGACCTGCGCTGGGTCCTCTGCTCCCTGCTGGCTGGAAAGAAGTCTCAATGACCCAGCCACGGCGCACCCCAGTTTCCTGGAGCTCCGTTCCGAGTCCCCAGGGCCGGGCTCAATCTGGAACCTTGGTTTCAGTTTTCCAACTGCCGCCGCCCGAAGCCTTCCATACTCGGACCCACTTGGTGCCCCTTCCTAGCCTAATCCCGCCTGGAAGTCGGCTGGGCGCCCGGGTGGGGCCGTGCGCGGGGTTCCTCCTCGGGCTGGGGACCTCTGTGTACCCAGGGCGCTGGTGCGCCGGGCTCTGCGGGGAGACACCCAGACCCCTGTAAGCTTCGTCTTAGGAGATGTTAAGGGACACTGAGCTATGAGGGAGATCAGAGCGGTTGACAGGACTGTCAGCTGGGGTTATATCAGACAGCGAAACCGCGAAGCCTCCACCCTGGGCCTCCTGGGCTTCCTAGGGGGCGGGAGGAGGGGCTTTCCCTAAGCGCCCGGAGCCCCCAGACCGGACGACCACCAGAGGCAAGTCACTTCCTAATTGTTTCGATTTGTAAGAGGGTTTTGTGATGCTAAGTAAGCGTGACGCAGCCCGCCCGGCCTCCCCCCCCACGAGTCCCCCAGCCCGCCTTTGTTTACCTTCGCCTGATCGCTCATTTATTTATCTATCTATTATTTATAGGCGTCCTCTCCTATTCAGCGCCCGTGTATGTTAATTGTGTTATACCATTTAATTCTAACATCGGTCTCCAAAGAGCTCTTAATGAGAAAAGCATATACAACACGGATCACTTTGCTATTCAGCTCAGCCAGATGGACAACTGCTAACTTTTTTTTTTTAATAATGAAAATCCCCCTTTGACAAAGGGGCTCAGATGAATAGGCTCCAAATAACACCTCAAACACTTCTAATTGTTTTGAGGACAATATGCTAATCCGTGGTTTTCGGCTTTGGTGTCTGTTGACCACGTTTCCGTGCACTTGCGGCCACCGACTCCTTTGGAAATGGCAGAGGCAAGCGCACAAATCCCTCAACAGCAGCAGAAAGCAGACAAGCCGCTCGGCTGCCGCCACCCCCACCCAGCACCATATCAAAGAAAGTGAGAAGGGCACCCGACCTACGGAAAAACACGCGTGAGCACGGCTGTGGCGGTGAGAGTGGTGGTGGGGGGGAGACAAGCAATGGGGGGCACCCTTCGATTTTGAGAACAAGTTCCAAAGAGTTGTTCTGAAAGCAATCAAAAGGTCCTTTCTCCCCGTGAAAGCCAGAGCAATCTTCAAGCCAACATTCAACCACCGGGGATAAGAAAAAGGCTCTTTTCCTTGTTGGATAAACACAAAGGGCTACGAGTTATTTAATTTTTATGATGTTTTAAGAAACTCCTTGTAGGAGCCGTGTCGCCATCGTCTTCATTTTCCCTTTGCACCTGCAGGGTCTTAGTAAAAAGTCTCCCACCGTCTGGAGCGGGGACCTACAGCATTTCTTAGACTTTTATTTTTTAGCTTAGAAACCAGTATCAAGTCCCCAGTCCCCAGCAGACCCAGCAACAGCGTTTTCAAACACCTTGTTAAAAAAATATCCATTCCACCGCTCTTACCCCAACATTGAACTTAAACACCCACCGCAGGACGAGGTGCTCTGCGGGCAACTGCTTCCCTGTAGACTCTGCGCTTCTTTCCATTCCTTTGGAGTTTGGTTTAAAAAAAGAAAATGCACTCAGATCTCAGAAGTCTGGGTCGGCCTTTGTCTTAGTTCAATCGCTTCTCGAAGTGGTCTGACCACTTTGTGAAAAACTCAAGGAAGGAGTGATGTCCCAGGAATGGATACCTTTGTCTGGCCTCTAAAGGCAAAAAGTGGATCCCGAGGGGGCAATTGGGACAAACCCTAGATTCTGGGCCCCTCTGCACCTGGCCCACGGGACACCAGGCTCGGCCCATGCAGGCCAGCCGCCAGCCGCCACTGCTGGAGTCACTCTACGTATACTCAGCCTCCCAGAGACCCCGGCCCCCGCGGACCTGGCCTCTCGACTTCAGATTTTATGCACATCAAAGGTTACTTTTTGCAATGACAGATTGTCTTTATTCAAAACGTCTTTGTTCAACAAATGAACAGAGTAAGGAGGTGAAATCCTTCTAGGTACATTTCCAAGACATTGTCAAAACATTTATGACCATTCAGGATGTTTTTATTCTTTTCATTTTTGTTCACTTTCTACTTCCTGACTTCATAACCTGACATTCTGTCTAAAAGTAAACTTAGGTCTCTAGGAGCACTGCTTTATACAAAGTAAATAACCATGTGGGTCCTTTTGTTTTACCTTTAAAGAAGCAAACACTATCGTAGCATGATTTTAGATAGATATGTTTCCCTTCTGTGGTTTTAAACTTTTAAAACCTTTTCCCCCACACGACAAGAGCAAATAGCACCTAGTTGTGTCTGATGGCAAAACACAGAGACACAGCTAACTCTTTCTTCAGGGTGCAAAAGAAAAAAAAATATATGCATATTCTAGATATAATACCAGGATCTGGGGGTTCTGGAGTCCAAAGCCCATCAGAGGAAAGAGAAGGGGACATAAATAAAGCAAAACTGCCTACTTTTTTTGTCCAAAGGGGGTACAGCCGGAGGTTTGTTTTGGGCCAGTCGGGGTAGGGGCAGCTGTATAGCTGTCATAACCGTTCGCACGGAAGTTTCTGGCACCTGTGTGCGCCTTGGGTCCGGAAGGATGCCCCTACCATCCCCGCGGAAGAGAGAGAGGCAGAGTCTGGGCTGGGGTAGGGGGTGGCAGCAGGACTGACCCCTAGGCATCTGCAGGCCCCGGATAGGCGCAGAGGACGGGGTGCGGACCCCGATTCCAGGCCGCCCTCCAGGTCTGGCAGGCCGGGCTGGGGGTTACATGGCCGTGGCGTGGGCTGACGAATAAGGGTCTATGCCAGTCTTGGTCATGCCCGGGAAGAGGATGTAGGCGACGGGGGGCTGCAGGGTGGAGGCAGACCAGGCGGTACAGTTACAGGGCACCACGTAGCCCGGGTTGGTGGGGGACGGGTGCGTGTGCGTGTGCTGGCTGGGGCAGCTGAGGCTGCCGAAAGCGCCGTTCTGGTAGCCCAGGGTGGACGCGTAGGGCAGCGCGCCGGTGGCCAAGGTGTGGGGCACTTCACCCATCTTCTGGATGGCGCTCGAGCTAAACTGCGCGGGGTCCAGCAGGGAGTAGGGCGCCGAGGCGGGCGGCAAGAAGGCCCGGGCTTTCTCGGGCGCGCTCAGGAGGCCGTCGGAGGCCCCCACGGGCAGGCCGGCCGCCTTGAGCGGGTCCGTGTCGCCCAGGTAGGGCAGGGGGAAGACATACCTGTCCTTCTTGAGCAGGTTCTTGGGCTTGCGCCGCGGCCGGTACTTGTAGTCAGGGTGTTCCTTCATGTGCTGGGCGCGTAGCCTCTTGGCCTCGTCAATGTACGGCCGCTTCTCTGCCTCGGACAGAAGCTTCCATTCGGCGCCTAGGCGTTTGCTGATCTCTGAGTTGTGCATCTTGGGGTTTTCCTGGGCCATCTTGCGCCGCTGGCCTCGGGACCATACCATGAAGGCGTTCATGGGTCGCTTGATGTGGTCTGAAGGTTTGGACATGGTCCGGGAGGCTAGGCGGTGGGGGTGGGCAGTGCAGGGGCTCTGCAGGCGAGCCCGGACGCGGTTGTCGGTCTGCCTGTCTGTCCGTCCTGAGCCGGGGCTCTGCGCTCCCCTCGCCTCCGCACCGCAGAGGGGAAGCCAGAGAGAAGCGCTCACCCCGCAAAGTTCAGCTGATCATGCCAGTCTCGGCACCTAGGCAGGCCCCGGGGGGCGAGCGGGGGCAGGAAGGGCGGGGGGAGGAGAGGGCGGCCGGCCGGGGGGCTGCCGGCACCAGAGGCTGGGGCCCAAGTACCGGAGTCTCTGGGATTAAGTGGCCAGGTAATTTGCTGGCGAGGGCAGGAAGCTCCTCCTTCTCCCCCTCTCCACCTTCGCCTTCTCTGGTTCTCTTCTCTCCAGTGTCTACGGCCGTGGCTCCCTCCCCCCCGCCCGTGGCTTTCCCGGAGCTGCCTCGCCTAGCGCAGCACCAGGCTGAGAATGCGGGGAAGCTGGTGAACGAGAGCCAAAAGCGGCGAAGTTCAAAGGCGAGGTGGGCCAGGACCGCACGCACTCTGACATAAGCGCGGGGCGGCGACTCCCCAACCTGGGCGCCAATCAGCTGCAGAGAAGGCGAGGGGGCGCACCTGCCAACGCGCCCGCGTTGGAAAGAGGGAGCGCGACTGCTGGGGGCGGGGAGAGGTGTAAGGGAGAGACCGAGAGAACGGAGCGGCCAGCTCCGGACCGGCGACTTGGATTCCACCTTGTTTCTGGCACTGCCAACAAATAAAACTCTTCTTGCCCGTTTCCTTTCCCGGTTGTGCAAAGGAGAAATGGGGCTTCGAATACAAAGACCCAGGGAGGGGGCAGCAGAGGGAGCAAGCCAAGAAAGCGTGTTGATAAATAGGACAGCCTCGCCACGAAATGCAAGGACAGCACTTCCCCCCCCCCCCTTGTCAAAGATCCTTGGAAGAGGAAAAGAATGTATCAAACTCAGGTTAAAAAGCGAAATAAACTTTTCACGCCGTGCCCTCGGCGGTCCGTTGGCTGCGTTCTCACGGGACGCCGGTGCGGCTCCGCCTCCACCCTGCCCCGGGATGCGGCGCCTTGGGCGAAGCGCAGGGCCCCGGGCTAGCTCAGCCGCGCGTTCCAAACCGATGCCCGAGGGCCTTGCGTCCGGAGGTGCAGAGTTTTCAAACCCTGGTTGGTGAGCCTTGAAGAGCACCGCGACTCGCTCTTCACTTTCGTAGAGGGGGCGGGGGATGGGATTTCCATCACGATTCCCATTTATGTTACTATTATTTAGTGTTTTTAAACCTCCAACTTTCTCTCCACATCTGTCCAAACCGGGAGGGCAATCCAAAGGCCGGCTAGCGCCCGGCGGGGCGTGTGGTTTTCCCCGCTGCCCCTTCATCAGCGGCCCTAGAGCGGAGGCTCAAGCTGTATCCGCACCCAGGGTCGGTTTGTCCCCGGGCGTCTCTTCCCACCCAGCGAGAAAGCGAGACTCGTTTCTTGCGTCAGATGAGCATTCTTCGGGTAAAGAGGACGAAATAACCCGCGGAGCCAACCTGCGCGCCTGTTTCCTTTGAATAATTGCCTGCCCGATGTGAAATGCCCTTGGGGGAAATATTTATTAAATGGAAACCATTGTCCCAGGCCCAGCAGGACCTGCGTGTGTTCCAGGCTTATTGGCTTTTGCACCAGCCTCTCTCGGGAGCACCGACCAGAAACGCGCGCTGCTCCTCGGGCTTGGACCGGTTGGGGGTGGGGGAGGTAAGCAGAGAACGAGGAGGCAGGGAGAGAGGGTCTTTCTTTAGCATGTAGTGTGTCAAGTTTGAGGCGAAGGCTTTGCTTTTCCTTCCTACAATTAGAAAGACGTGTGGCATTTCTCATCCTCAGCGCGCTCTTCAGAGAGGTGGGCACTATGCCCATTTTACAGATTAGGAAACTGAGGTTGGGAAAAGCTACGCGATTTGCCAAAAGTGACTCCAATGGAAAGTGGTGACGCCGGGTGTACAGAATTTGAAAGACTTACCTGTTTTGTTTTGTTTTTTTTTCCCCACCCCACGTGGGGCCACGTCTGAGTATTAGATAGTGCTGAAGCCAAACGCGGGCCCCTCGACGAGACTACTGTAGCCATCGAAACCTGCTATACGGATAAACTACACTGGAGGACTGATCCTCAAGCCTGCTCTTGATTTACTTAGGCTCTTGTCCGAGACCTGGCCTCCCTGAGGGTAGACCTCGCGCCCGGAGAGCCACCTCCGCGTGCGCTCGCGAGCAGCTGCTGTCTTCACATTCCTCTCAGCCCCAGCCCCGGCCTCCTCCTGCCCTCTACCCCTGTTTTCTCGGCAAGAGGTTTCATTTAGCTTGGGGTACCAGGAAGTAGAAGCCCTTTCCAGCCCAATCCAGGGAGGGTTTCCAAGAGTGGCTGGCAACTCCAACTCAGATTGGACCAGCCTGCTGACTTAGCGCTGTGCTCAGAGCCCGCCAGGGATCCGAGGTCTAGGGACCAGGTCATTCTAGTTCCACTGGGCGATCTCGACCGTTTGCGGAAGGAATGACAGAAATGTTCACATCTGCAGAGAGGTATAGGGTCCGGCGGGACCCTCCAAATCTCACTCAGGAACCCTCAGGGGACACTAAACCCACACAGAGGTTTGTGTTAATGCAAACCAACCTCTTGAAAACTGCTTAAGGAGGGGATCTGGCATGGGGTCTTAGACCCCTTCTCTCTTTCCAACATCCAGGCCAACTCAGTCCTTTTGTCCCGAGGCAACTCGGGGCAGGCGCGGGCTCTCCTTCAGTCCTCATATTTCCACCTCGTCTTCTTGTCCGCGTTCCTCTTTAAACGTCTTGCGCTCAGAGCTCAGCTCGCAATCCAGGAGTCCGGAGGGAATTATTATAAAGGGCGCACAGTGGTGGCGTGGCAGTTTGCGGGCAGGGCGCCCCTGACCACCCAGGGTTCCGAAGCCCCAGGCTGTCTGGGTCACGCTGCACTGGCTCTGGCGGGAGCCGGCATCCTGCTGCTCATCTTGGCCTTGAGACTTGAACTCCGCGCTGCGAAGGAACTCAGGGTTGAGGGGCGCGCTCTCCCCGCCTGGCATCGCGGCGTCTCCTAGGCGGACGGCGCAGCCTCGTACGCCCCTTACACAGAGCTGGCTGGCCACCGGTTCATTCAACACTCCTTAACGCTGGGCCTGGCTCGGTGCCGTCTCCAGCCCATGCCTCTACCTTCTCCTGGGCTGCTTTGTCCCTCTGAGCTCTGCCTCCCTGCCAGGCTTAGATCCCTGGGCAGACGTCCTGGAGAGGTGCCTCCTGGGAGAACCAGCAGTTTTGGTCACCACCGGAACAGGTCTTTAAGACAGAGGTCGCCTAAACGCGCCTCCTGCTTTATCCGCAGCCTGAAGCTTGGGCCGAAGGCCACTCTCCAGGGCCGCAGACCTCCCTGGGATGTGGCTTTTCCGCTTCCGCGTTTGCCTACAGAATCCGCGCGCACGTCCTCAGTACACGCGTCTTTACGCAGCGCAGTTACTCAAGGCCCGCCGCGTGCGGTCCTGAGCCTGGCGTCTGAATCACTGAGCAACATGGACCCGGTCGGCGAACCGACGCTGTTCCGGTCGAACGAAGGAGAGGCCTCGGAGGTCAAGACCCAATCCACTTCTCGCCCCGCCCCCTCTCCCCTGGCGCCCCAGCAAGGTCCAAGATGCGCCTTCTTCTCTTTTGGCTCTGGGCCTTTGTAGGGAGCACTTACCCCCTCCCGTCGCCCAACTCCTTTCCGTACCTCAGGTCTCTTTCAAGGCTTCACCTCCTCTGAAGGGCCTTCGTTGATTCCCGAACTGGGCTAAGACCCCCTTCTGTGCTCTCCCTCTTACGCCCTCTCCATCTCACGCCCTCTCCATCTCACGCCCTCTTCCCCAGCCCCGCGTGGCGCCGTGTCGCAGCCCGTGCAGTCCACCGGCCGTCGAGCTCCTCGAAGGTGGCGGCTGTGTGTTATTCATCTTTGAGTGCCCGGGGTCCGCACACCGCCGAACGCAAAGAAGACACCGGATAGTTTCCTTCTGCTCAGGCTTAAACTTTTCCAACAGGCCTTTCCGTGACTTGCAGCTGAGGGGACAGGACCCCAGATGCAGCCTGGTAGAGCCAAACGCGGAAGTCACGGGCCCCCAGGCCTGCACCCACCTGCTTGGCCTCAATACCCTGCCGGCCTTCCAGCCTCCACCCCACCTCTCTAGTGGGAGGAAGGTCTCCTCTCCTAGGCCTCCTGGACTGAGCGAGAGCCCGGCGCGTAAAGGAAGATGCGCAGACCCTGGCTTGGACAACGTGGTTCGGGGGTTGGAGGAGAAGAGGAGAGCTTGTCACGCGGCTCGCGCCCGTCGGGTTTTCGAAGAGGCCAGGAGAGCCGCCGCGTCTGGACAGGCCGAGGTGTTGGGCACGCGCGGGACGCCAGCCCTGCCGGCTCACTGCGGCCCCTCTGGGATTCCCGAGAGGAACTGAGGGAAGTTCCAGGTGCCGGTTTCGGGGAGCTTGCGCGAAGCCCCGGCTCCCGCTCGCTGCGGGGAGTGTGAGGTGTGCAGCAACCGGAGCGCTGATCCGGCCCACTCCCGAGAGTCGACAGCCCAGGGGCCAGCATTGCAGATGGTAAATTGAATCTTAGGAAATAGTGCACTTTTGGTTAAATCATAAACTTTTACCTTTTCTTATTACAAAAAATATTTTAATATTTGGCTCCCCTGCTTTTCCCCTTTTTCCTGTTTTCTATTTTCAAATTCAGAGACCCAGGGCTGTGGTCCTATTAAAACATTTCCTGGTAATTGCTCTAGGGTCTTCCCTCCAGAACCCAGCCCAGGCCCGGTGCTCCTTGAAATTCTGTAAAACTCCAAGTGTCCCTCGCAGCCAAGATGGCACAGGAGGGCGTGGCTTCCACCAAGAAACGATGAGAAACTGAACAAAACAGGGTCTCAGTCCTGGAGCGCCTGCAACAGCGTGTTTGCCGCCAACTAGCAGAGCGAGCTTGGTTGGGCTGAAGGACACTTCTGTCTCAAACTCCGAGTGTGCCCAGGTAAGGAGATTTTTTGATACTTCAAACCACCTTAATTTGAGTAGCTGGGGTCTGTTGGAAGCAGACATCACTTGATTCACCGACTTGGTGCAAGTTAATAGAGGATTGCATAACATCTACAGACGCCTCCCAGAAAGAGCAAGGGTTGGGAGCAGGGGTAGGGCTTTGAAATCTTATTCATTCACTAACGGCTATTTCTTGAGCACCTACTATGTGTCAGACGCTATGCTGGATTCTGGGACACAGCAGTGAACAAAACCTGCAAATGCCCTTCTCCCCTGGTGCTTACAGCCCAATGAGAGGACAGACATAAACTGAGAAACAAGTCCTGGGGTGATTCCTGGCTCCACCACTAAGTAGTTGCATCACTTCAGGCAAAGTACTTAACCTGTCTGTGTCCTGGTTTCCTCACCTGCAATGGGTATAATGGATTATTATAAGGATTAATTGAGTTACTATGAGGAAAACCCTTAGAACAGTGCTTGGCCTGTGAACCTGCCCAATAAATAGATTATATTACTTTATCATTAAATAAATATGGAGTTGATTTCTGATAGTGATAAGTGGCCAACAGTGAATCAGGGTGATGAGACAGGGGCTAAGGGAAGGGGGGGGGGTGGATAAAGCAGGAGAAGTAGGAAATACCACCACCTGGGGGAGAGACTAACTGAAGGTACCTGAAAGATTTAAGGAGCCAGTATGGCTGAAACCTGGCCATGACCTTGGGGAGAGTATAAGGAAAAGGCTGGGTGAGGTCGGCAGAGCCCAGACTATCTAGGGCCTTGTAGACTCCATAAGGAGTTCGGGTTTTATTCTAAGTGTACTGGGAAGTCATTGGAATGAGAGCCATCAGAATGATTTAACAACAATCCCAGCAACCACATACACAAATTATTCATTATCAGACACTCTACTTATGGAGGAATCTCACCTCCAGTTATGGGCCAGAAACTTCATAAATGGACAGATTTTTCTTGGCTCTGGAGTCAGCTGCTTGACCATCCCTTAGAGAATAATGCCACCCTGCTGAACGCTTTGGAATCCTCTTCTCTCTCCTTTCCCCACTGGAAGCCAAGGAATAAACCAAGGGATGGTCACAGCCGTTCACGATTCTGAAAACATGTCCATTGATAGTCTGTAAATATTAGCAGCCTGATGGGTCCCTGACTTACTCTTCCCACTTCCCACCAAGTAAAGTTCTCCTACTTCCCTGTGGAGAGCCTGAGGCCTCTGACTTGACCCTTTCTGGAGATACTGAGTCCACATTTAGGCATCTTGAATGTCTCAGCCTGAGAAATATAGAAGTTGTATGTGAGCAAGTGAGGTTTCTTAGGATTAAAAAATATCTCGTGGTTATAAGAACAGGAAAGACACATTTGTTTCTAAGAATAAAAGCCAAAGGAATGTCAACATTGTATGCCTATCTCTTGGCTTTTATTGTGTTCAGGTGTTTCACATGCATTAGGGCTCCCACAACCCCATTCTTTTAATGTAAGAATCCTTGGTCAGCTTTTATCATAAATAATACTCTTTAAGGCTCTGTGTTTGCCTAATGCAATCGGCCAAGTTATTGGAGCATACCTTCTCTTGCCAATTTTATCACAAATTATACACTGCAGAGGATAAGACCAAACTCTGGCAACAAGCCCCAATAGAGGATCAGAATAATTCTTCCTCTTTTTGTGGTACCTGCCTTTGCTGCTCCCAACATAAACAGCAGGAAATATTAGGGCACTCAGCAGTTGCAAAAGGGGCCACGTTAAGCATGCTTATTTTTGCCTACCTTTTGTTTCTTTAAAGCATCATTTTTACATGTTCTGAACACGAACAACCCTTAACATTTTATTTAGTAAGAAAGTCATTGAAATATTTATGGAGTGAATTGATGGTTACGTAGAAAGAGCTATAAAAATGGAGTTTAAGACCTAGGGCTTCTAATTACTGTGAGACCTTGGGCAAATCACTTGACTTCTCTTGGCCTCAGTGTAACAAATTACTCCAAAACTTAGTGGCTTGAAACAACAAACTTTATGGTCTCATCTGGTTTCTGAGGGTCAAGAATCCAGAACTAGCTAGGTAGTTCTGACTCAGAGTTGCTTATGAGAGTGTGATCAAGATGTTGCTAGGGCTGCAGTCATCTGAAGGCTCCATTGAGCTGGATCTTCTTCCAGGCTCACTCATGTGGCTGTTGGCAGGAGGTCTCAGTTTCTCATCACACAAGCCTCTCCCTAAAGACTGCTCACATCATGGCAGCTTGATTCCCTTGTGCAAATGATCTGAGAGGGACTGAGACAGAGGCTTGGTCCACTGTGGGAGAGGACTACACCAGGGTGTGGATATCAAGAGGAGGGATCACAGGGGACTGTCCTGGGGGCTTCCTACCACACGCTCCAACTGGACAAGAGTGGAAAGAGCTTTGTAGGCAGCAAAATACCATAACTCTAAGTTACCTTCACTGATTCCGTTTCTTCTGGACAGAATCATAGCTAGCTCTGGTCAGAACTGTGCAGAGAACCTCATTTTGTTTTAAATTCTACCACTTGCCTCTGTCGGTGGACACTGGCCCGGCTGTAGCTGGCTCATGCCCTATTTTTGCAATTTCGTTAGCACCATCCTGCCCCTCACCATTCTCCTTCCCAAACTGTGTCCTATTAACTTCTGTCAGCTTCTGTGAGCTGAGATGCTCACTAATTATTAAGGTGGCAAGAAAGGACTTGAGGAGCTGGATTATTTTCAAGCCCCAATTGAAATTTATTATAAAAATATGGGGGTGCTCAGGATTTGAAGGAAGGGTTGACTCAGTAGAGAACAGCAAAGGGAGTTCTGGGACCTCACAGGTTCATGGACTTTGTCTCTGGTGCCACAAACACCACTCAGCTTATCTGGAGCTGGATTTTAGAAGAGGACCCAGGTCAGGGTGACTGTGATGGAGAAAATAGAGGCAGTGTTGATGATGTTGATGGAGCCCTTTGCAGCACCTCTGAAATGATCTCACTTCACTCTGTCTGCTCGTTAGCTAGTCCTGATCCTGATATCCACAGGTAAAAAAAAAATGTGAAAATATCTCTAAGTGAAAAGCCCATTAGCAATCAGTTCATGAGGAACCAGTGCATTGACTTAGAATATGCTGATCAATTTGACCTTTTTCTTTTTTTGTTATTTAAATTTTACTTTACTGAAATAGTACATTCACATGGTTTCAAAAGTTAGAAAGTACTAAAGCCTGGTAAGTCTCCTGCCCCAGGAAACTCCTGCCTTTCACAGTTCCCCAGAGCCTTTCTCCAGAGATAGCCATTTTCCATTCCTCCAGAATCACTTCACATCTCCATATTTCTAAACAAAATGTGCAGACTGTTATCTCCTGGCTGATAGGCGAGGAGTTAGTTCTCTGGCTCCCCACCCACTCTGCTTCCTCTCCTCTCCTCTCCTAATGTAGTTCTATTCTGTGTAGTTTTAAAATTTTTTTAAACTTTTTTATTTTTTGATTAAATTAGCAGTGTTCACATGATTATACCTATGCAGATATTCAATATTGCGCATTGTAGTGTATTAGGATGATGTTCATTTCTTACTTTCTACTAATTGCCCTATTTCCCACTTACTTGGTTTGCTTTCTAGCTGTTACTGATCCTCCCCAGCCTTCCCACAGCCCCTTACACAGCTTCCCATGAGGCCAGCCATGTCAGGGAGTCCCCCATTCAAGACTCTTTCTCGGAGACATCCTTTCTGGAGGTCCTTTCCTTCTGGGTTGGGGTCTTAGTTTCTATTTCTCACACCTCCCCCTTTCTTGTTTTCTCCCATGTTTTGTGGGAGTGCATCTCCCAGTATTTTCATCAGGTTGAAGAGATGGCAGGGCAATGGTAGTCCTCAACATGAGTCTCCTTAAGTCCCAGGGCTCCAGGCTGGAATGGTTGCTTCTCAGCCTGGTGCCTGTGGTCTCCTTTCATCTTCACCCAGAACATTGCCTTCACTTCTCTCTCCTGTGGGAGCTCCAGGTTTTGTGTCCTGTCTTCAGCTCTCAGGTTTCATCCTTCATGGTTTGGGTACAGGAGCGTCCTGTCCTCACTTTTGCTCCTCCCCCTTGACTCTGGCCCCTACCTCTAACTTTCTGAGCTCCCCTCTGTCTTACCTCATGGCATTCTTTCTCCCCTGCCTTCCAGAGGCCAGTGCCCTCATGCTGCCCTATGGCAGTCCTGCCCTCTGCGAACATGCTTCTCTACTCTTATTAGAGCTTTCCCTGAAAACATTCAAGGGAACAGCTCTATCCAGGACAGACCTGGCTTTGGAAGAGTTGGCATCTCTGATTCTAGCGTGGGTTAGTGGCGGAGGGAAAGTTCAGTTGACGCAAACCTGGCAAACCTCGACCTAGGTGGTGAGGGACCAACAGGTCTTGATGGAAGAGATGGGAAGAGGAGGGGATCTGTCCTTCCTGGTCATTATCCACAGGGATTTCTGTTGAACCAGTGAGGCAAGACATAGACTCAGAAAGTGTTTTGAGAGCAGACAATTGTAGCAGGAAGCAGCCAGCTATTATTGAATTCCTCTTTACTCATATCGTATTCCATGTACTTATGCAAAAACTCTTTACATATGTTATTTAATAGTCAATAAGCTTAGGTGGAGAAATCTGTCATTATCCCCATTTTGAAGACAAGGAAACTGAGGCCCTAAAAAAGTTAGACAGGACTTGCCCAAAGTCACAGAGCTAGTAAGCAGTGGATCCAGGGTTTGAACTCAGATGTTGTCTGACTCAAGACCCCTCATCTTGCTGTCCCAGCTCCCCTCAGGATGACCCACTGTGAACTTGAATGGAACCTAAGCATGGTACAAGGCAGAGGAGGACCGTGCGGATCCTTGAGGGCTAGAACTTCACAGAAGGATCCTTGAGCAGAGACCTCGACCCTCTTCTTTAATGAAAGGATGGGAAGGTCCTATAGGCTGAGGGGAGGGAAGGCGGCAGTTCAGGTGTAGAGATGTGTGCATTGCAGCAGGTATAGAGATGAGAGGAAGGACTCAGCACAAATTGGGGAAAGGTGAAAGTAGACCAGATCTCGATGGCATTGGATACCAGAATGGGGGCTGGCAGTCTATCGGATAGGCAACCAAGACAGTACATGTTAGAGATGAGGAGTAAGGGCTTAAAAGTGAGACTTTATAGAAAGACAAATGCCATGTGATATCACTTCTCTGTGGAATCTAAAATATGACACAAATGAACTTGTCTATGAAACAGAAACAGACTCATAGACATGGAGAACAGACTTGTGGTTGCCGAGCGGGAGGAGGGTTGAGGGAAGGATGGATTGGGAGTTTGGGATTAGCAGATGCAAACTATTATATATAGAATGGATAAACAACAAACAAGGTCCTACTGTAGAGCACAGGGAACTATAGTCAATATCCTGTGATAAACCATAAAGGAAAAGAATATGGTAAATAATGTATATACTATGTATAACTGAATCACTTTGCTGTACAGTAGAAATTAATACAACATTGTAGATCAACTATACTTCAATAATATAAATTTTTTAAAAAGTGAGACTTTTTGAAGTTCAGTGTGAGAGTGTTATAGAAATGGTTGGAGATGGGAAGAAATTGGAAGTTATCCTGTACTTATTTACTATCCTTATTTATTCTGGATAAGCATTTGCAATGTCTCTGCTAATGCAACATTTATTTCAATAAATTCCCCTAAATTCTTACTTTTATCAGAAAGCAGAATGTCTAGTCTGCTGATGAGGACTTATTTTGGTCTCTTATTATGGTTTTAACCAAATATATCTTGCAGCAGTTCTTTGCTAAAAATATTTTTAGGTTTGTACTTACTATGCGAGCGTGGATTGATTCCCTTATCAACCTACGTTCAAGAGCTAAATTCGGTAGGATAATTTTAGCAATGATTAGTCTTCACTATAAATCAGGACAGTCCATTTATAATCCTTGGATTATAATTTAGAAGATAATCTCAATCCTTGTATTTCATAGTATTTACTACACACTGAGATTCTCTGTTTATTAATCTCCACAATGGACACAAGATTAAGAGAAAAAGAAGCCACCCTGGAATGTGTGGCAAAGTCCCTTATGTACATTCAAGTCATGGGGCCAGGATTGGTACACAGGTCTGTCTAATCCTACTCTACCAGACTGCCTCGCTGAAATACTTGCTTAAAGATGTCTAAACATAGGGCATATTTATTGGATATGTGAATTTGGACTTGAGCTGAGTAAGTAGGGCAGATACCTGGAAGTACTTTTGTGGTCCTGTTCGCTGGCACAGAACCCCCTCCTCATTTGTGAACATATATTGTGATTCTCTGACTTGCTAACACAACACCTACAACAGATAATGCTGACAGCCCAGTCAACAGTCATTTCCCCTATTCTTCCTTGATAATCGGACCTTGATTTTTTTCAGTATCCACTGCCCAGGGGTAGCTTGATTAAACCAATAATAGACTCACCATCTGCTTGTCAGTGATTGGTTGAAGGGTGGGCATGTGCCCCAGTCTGGCCAATGAGCGGGAGTCTGCTCTGATGTGGGATTCTGGGGAAAGTGTTCCTTGCTCTACACAAGAGTTGCACAGGAGGAAATGATCCCAGTTTTTCTGTTTTGAGATCTTGTTGTATTCATGTTACTATTTCACTGTTGGAATTAGGATGGCTTCCCTAAGACCATGAGGGGGAATGAGAGGAAGAAAGCACATCAATAAGATGAGGATGAGGAGTCGTGAAAGGGCGAGAATTTAGTTCCTTGATGATTTCATAGAGCTACTGCATTAACTGAACCCAACTTTGAAACTTTTTGATGAGTGAGAGAATTCGTTTTTTTTTTATTGTTTAAGTCTTTTCTGGTTAGGTTTTCTGTTGATGCAGTCAAAATCTGCCTATGTGGTAACAAAGCCCCCATCTTTACCATCTCAGGTTTTGTTTAAAATTGGACTTAGCTGAATTTATACAACCACCACTAAGCTCTTATGTGTGGGAGCTGAAGCTCTTTTGGTATGCACATCTGAGTCTTCTTTTTATGGATTTTCTGTTCAGCTACACTCTATTTTCACATACTTTAATGTAGTAAAATTGTGATTATTTTTACTGACCAGTTTATATGGGTTGGCATCTGCTTGCTGTATAAATAACCCCTCCGTTTTGCAATTGGGGAGGAATAGGAATGAGCTGGGCTGAGTTTCTCCCTGTAATGATCTTGGAGCAGTAGATACTGCTGTCCTTTACGGCTGCTGGGAGCCATGTTGGCCCCAATACGATTGGGGGCCTAGAGAACGCCCTCCCCAAAACACACACATTGTAGCTCCTCAGCGCCTATCCCGAGTCCTACGATTGTGCTGATTTAGCCAGTCCTGATGCAGCTGCCCGTGGCTGCCCAGCAGTCCCTCTATTCATCTGTCATTCTGATTACTCTCCCTCAATGAGGCTGCAACTAAAGATCCATCAGACTCTAGCCATTTCATCTGTGAGGTGTCTCTTAGCATCTCTCTATGTCCAAACTAGGCTGTTTCTTTCCCATCTTTTCTTTTTCTCCCAGTCTCAGAGGGAGAGATGCCTTCCTTTTCTCCAAAGTTCCCTGTACCAGAGGCTCATTCTTCTATCTTCCTCTTGCTATAAAGCTGGAGCCTTTTATATTAACATGTCTTCTGCAAGGATGCCATTCTTTCTACCTAGGGATGGGCTCTGATTTCTCTTGTTCTCGGGCAAAAAACAAGATGACTGTGCTGTTCTTTCAGTGTACTAGACATCGAGAGTGGAAAATCCATGCCTTTGCCTCCATGTCTTCCCTGCACCTCTGGTCCTTAACACCCTGCCTTCTGTTCCCTGCTCCTGTAAATTACCAAAAGGGAACTAGCGAAGGCAACCAGGCCCTTGTCCTGGCAAATGCATGACCTTCGCTCAGCCCTGCTTTCCCTCGACCATTTGCAGCTATTGGTGCTGTTCTCTATCCTCTAAACTTTTCTGCCAAAAAGTTTAACTTTAAACTTTCCCTGACCTCAGCCCTTTGATTCTTCCCTTTTCACTTTCTCTCTGGGACAGCCCAGTTGTGTATGGAAAACCTGGCAGCTGAGATCAGATGAGCTTCCTGCCAAGAACAGTCTGATTAACCTTGCACCCAGGACAATTCAGGGGCTCGTACCAAATAGCACAACAGATGCCTGGTGACTCAGACCTGTCTTCTGCTCAGACCTCTTTCCCAGCCTCTAACTCTGTTTCTGTGCTTAATGAGCATTTCCACGTGGATCTCTGTATATTGCTTCTTTTTCCTTCTGTCCAAAACAGAAGTTATCTTTCCTTCCATGCTGACTGCTCAGCTTCTTCCTTCTTTATTTCAGCCTGTCATAGCATGATTCACTGGGATTATTAGGATTCTCACCGACTCTTCCTTTTCTCCTTTCTTTCATATGCTGCCACCCACCAAGCCTTGTCTACTCTTTCTTCTTACTGCCTGCCCATTGATCGATACCTCCTTTCTCTTTCCCATCTTTAGCTTTTGTCACTCCATGCCTGAACTGACAGGAGCTTCTCTTTGCTTCCAACGAATCCACACAATTACCAGATTTCTATTTTAAAACCAAACTTAACACTCCACATGTCACACCTGTGTGCTGAGATGCCTTTCATAACATGGATGAGGTGTCCACTACTCTCCTGACTCATAAGGAAATATCCAACTGGTTTTTCCCAGTCCACTTTGGTTAGGGGAGAGCCTTTCCCTTCCACCCATCTGCCATCCCAAGGTGCTGGGGCTATTAGATGGTGGGTTTTAGGTAGATGGTGGGTCAGTTGGGCTGTGGAGGACCTGGCAGTGTCCTCAGGTTGGCGACACTGAGCAGGATTCTGCTCGCCCCCAGCTCCCTGGTTCTCAAGATGCAAAGACTCCACCAATCCTCCCTCAGGTAGAACTGAATTTCCCTTTCCTGCCCATGTGCCTCAGTTTTCCCACTCCTCCTCCTCCTTCCCTTCCTCCCACTGGGTCTAACTTTGTTTCAGGTTGTAGAAAAACCTCCCTGGACAAATAAGCACCCAATCCTCTGTCTTTTGTTTGGAGGCACTTGGTCTTTGTAGTTGCTCCCCAAGTGGGTGACTCTCACACTATGGCAATGGCTGGCAGAGGGGAAAAGACCCTCAGGACGCCTGAGAGAGAGGAGGGGAGAGGGAAATCTGCTGAAACACAGGGACAGTTACTGAGGGAAGTAACCTTGCCACTCTTATATGACTTTCTGTCTTTAAAGTAAATTTCAAATGTCTATTTGAGCTTCAGTTTCCTGAACTATAAAAGATACTAATGCCTTTCCCACTGGGTGACATGGGGATCAAAAATAAAATACCATATAAGCAACAAACAAAATAGAAGCAGAACAAAGTGTTATTTCTCCATTATTTCTCTTCCTCACTGTGGCTCCAGATAACCTCTTGACTCTCACCCTGAGGTTACGCATATTCAATCTGTTCTGTTTCATTGTCCAGACCTGAGTCACATGTCCAACCTGGCTGTCAAGGGGGCTGGGAATTACAGTCTTTGTTTGGGACAGATGTGCTGCCCCAAATATTCTGTTACTATGGAAGAAGAGAGGAGCTGGGGAGACAACCAGTGGTCTCTGCTATATCATCTTGGTGACTTTTAAATTTTTCTTCCTCTTGTCTATTTTCCTTGGGCACAGAATTTTAACAAAGAGATCATAAGAATACGTCACACTGATCAAGAAATACATAGCCAGTGACACGCAGCTCACGTGCTGGGAAAGTTGGTTCAGGGTGCAGGAGAAAGGTGGTTTGCGCTGTTTTGACTTCATTGGAGTCAAGCCTCAACTGTGACTGTGGCTCCTCCTGCTCCCACCAACTCTCCTTCAGCTTCTCCCGGTTCAGGTCTCTCCAGGCAGAACCTAAATGAACTCCAGGTTGCGACTGAGCTTTACCACCTTTCAGTGGACCATCTAGGAACAGCAGTCTGCCTTCCTTCATTTACCTCACATCAGTGTCAATTCTCAGACTCTGTCCTATTGCGTCTTCAGAAACCTTGATCATCTCACTAACCCACAGGCCATCATGCTGGTCTTCTACACTGTTGACATCCTACCAATCATCCTTGGAGAAAGAGGGTGTATGTTATCGTGCTCAGTTGTTGAGAGAGAAAGAAAGCAACAATAATGGCATACTGATGCTGCAGCCTTGTGGCTGACAGGGTCTTGGTGCTCCAGCCAGGTGGCAGGCCTGAGCCTCTGAGGCGGGAGAGCTGAGTTCAGGACATTGGACCACCAGAGACCTACTGGCCCCATGTAATATCAATCAGCCAGAGCTCTCCCAGAGATCTCTGTCTCAATGCTAAGACTCAGCTCCACTCAATGACCAGCAAGCTCCAGTGCTGGACACCCCATTCCAAAGAATTAGCAAGACAGGAACACAACCCTACCCATTAGCAGAGAGGCTGCCTAAAATCATAAGTTCACAGACACCCCAAAACACACCACTAGATGTGGTCCTACCCACCAGAAAGACAAGATCCAGCCTCATCCACCAGAACACAGGCACCAGTCCCCTCCACCAGGAAGCCTACACAATCCACTGAACCAACCTTACCCACTGGGGGCAGACACCAAAAACAACAGGAACTACGAATCTGCAGCCTGCTAAAAGGAGACCCCAAACACAATAAGTTAAACAAAATGAAAAGACAGAGAAATATGCAGCAGATGAAGGAGCAAGGTAAAAACCCACAAGACCAAACAAATGAAGAGGAAATAGGCAGTCTACCTGAAAAAGAATTCAGAGTAATGACAGTAAAGATGATCCAAAATCTTGGAAATAGAATGGAGAAAATACAAGAAACGTTTAACAAGGTCCTAGAAGAACTAAAGAGCAAACAAAGAATGATAAACAACACAATAAATGAAATTAAAAATTCTCTAGAAGGAATCAATAGCAGAATAACTGACGCAGAAGAACGGATAAGTGACCTGGAAGATAAAATAGTGGAAATAACTACCACAGAGCAGAATAAAGAAAAAAGAATGAAAAGAACTGAGGACAGTCTCAGAGACCTCTGGGACAACATTAAATGCACCAACAGTCAAATTATAGGGGTCCCAGAAGAAGAAGAGAAAAAGAAAGGGACTAAGAAAATATTTGAAGAGATTATAGTTGAAAACTTCCCTAATATGGGAAAGGAAAGAGTCAGTCTAGTCCAGGAAGCACAGAGAGTCCCATACAGGGTAAATCCAAGGAGAAACACATCAAGACACATATTAATCAAATTATGAAAAATTAAATACAAAGAAAAAATATTAAAAGCAGCACGGGAAAGCAACAAATAATATACAAGGGAATCCCCACAAGGTTAACAGCTGATCTTTCAGCAGAAACTCTGCAAGCCAGAAGAGAGTGGAAGGACATGTTTAAAGTGATGAAAGGGAAACACCTACCACCAAGATTACTCTACCCAGCAAGGATCCCATTCAGATTTGATGGAGAAATTAAAACCTTTACAGACAAGCAAAAGCTAAGAGAATTCAACACCACAAAACCAGCTTTACAACAAATGCTAAAAGAGCTTCTCTAGGCAGGAAACACAAGAGAAGGAAAAGACCTACAGTAACAAACCCAAAACAATTAAGAAAATGGTAATAGGAACATACATATATATAATAACCTTAAATGTAAATGGATTAAATGACCCAACCAAAAGACATAGACTGGGTGAATGGATACGAAAACAAGACCCATATATATGCTGTCTACAAGAGACCCACTTCAGACCTAGGGACACATACAGGCTGTAAGTGAGGGGATGGAAAAATACATTCCATGCAAATGGAAATCAAAAGAAAGCTGGAGTAGCAATTCTCATATCAGACAAAATAGACTTTAAAATAAAGTCTATTACAGGAGCCAAAAAGGACACTACATAATGATCAAGGGCTCAATCCAAGAAGAAGATATAACAATTGTAAATATTTATGCACCCAACCTAGGAGCACTGCGATACATAAGGCAAATGCTAACAGCCATAAAAGGGGAAATCAACCGTAACACAATCATAGTAGGGGACTTTAACACCCCACTTTCACCAATGGACAGATCAACCAAAATGAAAATAAATAAGGAAACACAAGCTTTAAATGATACAATGAAAAAGATGGACTTAATTGATATTTATAGGACATTCCATCCAAAAACAACAGAATACACTTTCTTCTCAAGTGCTCATGGAACATTCTCCAGGATAGATCATATCTTGGGTCACAAATCAAGCCTTGGTAAGTTTAAGAAAATTGAAATCATATCAAGTATCTTTTCCAACCACAATGCTATGAGACTAGATATCAATTACAGGAAAAAATCTGTAAAAAATACAAACACATGGAGGCTAAACAATACACTACTTAATAACCAAGAGATCACTGAAGAAATCACAGAGGAAATAAAAAAATACCTAGAAACAAATGACAATGACAACACGACAACCCATAACCTATGGGATGTAGCAGAAGCAGATCTAAGAGGGAAGTTTATAGCAATACAATGCTACCTTAAGAAACAAGAAACATCTCAAACAACCTAACCTCACACCTAAAGCAATTAGAGAAAGAAGAACAAAAAACCCCCAAAGTTAGCAGGAGGAAAGAAATCATAAAGATCAGGTCAGAAATAAATGAAAAAGAAATGAAGGAAATGATAACAAAAATCAATAAAACTAAAAGCTGGTTCTTTGAGAAGATAAACCAAATTGATAAACCATTAGCCAGACTCATCAAGAAAAAAAGGGAGAAAAATCAACAGATTTAGAAATGAATGGGGAGAGGTAACAACTGACACTGCAGAAATACAAAGGATCATGAGAGATTACTATAAGCAACTATATGCCAATAAAATGGACAACCTGGAAGAAATGGACAAATTCTTAGAAAAGCACAACCTTCCGAGACCGAACCTGGAAGAAATAGAAAATATAAACAGACCAATCACAAGCACTGAAATTGAAACTGTGATTAAAAATCTTCCAACAAAAGCCCAGGACAGATGGCTTCACAGGCAAATTCTATCAAACATTTAGAGAGGAGCTAACACCTATCCTTCTCAAAGTCTTCCAAAATATAGCAGAGGAGGAACACTCCCAAACTCATTCAACGAGGCCACCATCACCCTGATACCAAAACCAGACAGAGATGTCACAAAAAAAAGAAAACTACAGGCCAGTATGACTGATGAACATAGATGCAGAAATCCTCAAAAAATACTAGCAAACAGAATCCAGCAGCACATTAAAAGGATCATACACCATGATCAAGTGGGGTTTATCCCAGGAATGCAAGGATTCTTCAATATATGCAAATCAATGTGCTACACCATATTAACAAACTGAAGGATAAAAACCATATAATAATCTCAATAGATGCAGAAAAATCTTTTGACAATATTCAACGTGCATTTATGATAAAAACTCTCCAGAAAGTAGGCATAGAGGTAACTTACCTCAACATAATAAAGGCCATTTATGACAAACCCACAGCCAACATTGTTCTCAGTGGTGAAAGCCTGAAACCATTTCCACTAAGATCAGGAAAAGACAAGGTTGCCGACTCTCACCACTATTATGCAACATAGTTTTGGAAGTTTTAGCCACAGCAATCAGAGAAGAAAAAGAAATAAAAGGAATCCAAATTGGAAAAGAAGAAGTAAATCTGTCACTGTTTGCAGATGACATGATACTATACATAGAGAATCCTAAAGATGCTACCAGAAAACTACTAGAGCTAATCAACGAATTTGGTAAAGTAGCAGGAGATAAAATTAATGCACAGAAATCTCTTGCATTCTTATACACTAATGATGAAAAATCTGAAAGAGAAATTAAGGAAACACTCCCATTTACCATTGCAACAAAAAGAATAAAATACCTAGGAATAAAGCTACTTATGGAGACAAAAGACCTGTATGCAGAAAACTATAAGACACTGATGAAAGAAATTAAAGATGATACAGACAGATGGAGAGATATACCATGTTTTTGGATAGGAAGCATCAACATTGTGAAAATGACTATACTACCCAAAGCAATCTACAGATTCAATGCAATCCCCATCAAACTACCAATGGCATTTTTCACAGAACTAGAACAAAATATTTTACAATTTTTATGGAAACACAAAAGACCCCAAATAACCAAAGCAATCTTGAGAAAGAAAAACGGAGCTGGAGGAATCAGGCTCCCTGACTTCCGACTATACTACAAATCTACAGTAATCAAGACAGTATGGTACTGGCACAAAAACAGAACTATAGATCAATGGAACAGGTAGAAAGCCCAGAGATAAACCCACACACATATGGTCACCTTATCTTTGATAAAGGAGGCAAGAATATACAATGGAGAAAAGACAGCCTCTTCAATAAGTGGTGCTGGGAAAACTGGACAGCTACATGTAAAAGAATGAAATTAGAACACTACCTAACACCATACACAAAAATAAACTCAAAATGGATTAAAGACCTAAATGTAAGGCCAGACACTATAAAACTCTTAGAGGAAAACATAGGCAGAACACTCTATGACATAAATCACAGCAAGACCCTTTTTGACCCACCTCCTAGAGAAATGGAAATAAAGAAATGGGTTCTGATGAAACTTAAAAGCTTTTTCACAGCAAAGGAAACCATAAACAAGACCAAAAGACAACCCTCAGTATGGGAGAAAACATTTGCAAATGAAGCAACTGACAAATGATTAATCTCTGAAATTTACAAGCAGCTCATGCAGCTCAATATCTAAAAAACAAACAACCCGATCCAAAAATGGGCAGAAGACCTAAGTAGACATTTCTCCGAAGAAGATATACAGATTGCCAACAAACACATGAAAGGATGCTCAACATCACTAACCATTAGAGAAATGCAAATCAAAACTACAATGAGGTATCACCTCACACCCGTCAGAATGGACATCATCAAAAAAATCTACAAACAATAAATGCTGGAGAGGGTGTGGAAAAAAGGGAATCCTCTTGCACTGTTGGTGGGAATGTAAATTGATACAGCCACTATGGAGAACAGTATGGAGGTTCCTTAAAAAACTACAAATAGAACTACCATATGACCCAGCAATCCTACTACTGGGCATTTACTCTGAGAAAACCATAATTCAGAAAGATTCATGTAGCATAATGTTCATTGCAGCACTGTTTACAATAGCCAGGACATGGAAGCAACCTAAGTGTCCATTGACAGATAAATGGATAAAGAAGATGTGGCACATATATACAATGGAATATTACTCAGCCATAAAAAGAAATGAAATTGAGTTATTTGTAATGAAGTGGATGGACCTAGAGTGTGTCATACAAAGTGAAGTAAATCAGAAAGAGAAAAACAAATACAATATGCTAACACATATATATGGAATCTAAAAAGATAAAGGGTCTAAAGAGCCTATGGGCAAGACAGGATTAAAGACGCAGATATAGAGAATGGACTTGAGGACACGGAGAGGGGGAAAGGTAAGCTGAGCCGAAGTGAGGGAGTGGCATTGACATATATACACTACCAAATGTAAAATAGATAACTAGTGGGAAACAGCTGCTTAGCACAGTGAGATCAGCTCGGTGCTTTGTGACCACCTAGAGGGGTGGGATAGGGAGGGTGGGAGGGAGACATAAGAGGGAGGGCATATGGGGATATATGTACAGGTATAGCTGATTCACTTTGTTATAACACAAGCAACACAACAATGTAAAGCAAGTATACTCCAATAAAGACTTTTAAAAAAAAATGAAAGAAATACAAAGCCCACCCTCTTGTTTCTTGCTGGCAAAGCCCACTTTTTCTTCTAGAGACTAAAAATGACAAATACATACATTCATAGCCTCCTTTGCATTTTTGGGCGGCCATGACACCCAGTCGTGGACAGTGAGACCATGAGACATCACTTAAGAGCTTCATGAATGATTTTCCACGCTACTGAAAAGAGAAACTACATTGGACACCTCTGGTGCATCACTTCAAAAGCCCCTCAGCCTCTCTGCTGAGGCGGTCAGCTCTGTGCCAGCCAGTGCCTGACTGCACAGGTGCTGTCTGATGGGGCCTCACCTGGTCCCAGGCACTGTGCTTCTCATTTCCTGTTCTGGGGCTTCTCTGTTGCTGCAGCCTTGAAAGTCCACAGGAACCCTGTTCTCTGGAAGCAGAACCTGGGGGTGTTGGGGAACTTAATGCCTGTGAGGCAAACCTCAACCACTGGGAGGTCAGAGGTGATAAACCCTTTCTCCTTTTGTCTCTTGTGTGGACAATTATGAGATGCATTTTGTAAAGGCTCCTCAGAAAGCCCCAGTAGTTTGAGCACATCTCCCAGAGTGGTGGCCATATCAATAGTGCACCCTGCATTGGCTTTCCCTCCATTCCTGTTTCGCTGCCCGTATCCTTACTCCTATTCTTTGTGAGAGAATCACATTCTCTAACCAACTACTTGCACACAAGTCTTTGTCTCAGGCTCTGCATTCAGAAAAGCCCAGACTAAGAGAATCCCTTGAAGAGAAATACCCTCACTCCCTATCTTCCTCTTCTCCCTCTTCCTCCCCTCCCCTCTCTTCTCTTTCCTTCCTGGTGTCCTGTGGGGATGAGGTATGTGAAGCAACAGCAGCCAACTTGTGACTATGAGGAGAGAGTCAATAGAATCAGTGAGAAGCTGATCCAGAGTCCTCACAGTGGTAAGCCATTGGACCAAGCCTGGAATGATCTATCAATACCTCAGATATTTCTGTTATGTGAGAAAAGTAAACTACAATTGTTTAAATCACTTTTAGTTGAATATTATGGAACTTGCGGCTGAAAGTATCAATATTTTAACAACACAGAATCCATAAATGCATTTGCTTGGAGATGAATAAATAATATTACCACACATATTTATTTACTCTTGTTTTTCTAATGCATGTTAGTGAACTACAAATTCATTTAAAAGGATGTGGGAGGCACTATTGTTTGCTTGCCTGACACGTATTCCTCCCTTCTTCATAACAGAACCCTGATTTTTCCCCTAGGCATCCACCCCCTTTCCCTTGCAGCCAGATACCCAGGGTGAGCTGACCCCACTCCCAGCTCCAAGAAGGAACCTGATCTGTTTTGGTCTAATCCTAATCTCTGTTCATTACTGGTCCAGGAGTGGGCATGTGTATATATTGAAGCCAATGAAACTTGAAGGAAAGTTTTCTAGGAGGCTTCTGGGGACACTTTCCTTTCTGTGAGCGAACTATGGGAAGATGTGGACTTCCTTGCCTTTCTGATGTGAGTCTGAATGTGACAGCTGGAGTGACAGCCCTTGTGCTGCCGGCCTGGAGGTGAAGCCCACAGGGAAGATGCAGAGTTGTCTGATGGGAAGACCCTGGGTCTGATGATGATGACCCAGACCCTGGGTCTGATATATATATATATATATATATATATATATATATATATATATATATATATATATATATATATATATATATATATACATACATACATACACACACACACACACACATGGGGTTGGCCAAAAAATTCATTTGGGTTTTTCTGTAAAATGTTACAGAAAAAAACCGGAACGAACTTTTTGGCCAACCCAATATATCCTGATTGGAAAAGCCAGTTTGAATCTGGATTTCTGTGTCTTGCTGCTGAAAGCATCCTGTTTCAAAGTATTACTGAATTCAGTGTAACTTTCTGTTCTACGTTTTCTCAGCCAACAAGTACTCAAAGCATATCCCCAATCATACTGAGGTCTGTGAAATACCTGGATGTTAGAAAGGGGTCTGTATCCTCCGAAGCCTTGGGAACAGCTGGTCTAGAACATCTTTCAACCTCTTGCACCCTTCCTCTTTTGGTTCTTGTTAGCCTCTTCTCCCTTTCTGCTCCTCCAAGGGCTGGGAGAGTATTCAGGATGAAGAAACAAGAAGGAATTATGAAGGACACTGCCAGGCTTCCTTTGTCAATAAGAGGGAGAGGGCTTATGCAGAGGAGGGCAGAGTGGACACTGGCTGGGGCAGAGGTTGGCTCTTGATGGTCACTCAGTAATTGGCTGTTGAATTTAATGAGCTCTTATGAGAAGGATGAGAGGGAGCCTTTGTAATGACTTAGTGGAGATCTAGCCTCAAAGATGATGAGTGACCTATTCCTGGTAGAAAATTCAAGTCAGTTATACCCTAGTCAACAAATTTGTTCTGAGACCTAATATATGCAAAGCATCACGGTCGGTGCTGCATGAGCTTACACAGTTTGTAGTTCACACTCCTGCCATCCAAGTTGAAGAGTAGTTACATCATATACAAGATGCCATGAGATGCTACATGCCACATGCTACCAATCCAGTTGATGAGTAAAATTGTAGCATTTGAAAAGCAAAAAACTAATGGCTCCTCAGACTATATTGAGACCTTCTAATTCTACCTGGAGGGAAGTTTGATCTGCTGTCACCATGTGGATGGACCAACAGAACTAAGAATATCTCCAGATTGGGTGAAAATGACAAATCTTGTTCTTAGTCTAGATTTGTGGATACCAGTTTCATCAGATATTAGTAAGGAATAAGTGTCTAATTCTTTGTAGGAACCTTTAGGTTAAAAGTAGAAATAAGTTTTCTTTACTGCAAGTTTTCTGTGGCCTTTAATGTACTGGTGGGCTTTGTGAATCTTTAAGAGAAGAATGCTGTATGAATCTTTTCCTGAATTTATTTGGCTGAGCAATTCTTTCTTCAGTTGTCTGGCCTAGTGGAATATGTTTTGGGGAACACTGCTCCAGCTTAATGGAATTTAATGATAGGATCCAGTAAAAATGAAGCACCTGCAACTGGAAATGGTGGATTATCTATTGAGAATGTAAAGTTTCCATATAAATGGAATTATGATCAACATACTGTGTCTTCCCACAGTTCTTATACTGTGCTCTGTTTAGAACTCACCTCTCTCTTTTGGGAATAATAGCTAATAATGGGATCAGTTTCCCTTGAAAGTAACACTGAGTCAACACTCCTTTGTGTATGGCCTGTGTCCTTTCTGCAATAGCATCCTACAGCCGGAAACCTATTTGTGGTTCCCCAGCACAGTGTCTGATACCCAGCAGGAATGAATGCTTCTGTTGAGAAGGCCCAGACACTTCTCCTTTGACTATTGTCTTTTGTGCATTGAGGGTTAAAGAAAACCTTCCTTCTGGATTCCCAGAGATTATGTTCCAAAGTGTTAGAAGACCTTGGATGTTCTGTGGATAGTGGTGAAATCTTTACCCATGTGACTAAGAAGCACATGTGAAGCAAGTAGTTACCCAAAACCTCACCAACAAGCCTTTGGGATAGATGAGATTGTAGGTTGCACAGTGTACCTGCCCAAGTCACAAAAGTACATAGAGTTATTGAATTCTAAACAGGCAGAATTTTGTGCAGTTACTTTTGACCAGCATGGCTGGTTTCCCCATATTTCATGGGTGAGTGGAGGAAGTGGTACATTGCAGGGGAGTGAGGAAAAGCTGTCTTGCCATCAGTCACTGTGGGTGTACTCAGCAGACCCACGCACCAGGAAGTCCACCTACAGGAGGCATACTATGAAGAAGAAAAGGGAAAATGATATGCCAGCTGATGTCCAGTCACAGCTGTGGGTGACATCATGCTGGAACAAGATTAAGAGAAGAAACAATTATTCATGTTACCTAGAGCAATAGTTCCCAAACCACAAGCCAGTTTTGTCTTGTGGGGAGATGAAGGAACTAAGAAAAAAAGTTATATAATGAATTTTTCATGTTTAAAATTTAAAGTATGACTAAGGGAAGTAAGTCAGAAAGAGAAAGACAAATACCATATGATATCATTTATATGTGGAATCTAAACTATGACACAAATGAACTTACCTATGAAACAGAAGCAGACTCACAGATACAGAGAACAGACTTGTGGTTGCCAAGAGGGATGGATAGATTAAGAGTTTGGGATTAGCAGATGCAAACTATTATATATAGAATGGATAAAGAACAAGGTCCTACTGTATTATAGCTCAGGGAACTATATTCAATATCCTGTGATAAACAATAATGGAAAAGAAAAAAAAAAAGGAAAAAAAAGAAAATTTAAAGTGTGAGATTATGTTTTTCCTAATCTTTAAAAGTATACATGTCCTTGGTTAGGAAATGATAGTAGGTAGTAGCTGTTTTTCTTTTTTTTTAATTTTGATATACTTGGCAAAATAAACAGTTATCAACTCTCATGTATATACCCGATATTTTTGTGTGTGATATTTTTCTTGTGCTTTGTTGGCAGTTATACTGCTCCACATGTCGGAACCACTGCTCAGCAGCATATTGAGAGCTTAGTCAAGACTTTCATGTTGGGTTGAAAGGTGATGAGAATGGGCAAAGAAGTGAAATAAAAATGACTCAGAGGGTGTGAAAGTGAAAAAGAGTCCACCGAGGAGTTTCAGTGAAAATTGATGTATAATTTATATTTAAACAACATGTTTTAAGTAAGTTAGTTTTCCTGAAATAATAATGATACAGATATGATGCCTATTGGGGCAGCTGTGATGGTCCAACTCCTTGAGGGTTGGTTCTGGTTTACTATCCTGAGCGAATCCATACTCACAGGCTTGAGGGAAGGAAGCCTATGAGTCACTAGAAATCTTATTAAAAGGAGAATTAAAAAATTAATTGCTTCTGGTTTAAGCAGAAAATTTTAGGTTTATTATAAAATATTATATTGAAAGTTACTTATGATTCTGCTACCTAGTACGTGCCCATTACAAGTTATAAAATCATACATATTTTTTCCTAGTAAAGAATCTGTTATCTAAAATGGTGAGATACATCTTTTGAAATCATAGGTTAAGAAGCCACTGGATTCAAGCTATCAAAGTTTCATAAGCCATTTCTACTGATGATACTAAAATACTTCATGTATGAAGTTTGATTACAAGAGAGTCGGATGGATTTATATGTATGGTTGATGAAATCTGTCTCATTTATCCATAATAATACTTTGGACATGAACAAGAACTTTCATGTAGAGTAGAGCATAGTAACTTTGGAGTCAAACTCATTTCAGTCTCTCAAGCTTAGGCAAGTTGCTTAACCATTCTGAGTTTCACATTCTTTAACTATAAAATGTGGACAATAAAAGTTCCAACCTGAGGAAATTACGTTCAGTATGATGGGTTGAGGAAATGCTAAAATCTCCACACATACACCAAATCACCAAAATGATAATAAAAAGAAATACATAGCCAAGCCATAAAACAACAAAGGGGACTGTCTGTGTAGTGGAAATGAAGAGTCCTTAATAGAAAAAGCAGAACAGGAACCAGATCAGTAAGCAGAGGCCACCATACTGCTGCTAAGGACTCAGGTGGTCTCTTGGCTTTTGTAGCATCTTCTCTGTGAGTCTGAAGCTGCCACTGTCATGAGTCTTTCCCATCAAGAGAGGACAGGCTATATAAGTGACCCACAACAAAACTGACCAGTAACTCAGGAAGGTCACCATCAAAAAAGAGACAATGTGACAGATTGTACTTTCTTAATTTGCCATCCTTACAACTCCCATTCCAGATTTTCTTCTTATAATATGACTTGGACACATTTCTTATTGAGAAATGGAATCTATGTTCTCATCCCTTAAATTTGAGGAGGTTTATGGCTACAGCAGAAGTGGTTATGGTACTTCCAAGGCTAAATCATAAAAGGTAATACGGTTTCCACCTGGATCTCTCTGGACATTTGCTCTTGGAACTGAGCCACTCCATGAGGAAGCCCCAGCACCCCACATGAAGAGAAACCAAAGCCCCTGATTATCAGCACAGGCTGAGTTCCTAGCTGATAGCAAACATAAACTGGCCAGTCACATGAATCTATCTAATCTACCTATCTACTTATAGCTACTAAAAAAAAAAATCCTCAATTTATGGTTTGAATAGCACATTGAACCAGCTGAAGAGTGAATCAGTGAGCCAAACAGTTAAGCTGAGAAATTCTCCCAGAATGGTACGCCAATAGAACAAGAGATGAAAAGTAAAGTATAATAATGAGGGAAATGGTGCAGTCCCAGCCTTACTGAGGTGGAGAAGCTGAGAAGCTCTCAGAAGGACAACAGCAGCTGCTGCCCACAGATGAGCATCCCACAAGTATTCCGTGGGTGAGATCACAATATTTTGTGGAAAATCCATAAGTAACTTGAGCTATCTCCCTGACTACAATGTCAGTGTGCTCTAGAGCACACAATTTTATTCAAACATCTACCAAGGACATAAAAATGAGTCTCACTTTTCCACGAAATGTGTTTACTTTTTATTTTATAAACCCTGTATCACCTTTTTTTCTGGTAATCAATCTACATATGTTTGATCTTTCTCTTAGTCAAGTAAATTTCAGCTTTGCTTTTAACTAAACTGAATGTCTCCTCTTACTCTGACAAAAGTATGGGAAAAAGTAAAGGAAAAATGGAAATAGATAAAGAAACCCAAACATTGTGATAAGAGTATCAGGAAGAGAAAATGAAGAGAATGGAAGAAAGGCAATATCTGAAAAAATAATAACTGAAAAATTTCCAACACCTGAGATGGTCATAGTTTTCAGATTTATAGAGACCGCAAGTGCAGAACAGGATAAATAACCCATACTTAGAGATGTTTCATGAAACTTCAGAACATTAAGAAAAAACAAAATTTAAAAGATAACAATTACATTAGAGAAATACAAGTCAAAACTACAATCAGGTATCCGCTCACACTGGTCAGAATGGCCACCATTAAAAAGTCTACAAATAACAAATGTTGGAGACAGGAGAAAAGGGAACCCTCTTATACTATTTATGGGAATGTAAATTGGTGCAGACACAATGGAGAACAATATGGAGGTTCCTTTAAAAACTAAAAATAGAACTACCATATCATCTAGCAATCCCACTCCTGGGCATGTATCCAGAGAAAACTCAAATTTGAAAAGATACATGCACCCCAATGTTCATAGCAGCACTATTTACAATAGCCAAGACATGGAAGCAACCTAAATGTCCAACAGATGATTAAATTAAGATGTATATATATATATATATACATATATATGTATATATATATATATAAAATGGAATATTACTCAGCCATGTGGTATATATATATATATACACATATATATGTGTGTATATATATGTGTGTATATATATATGTATATATATATATATATATATATAAAATGGAATATTACTCAGCCACAAAAAGAATGAAATAATGTCATTTGTAGTAACGTGGATGGACCCAGAGATTATCATACTAAGTGAAGTATGTCAGAGAAAGACAAATACCATATGATATCACTTATATGTAGAATCTAAAATATGATACAAATGAACTTATTTACAAAACAGAGACAGACTCACAGACATAGAAAACAAACTTATGGTTACCAAAGGGGAAAGTGAGTAGGGGAGGGATAAATTCGGACTTTGGGATTAGCAGATACAAACTACTATGTATAAAATAGATAAACAACAAGGACCTACTGTATAGCACAGGGAACTATATTCAATATCTTCTAATAACCTATAATGGAAAATAATCTGAAAAAGAATATATATATACATATGTATAACTGAATCACTTTGCTGTACACCTGAAACATTGTAAATCAACTATACTTCAATGAAAAAACAAAAATTATGAAAAAGATAGCAATTACAAAAGGCAGATTAACTACAATGAAGTAATCATTTGAGTGACACCAGACTTCTATTCAAAACATTTAATTCAAGAAGACAACGGAGAAATATCTTTGAAACCCTGATGGAAAATAATTTTGAACTTATTTTTATACCCAGCTCAACTGTAATTCAAGTATGCATGTTAAATAAGTAAATTTTCAGATAATAAGGACTTGGAAATTTTACTAACACAGATCCTTATCCTTGAAAAATGTATTCCAACAAGAAGACAGTTTAATGAGATGATGCATAGGAAGCATTTAGTATGCTGTTAAATCTGCTTTTTCTCTACTATTAAAAGGGACAGAAATATATAGCACCATTCTTCTCCTTATCACTTTATTCATGTATTGAATATGGATGTGATATGTGGAGATACAGCAACCGTCTTGTTACCATGAGACTATAAGAAGAAAAGAAAGAACAAAAGAGCCATAGAAATGTAGATCCTGAAATTTTTACCTATTGTATCATCTCCAGAAATTCATCTGCTTTCTTGTTATGTGAGAAAAATAAATTTCTATTTATTTAGGTCATTGTTGATTGGATTTACTGCTACTTCACCCAGTGTAGTCCTAAGTGACGTATGTCTCTACTTTTCTTATTCTTAAAGTATGAACTATTAGGATAAATCGGGCAATTAGGTTAAACTTTTCCAGTACGTAATTCATTCTCCAATAAATATTAAGCCTCTTCTTAATCCTACAGAGTGTAAGCTCAAGAGACCATACTATCTTCATTATAGTATTTATCTCCATTCTCATTGTTTAAGCAATTCACTCCAGTTCATTGGATATTTATTGAATGCCAATTTACAGGCTAGGCACCTTGATAATTGCTAACACATAGTAGAATATCAATAAATATATGTTGAATGGATAGATGAATAAAAGCTGCAGATAGGTCAGTAGGAATTAATATTGATGGTTGCCTTAAATATTATCAAATCAACCATCTGTCTTCTCTGTTTGTTTCTCCTCTGCTAAGACAGCTTTTGAGTTGTTCCAAAGAGTGCTTCTTACCATCTCTTGCCATCATCCTGGCTTCTTTTACTCTTAACATTCAATACATTTTTATTTCATTCTGAAGAGAGCTATAATTGGAGGGGAAAAGTGACTTTATTATCCTCTCTCAACTGACCCAGATTTTATCAGTTTAAACTTATTTCAGGAGTTGTGAACTCCTTGAATTCTCAAACAAGTAAGCAAATGACAGCATATACAGAATGGAGCAGTGTTCTTTGTTCTTGTTTTGAAATAACTCATACACAGGGACACAAAATGTTATGAGTGTTAATCTTTGAAAGGGAAGTGTCAGGGAAAAGGAAAAGGCAAAGATTGAAGAACATAAAAAAATACCCAAGAACATTATACACAAAGAAATGTCAAAGGAGAGCCATACTCATAAAGGAGAAATTTATGGATGAGTAGATGAAGTTATTAAAATTTGTTTGTAGAGGCTGCAGGAAATATCAATAGAATAACTTGGTCAAGTAGATAAGTCTTATAGATGATTTCACATTAAAAACATCTGAAAAAAACCCAAAACAAAACAGAAGTAGCACCAGGTTCTATATAAGAAAAGAACTATGTGTTTAAAGCAAGGGTATGAAAAACAGAAAACATGCCAACATCAGCCTTTGCTGTCATATAATAGAAGATTCAGGAAGTTGGCTGCCCAGTAATATAGAAACAAAATCAGAGTTTATCAGAAAGGAAACAGGAAGAGCATATGTCTGTGATTCCCGCTGACAGATGGACTGCATGGGAGAGCAGAAAAGGCAAAACACATGTATAATAAAGACTCAGGAGAGAAATGACCAGAGGCACCTTGTGGTGGGCAGCGTACTGGGCCTATGGTCAGACCTAGGCGGTCTCCTAGGTCTCCTTCCTAGCTGTGTGACCTTGAGAAGGTCACTTACTCTCTCATCATGATCTATAAATTGGGAATAAAACTGGGTTATTATGAGGATCCAGAGAGAATGGATGTAAAAGAGATGATTAAAATTATTAAGGAAAATAGAGGTAAGAGAAGGTAGAGAAGAGAAAATAAAAATGAGAATTAATTTTGTTCATAAGATAATGCTCATTGTTGGTTGGAGATGATTTTCTTGGTGCCAGGAAAAAGCTGTATATACCAAAAACATTTTAAGAAACGCCTCTGTGTGCTTACCACATACTAAGAACTATACTTTAATGATTCTACTATAAAAGATAGTCCCTTGGAATTTCATGTTAATCATGGAAATTACCACAGAAATGGAAGTAAAGAATAATTCAACAGAATATTGCAAAATCTATCATATATTATACATATATAATGTGTGGTATAGGGACATGTAATGGTAAGAAATTTGGATTAGGGATTGGGAAGAGAGTTAGATGTATTAGTCAGCTATTGCTGAAATAATGTTGCATAACAAACCATTCCCCAAAGTCAGTGGCTTACAACAGGTAATATACAGTGTTCTCATTCATAGGTCTGCAATTGGTGGGGCCAATGCTGGGCTCAGGTGAGATTAGCTGGGTTTATTGTCAGAGGCTATTGGGTTCAATAGATTGGGTTCAGGTCTGTTCCACATGTCTTCTCATTTAGGAGCCAGAAGGTACCTGGGGCATATTCTCCTCATGGCAGATGACAGACCTCAAGAGGGATGAGTGCACACTTGTCATGTCACTTAGGACCTCATCTTGAAGCTGTCATACTATTCTTTCTTTCTTTCTTGCTTGCTTGCTTGCTTGCTTGCTTGCTTGCTTGCTTTCTTGCTTTCTGGCTGCTTTGGGACTTCATTGCTGCACACGGGCTTTCTGTAGTTTCAGCTAGTGGGGGCTACTCTTCGTTGTGGTGTGTGGGCTTCTCATTGCAGTGGTTTCTCTTGTTGTGGAGCACGGGCTCTGCGCACGCAGGCTTCAGTAGTTGTGGCACACATGCTCAGTAGTTGTGGCTCGCGGGCTCTAGAGTGCAGGCTCAGTAGTTGCGGTGCATGGGCTTAGTTGCTCCACAGCATGGGGGATCTTCCCGGACCAGGGCTCAAACCTGTGTCCCCTGCATTGGCAGGCAGATTCTTAACCACTGTGCCACTAGGGAAGTCCGCATACTATCATTTCTGCAAACAATCCATTGGTCAAAATAACTCATATGGCCAAGTCCACCATTAATGGGGAAGAATTATACTCTGCTCACAGGGGGAGACACTACAAGATTACATGGCAAAGGATGTGGAAGTATTATCTTACTGGTGGGGAATGAAGTATTGGGAGCAATAATTTCAGTCTATCATATGTCCACAAAAAAACACATATGCAGCATTATTCACAGTAGCAAAGACTGGAAACAATCAAAATGTCTATCAGCCAGAGAACAGATGAACAAAATGTGATATATTCATAGAATGGAATCGTATGCAGTACTAATAAGGAATAGAGTTCTGATACGTTCTCCAGTAGGGGTGAACCTAAAAAACATTATCCTACATGAAAGAAGCCAGACACAAAAGACCACATATTGGGTGATTCCATTTATTTGAAATGTCCAGAAAGAAAATTCTATAGAGATAGAAAATAGATTAGTGGTTGCCTGAGGTGGAGTTTGGGAATAGGGAGTGATGGCAAATGGGCTTGAAGGATCTTTTATTGGGGTGATGGAGATGTTCTAAAATTGTAGTGATGATTGCTGAACTCTGTAAGTTTACTAAAAGTGATTAGATTGCTCACTTTTAAAAAATGCATGAATTTTGTGGTATGTTAATGTACCTTAATAAAAGTATAAGAAGAAGAAAGAAAGAAAATAGATTCATTCTTGGGTTCCAAGAAATAGACAATTATTCTATCTCAAGGGTTTTTCTGAGGATCAAGTAAGATAATGTTTATAAAGTGGCTGACATAGGGACTGGCACATAGCAGGTGTACAATAAGTGATGGGCATTATTGTTATCATTTCAGGTAGATGGACCAACAATGTGTACAGACTTACGGGTGAGAGGAAGCAAGGCATGTTCAGGATGCCAGTGGTTTGGAGTAGCTAGAAGGTAGATCACACGTGGGAGAGTAACCATAGAGGAACCTGCCCCAGGTCACCAAGCTGGGAGAAGGTAGAGCCTTTAATGGGGACTTGGCTCAGTCTGACAGCAAAGTAAATGTTTGTCTCCAGGAGCATGTGCCATATGAAGTGCAGTCTGGGGAGGGCCCTGGGTTGTAAACTTTAATTATCAATCCTTTAGGAAAAACAAAAGAAGCTTATTTGTAGGTGTTTGAATTAGTTTACAAACAACAAGGAAACACTGTTTAACTCAGAAGGGAAATTGCAATGTCCTCATGATGTATCCAGAGAGAGGGAGTCAAAAGAACAAGCACAGACTGGACACCCTGTGATCCCTGATTGGACAGATGAGTGTGGACTTGCTTAGATGTGACTAAAAGATAGTCTAAGGTGTTATGGTCCTCCTGAACGCTATAGGCTGGGCACCGAGGATAGAGGGTACATTGCCCCTTGCCAAGTGCATCCCCCAGGGACAAACAAGCCTGGGATATGGAAGAGACCAAGATGTGCTCTGGAAGTGGCTCACAAGGTCACCTGGGTTCAAAGTGGAGCCAGGCAACGATGTGTAGTGTGGAAGCAGGGGCCTAAGCCTTCTGCCAGAAAGAGTCACAATAAAGGGAGGAAAAGGCTGCTTCTGCATGCTGCTCAAGGTTGCCTTGGCGATCAAAAAAGATCACAAAGATCAATATGTATTGAAGAGTAAAGGCACACTTGATATACAGTAGAGTGAAAAAGAGCAACTTAGAGAATCATGTATGGTATGATCTCGTTTATGTACTAATGTGCACAAATATGTGTAATGTGTCACCTTCTGGCATCTATATTTATTTCTTCCTTTATTGTGTGCTCTCTAATTGGAATATGTACTCCAAGAAGGCAGGGACTGTGTTTTGTGCCTAGAACAGTGAGTGCCTGGCACATGGTGGGCACTCAATAAATAATTGCTGATTGATCTAATAATACATACAGGAACATGCAGCACACTATGTGTTCTCTCTGGGGAGTGTGGTTATGCACATGCACAAATATTTGTGTGTATATGTGTTAGGGAAGACTTTTGAGATCAGCTGGCAAAGATTATGGGGAAGAGAGTGCCAGAAGTCTACGTTGTCATTGAGAACTCAAGGGCTAAAAAGAGTGAAGGCAGCAGGGGCAATAGAGGGATCATGAGTTGGGCAACCTTGGATACAGTGGGAAAAGGAGTTGCATTTGGGAAGAATCAGGAAAAAGAAAACTTGCCCTGTGGATTAAACACACTAGGAACTGGAAGAGAAGAATGAGATGAAGGGAAGAAATTAAATCAGAGTACATGAGAATATCTGACTTTATCATGCAAGTTCTGTGAATTTGTCCTGTGCACTCCTGCCCCTAGTCCCTGGAATGTGCTGCTTTCTTTTCCAGGACACTCTTCACTCTTCATCTAATCAACATCTGCTCTTTCTTCTGTTCTCAGCTTAGATGTTTCCTCTAGAGAGTTCTTCTGATGCCTCCTCCCTCCCCTGACTACAACCAGGGAAAGTGCTCCTCTGTGTGTTCCTATAGCATCTCCTTCTTCCACTGCTGTTGCTCAAGTCCATGGGGATTTTAACTGCCAGTTTTACTGGTCTGTCTTGTCCACTATACTGTGAGCTCCTTGAGAATAGGAACATGTCTTACTAACCTTGGTATTCTAGAATCTGCATAGTGGCTGGTTCAGAGTAGGTAATAAATGTTGATGAATAAATGAATGAACAGCATGAATTTGTGACTTATTAAACTGAGATTTGGATTTGGAATTAGAAAATCTTTGCTTAAATCTTGACCCCTCCAACTTCTAGCTCTATAACTATAGATAAGTCATTTAACCTCCTTGGGGCTTAGTTTTCTCAATTGTGAAATGAGATACTACTATCTATTTTGTAGTACCCTGAACACACTAATCTTGTCTGACCATAAGTTCTTGTGGAGATAAAGTAATATTGTGGTTGGAAAAGCTCTTTGTGAAATAAAAAGTGATTTTCAAATATGTTATTAGAGTTTAGAATGTGTGTGTGTGCATACGTGTGTGTATACATATATAGTTGATGAAGAAAGAAATTTTAATATGGAAAAACATTTATAATAAAACACAGGTAGCACCTCTGCTTCAGAATGTTTTTAAAGTGTTTTTGATAGGTTAGGACAGCACTGTCAAATGGAACTTTCTGTAATGATGGAAATGTTCTACATCTGTGCTGTCCAAAACATTAGCCCCTGGCCACCTGTGGCTGTTGAGCACTGGAAATGTGGCTGGTGTGAGAGAGGAACTGAAGTTTTTTATTTTATTTAATTTTAACTAATTTAAATAGCCACATGTGGCTAGTGGCTATCTAATTGAACAACATAGATATTGAAAATTTCCCTCATGACAAAAACTTCTATTAGACAGAGCTGATTTAGAGTTTAAATTGGTGGTGAAAAATGCAGTTGACTTCATAAGTCAGGTAGATATTGTAAATGTCAGAAGTGATTGGGTATGAGACTGAAGGGAATGATGTGCACCCCACTTAAAAGGCTTTTCTATTTATTTATAGAAACTTTGATTTTGGATAGTTACCAATTTTAATTTCTGGATTAATACCTGGCGATATTTGCCAGTATGGAAGGAGCTGACCTGCCTTAAAGCGTCAAATCCACTGTGAAACTAGAGGAGTTAACTATCACTTATTTACCTACTGTTCTACCCACCTACCTACCTACCAAACTTACTCATATACATCAATAATAAAAGAAAGGATTTGGGCTATCTTGGATCCCTCCCAGATTCATGATTCCATCACTGTACTCCTAAGGAAATTGGTGAGAATTATACCCAAGTCAGTGATTCAATAATCTGCATATATGATGATGATGTAGTGATTCAGGGAATATGTTAATAATATTTAAGGATTGATAAGAAGACCTGCAGTGCTCACTTTAAATTTTGTGAGACCAGTATGAAAACCTCAGAAGAATTTTTTATCTGCATAATCTAATTTTTCCCTAAAATCTATGTTATACAATAGATGGCACTTTGAAAATGTTGCTCATCACATGGCCTCAACAGCAAGGAAAGACAGGTTCATTCTTCATTGTTTTCTAATGCTTATTACCTCCCTCTTCTGATAATTCTGCTTGTGTGTTCTGTTGAAGAAAAATAATAAGGTCAAACTACAGAGAGGATCTTGGAAGGAACAATAATTCACAGTATCTGGTGTATTATAACCATCCTTGGTTGTGTTGAGCAGCAGACACACTGAGGGCAAGTTTCTCCAGAGGCAAGTGGAAAATTCAGAAAGGTCACCAAGTGTAGATTAATGAGAAGAGCACACATCACCCACTTGAGTTAGAAAAATGAAATTCTACTTTTCTAGATGCAAATATTTTGTGGCGTTGATGGGCTGTGTTTTTCAATAATATGCCAAGATGATTTATAGTGACACATCGGTCTACTTTTAAAAGATATTTTCTGATTTTTCCTTTTCTGATTTTTTCGTAGTGTACCTTTGTTTAGTCATGTCTAAACAAATAGGCTTACAGAATTAGCCATCACTAAAAAAACCTAAACCCAGTTTGCTTCAGTGTTCAGGGGTTCATTAGGGTCAATTAGTCTTTGTTTTCTAAATGACTTCAATGAGTGGTCCTAGGAACTGAGCTTTCTACCCCCTGCCCTGCCCCCTACCGTCAAGGTAGGTGTGCACAGTCACCAGCTTGGGCTCTGGTCACTGGCCACAAGAGTTGATTTAAGGCTTGCAGATAAAGTCTGTCTATAGCTTTGGCCTGGTCAGTGCTCCACTAGGATACAGTGGAGAGTAGATCCTATTTCAGTGCAGTGACTTAGCATAGCAAAATACTGCAGCTGAAGTACAGACCCTCCAAAGCAGCCTCCATCAGCTCCCTGCATCTCAGTGCTCCTGTGTGGGAGGCAAGGAGTCATCTGCTAGGATGAGTGAACATGGAAACACGGAATATAGAGGCCAAGGTTGGAAAACCAAACTCAGCTTCATTTTACCCAACCTCTAGAGCAGAACCTTCCATATAAAAGTATACAGAGCAGTAGAAAAACTCTAAACAATGGTTAAACTGTTAATTATTGTTCAAAAGGCCTTTGTAAACCTTTGAAACTCATAACATAAGTGAGGAGCATATTTAAAACTTTGATCCTACAAAGATTTATTTTCCTACAATTTCTTTTCCTCTCTGTCTCCTGTGCACGTGTGTGTGTTTGTGAGCCTCTAGCTAACTTACTAGAATTGTAACCTCTTTGTGATTGGAAATGTGCCCTCAAGAATATATTTTTCAACTCTTTGTTTTCTATCTTAATGTGGAACCCTTAAGATTTATTTTTAGAGGAACAATATCACTGATCTTGAGAAATTACTCCTTTTTATTTTCTAAACAAATGAGATAAGCTACTCAGGGAGCCCAGCATGACATTAGTTCTTGATAGCTGTGTCCCTCGGTTTTGTAGCAATGGAAACCCATTTCTGTTTGTGGAATCAGGGAAGGTTTGCTGAGGAGGCAGCAGAGAAGATGCGCCTTAAAAAATGGGGCAAGTGTGTTTAGGGAGCATAAAGAACCAAAGCAGAAGCTAGGGATGCATGATGGGGCAGCAGTGGTGATGGGCCTGGACAAGCTGGCTGGAGGTATTTTGGAGAACTGGGGAGACCAGAGTGGGAAGTCTGTACTTAATTCAAAAGGCAGAGGGACTTCTAGTTATGCTATGTCCCTAAGGTCCCCCAAAATGACACTTACAGGATAAAACAGGGTAAAGGCATTGCAGAGAGATGTTAACCAAATATGGGAAGCTGGAAAGCTGATACACAACTGGTAACTGACCCAGTAGTCCAGAGAAAGCTGAACAGTGAAAGCCTGCAGAGGGTATGAGTGTAGGGGAAGTAAATGAAGAAACTGTCTCATTCCTTTCACAGAATCCTGAAGATCTTCAGAATTAGGGACACTGAAGGTGGGTGCAGCTGGTGTTAAAACATGTTTGACTCAAGAAGCAGTTAGAAGCCCAACCCCTGTCCAGGCCCCACATAGTTAAAAAGGGAAGGATTCCAGGCTCTGTATGTTAGGACTTCAGGAATATGACGGAGGCAAGGAGAAAAACTGTATTAGTTACTAAGGCCCAATGCCTCTGACACCAACTCCAAGAACACTGGAAGTCAGGATTTTCTCTCCTAGCCAGAGATGAGAGGAGAACAAGATGCTGAAGAGAAAAGATGCACAGGCATCGACAAGTGGGAGCTCTTCTGGCCCTGGACAAGCACAGCCAAGCATGCAGGGCTTCCTATCAGCTTTTTAGTGGCTCCCTCTTGAATAGGAGAAGATAGCTGTGCATCACCAGACATTTGAGGAAAATGTCTCCTGTGAAATATGAAGATCAAAATAAAGATATAGAAAGCAGGAAGTATAGAACAGAGAGATGATGCAGAGTGGGCCAAAGGAAATTGAACAACAAAAATAAAACCGTTGAATAAATATTCTCAAAGAGATAAGGAAGGTTTGTGTTCATGAAACAAGAACAGAAAGCTAATAAAAAGGAAACATTCAGAGAGAAGGAAGAAAAGAGTTCTTGGAAATTACTATGAAAGCAGAAATGAAAAATTCAATAGCGGGTTTGAAAGATAAAACAGTAGCACAAATTGGCAAAGAATGGAAAACAGAGAAGAAAATAGGAGGAAAGGTAACATAATTAGAGGAGCAGGCCAAGAAATCCAATATCCAAAGAAAAGGCTCTTCAGAAAGAGAACAGAAAAATCACAGATGAGAAAATGACCAAAGAAGAAATTCAAAACAATTTCCTTTTGCCATGGGACATATGTTTCAAAGTTGGAAGGACCCTTAAGAGAACTCCATTTCAGTGAAAGAAACACAACAATGGTAACAACAAGGCTTATATAAAGTTGTATTATTACAAAATTTCAAAACCCTGGGGACAGAGTGAGTACTTAAAAACTTCTGGATGTGAGAAATGGGTCATATAGAAAGGATCAAAAATCCGAATGGACTCAGAACCTGTCAACAGCAAAAGTATAAACTAAAAGACAATAGAGCAAAATGTTTTCCAATCTGAGTTCCTATACTTAGCCAAATTTTCAAAAAACTGTGAGTAGAATAAAAACATTTTTTAGCATTCAGGTCTCAATTTACCTTTCATGCACCATTTCAGGAAAGCCACTGGAGGATGGGCTCTTCCAACATGGGAGATAGGATCAGCTGAAGACACTAGATTTGGGGAGTGAGAATCCCGCCTAGGAGAGAAGTGCAAGGAATTTTCAGGATGATGGTCTCAGGATGATGACTGTGTGGCAGGGATACAGAGAGCATATAGCTCAGATTAGGTTAAAAAACTCGGCTTAGACTCATCAAGAAAAAATGAGAGAAAACTCAAATCAGTAGAATTAGAAATGAAAAAGGAGAGGTAACAACTGACACTGCAGAAATACAAAGGATCATGAGAGATTACTACAAGCAACTATATGCCAATAAAATAGACAACCTGGAAGAAATGGACAAATTCTTAGAAAAACACAACATTCTGAGACTGAACCAGGAAGAAACAGAAAATATAAACAGACCAATCACAAGCACTGAAATTGAAACTGTGATTAAAAATCTTCCAACAAACAAAAGCCCAGGACCAGATGGCTGCACAGGCGAATTCCATCAAACATTTAGAGAAGAGCTTACACCTATCCTTCTCAAACTCTTCCAAAATATAGCAGAGGGAGGAACACTCCCAGACTCATTCAACGAGGCCACCATCACCCTGATACCAAAACCAGACAAAGATATCACAAAAAAAGAAAACTACCGACCAATATCACTGTTGAACGTAGATGCAAAAATCCTCAGCAAAATACTAGCAAACAGAATCCAACAGCACATTAAAAGGATCATACACCATGATCAAGTGGGGTTTATCCCAGCAATGCAAGGATTCTTCAATAAATGCAAATCAATCAATGTGCTACACCATATTAACAAACTGAAGGATAAAAACCATATGATAATCTCAATAGATGCAGAAAAAGCTTTTGACAAAATTCAACACACATTTATGATAAAAACTCTCCAGGAAGTAGGAATAGAGGGAACTTACCTCAACATAATAAAGGCCCTATATGACAAACCCACAGCCAACATCCTTCTCAGTGGTGAAAAACTGAAACCATTTCCTCTAAAATCAGGAACAAGACAAGGATGCCCACTCTCACCACTATTATTCAACATAGTTTTGGTAGTTTTAGCCACAGCAATCAGAGAAGAAAAAGAAATAAAAGGAATCCAAATCGGAAAAGAAGAAGTAAATCTGTCACTGTTTGCAGATGACATGATACTATACACAGATAATCCTAAAGATGCTACCAGAAAACTACTAGAGCTAATCAATGAATTTGGTAAAGTAGCAGGAGATAAAATTAACGCACAGAAATCTCTTGCATTCTTATACACTAATGATGAAAAATCTGAAAGAGAAATTAAGAAAACACTCCCATTTACCATTGCAACAAAAAGAATAAAATACCTAGGAATAAACCTACCTAAGGAGACAAAAGACCTGTATGCAGAAAACTATAAGACACTGATGAAAGAAATTAAAGATGATACAAACAGATGGAGAAATATAACATGTTCTTGGATTGGAAGGCTCAACATTGTGACAATGACTATACTACCCAAAGCAATCTACAGATTCAATGCAATCCTTATCAAACTACCAATGGCATTTTCCACAGAATTAGAACAAAATATTTCACAATTTGTATGGAAACACAAAAGGCCCAGAATAGCCAAAGCAATCTTGAGGAAAAAAAAACAGAGCTGGAGGAATCAGGCTCCCTGACTTCAGACTATACTACAAAGCTACAGTAATCAAGACAGTGTGGTACTGGCACAAAAACAAAAAGAAAAAGCAATATAGATCAATGGAACAGTATAGAAAGCCCAGAGATAAACCCACACCCATATGGTCACCTTATCTTTGATAAAGGAGGCAAGAATATACAATGGAGAAAAGACAGCCTCTTCAATAAATGGTGCTGGGAAAACTGGACATCTACACATAAAAGAATGAAATTAGAACACTTCCTAACACCATACACAAACTTAAACTCAAAATGGATTAAAGACCTAAATGTAAGGCCAGGCACTATAAAATTCTTAGAGGAAAGCACAGGAAGAACACTCTTTCATATAATTCACAGCAAGATCCTTTTTGACCCAACTCCTAGAGAAATGGAAATAAAAAGAAAAATAAACAAATGGGACCTAATGAAGCTTAAAAGCTTTTGTACAGCAAAGGAAACATAAACAAGATGGTATGGAGGTTCCTTAAAAAACTAAAAATAAAACTACCATATGACCCAGCAATCCCACTACTGGGCATATACCCTGAGAAAACCATAATTCAAAAAGAGTCAAGTACCACACTGTTCATTGCAGCTCTATTTACAATAGCCAGGACATGGAAGCAACCTAAGTGTCCATCGACAGATGAATGGATAAAGAAGATGTGGCACATATGTACAATGGAATAGTACTCAGCCATAAAAAGAAACTAAATTGAGTTATTTGTAGTGAGGTGGATGGACCTAGAGAGTATCATACAGAGTGACATAAGTCCGAAAGAGAAAAATGTATACTGTATGCTAACACATATATATAGAATCAAAAAAAAAAAAAAGTTCTGAAGAGCTTAGGGGCAGGACAGGTATAAAGAGGCAGACGTAGAGAATGGACTTGAGGACATGGGGAGGGGGAGGGGTAAGCTGAGACGAAGTGAGAGAGTAGCATTGACATACGTACACTACCAAATGTAAAACAGATAGCTAGTGGGAAGCAGCTGCATCGCCCAGGGAGATCAGCTTGGTGCTTTGTGACCACCTAGAGGGGTGGGGTAGGGAGGTTGGGAGGGAGACACAAGAGGGAGGGGATACGGGGATATATGTATACATATAGCTGATTCACTTTGTTATACAACAGAAACTAACAACATTGTAAAGCAATTATACTCCAATAAAGATGTTTAAAAAAAGCAAAAAAAAAAAAAAAACCCAAAAAGCAAAAACAAAAAACAAAAAAATCAATGGGCTTCAATGTGGTATAAATATATATGCATACAATGGAATATTATTCAGCCATAAAAAGAAATGAAATAATGCCATTTGCAGCAACGTGGATGGCCCTAGAAGTTATCATACTAAGTGAAGTAAGTCAGACAGAGAAAGATAAATATCATATGATACCACTTATATGTGGAATCAAAAAAAAAATGATACAAATGAACTCATTAACAAAACAGAAGTAAACTTACAGACATAGAAAACAAACATGTTTACCAAAGAGGAAAGGTGGGAAGTAGGGATAAATTAGGAATTTGGGAGTAACATATACACACTACTATATATAAAATAGATAAACAACAAGGATCTACTATATAGCACAGGGAACTATACTCAATATTTTGTAATAATCTATATGGGAAAACAATCTGAAAAAGAATATATGTATATGAATGTATTATTTATATATATACACACACACACACACACGAATATATATGTATAACTGAATCACTTTTCTGTGCACCTGAAACTAGACCAACATTGTAAATAAACTAAACTTCAATAAAAAAAATAAAGTAGTTTTAAAAAAAATGGGCTTCAGGAGGGAGGGGATGTTGAGGTACTCACTGCTGGAGTTCTGGGTCTCTCTGAGTCTATTGAGATTATGTGATGGTCCATAGAAAAGTAAGCAAAATAGAAAAAACAAGACAATTGTATAAAAAAAGAAAAGAAAGAATAATACATTTCTTAACCATACATAGTATTAATATAAGCATAATAATGTAAATTCAGCTAAAATTTGTGATATCACTATATAGAAAGGATAGGAAGGTGTGAATGGATTGTGTTTTGCGTAGGGGTATTTTGTGAGTGTGTTAAAACTTCATCTTCCATAGTAATAAATCAATAGATAATATCATACACTGAAATGCAAGCGATGAGGATATATAATATGAATATCACATCATATTATATCACATAAATAATATAGTAATATATAGAGAAATAGCAGCAGAAGTGGCTTAAAAAGATGAAAGTGGCTGCAATTGGGTGGTAGGACCTTGGGGTGTTGGAGGGTGGGAGGTCAGGGGCCTCTGCATTTTCCATGATAAGCCTAGTAAAAATTTTCACCTTTTTAACAAAGTACATTATTATTTCGGTTTTTAAAAAGCAAAAGAGAAAAAGGTGATGGGAAATGAGTTTTGGTTTTTGACTTGGGGAGTGACAAGATCCGAGTTGCACTTTGGGAGGGTTGTCTTGTGTTGGGCAGGGCTGGGTTAGTAAGGGAGGGACCAGGAGCTCAGGTTGGAGGTCTTTGAAGTGGCCTAGCCAACAGATACAGGGGACTAAGCTAGGAGGGCCCCCTCGTAAGGGTAAAGAGACTGAGTCTGAGGCCCTCTGCAGAGCCCAAGTGTGGAGAAATTCGCCCTCCTCATCTGGGCTTAGGAAATTATTTTTTGAAGCAAAATGCAGGATCACACACTGTGTAGTTTAAATATCATGGTTTCAGTCCAACATTCCAGATAGTATAAAGTTGTTATTATTTACTAGATTTATTTAAAATATATACATAGTGAAAAATCAGAACAGTTTAAAAATATATAGAAAAAAGTAAATTTTGATTCTAACTCATACCCCAGATATCCTAGTTCCTCTCCCTAGAGACACTCATCAATTTCTTGATCTTCTTTCCAGTAATTTATCTATGCACCAATTATCTATGCACAAACTAGCAAAGACTATAAATATCTTCTTTGTTTTCACACAAGCTTAAACACAACATGTACACTCTTCAGCACCTTGCTTTTTTTCCCTCTCAATAGTATATTTATCTATTCAAACATATCTCTTGAGCACCTTCCATATGCCGGGCACTGATCCAGGCATTTGGAGATCTGAGCTACTCCAGAGATCATGTCGTATCCACATATGTGCATCTAATTTAATCTTTATGCAATTACCCAGCATTTAATAGGGTTGCACCACCATTTTCCATATCAGATTCCTTGTGGAAGGACATCTGAGGAATTCAAGGAAGTTGAGAGTGTTTTGATTTTGAGTTGATCCTTGCTGTGTTAGTGTTCCTCCCAGCTCTGTGCCACCGGAAAATTTGATTCATATGTCTTCTTCGTGACACTGAAAGAAACGCTGAACTTTGTAGAGTGAGTCAGCACTGCTCCAGAGTATGCCTACGATTTTGCTGCAGTTTCTAAATTCTCATTGTGGGGATTTACCAGCTTCCATTGAACGACTTCTGGTAAGCAGCGCTCTCCATTCCTTCTCTAAACCCACTGAGGAGTTACCCTATTTTGCAGAATCAGGCTGGCAGCCTGCTCAGGTATGTCTAGGGCTCCTGCTGCTTCCAGCATTAAGGTTTATGCTTTCTAGGAGTTCGTTGTGTTTGCCCCAAGCCCATTTATACCAGCTGTTCTTGCTACTGTAATTATGGAAATTAATTAAATATCATGGGAACCAATGAAATATTAGTGTGAAAAAGAAAAGTTGTTTATATGAAAACTGAGCCAAGTGCTTTGAAAAAATTGATAAGGCTGAGATGCTTTAAAAAATTCTGCCCATTTAGATGTAGGTGAGAGAACTGTAGAAAATTGTAAAACAAACAAACAAACAAATCACAAAAAAAATTAAAGGGTTTAAATTTTTCTTTGCTAAAAAAAAAACCGAACCCAATAACCTAGAAATCATATAGGATTTATCAAAGATGTGCTTTTTGCAAGAAAGAGAACAAAACATGTACCTTGGTCTCAATCCAAAGACTGCCAAGTGATTGTCCTTTTAATACATTTTAGCATCAAATAAAAAATTTAAAACATAATATATAGGTATCTCTTTTTTTTTAGTGATGCTTAACTCTGATTTGTTTTTTCAGTTAATGGGTGAAATACCAGGCTTCTATTGTAGATGATAAATGATCTAAATTCATCTGATAGTAATATCATTGAGTACACAGTTATTTTATTCAAAATGGTACCATGGACAGGTGTTTCAGATGCTTACTGATATCAAAATACAGATATAAGTTCTCTAGTATTTTCCTTGCTCTTAGTAACTCCAGAATTGGGGATGTTGCAACATGGTCTGTTCTTTGTAAACTCTTTTGTTCTGATTGATTTCTCCCTTTTTTTCTAAAAGATCACTTTTATGATGTGTTGGGATTTTCAAATCCTTCTAATAGAAATTATTCTAGTCTGAGATGCTAGGCTTCCAGTCTAGAAATTCTTCTAGTCTGGGATGTTGGGCTTCCATTCATTGGTGTGTCCTCCATTTGTGTATAGTAATTGGTGACATCTACATGAAGAAGTTACACCAACATGTTTGGACTAGTATAACACCAAGAATGCAATTGCAGAGGAAAGGAGATGCACTAAAATGCAAGCTCTATAGGGCAAATGATATTTCCCTGGAACTTGACTGTACATAATGTCAAGCTATTGGTGAGTAGATACTTAAGTGTGTCTTTTAACTTAAAAAAAAATTGGAATAGTATTTGCTTGTTTTCATTCTTCAGGTCCCCATTTCTAACATTGAAAGTGACCCTGAAATGATCCCTGCCTGCCTATAATTCAGGATTTGGAGACTTGAATTCAGATTCACTAAAGGACCCAGGGCTTTGTTGCTATTTCCTAACTCATTCTAGACATAATTACTTTGTGATGTTTCTTGCTTTTCACTTTCCATTTGAAGAGAATTCCACTTTCTGGTCACTTTGAAAATAAAACAGACGGTGTGATACAGTGGAAAGAGTCAGGAATCAAGACTCAGAAGAAATGAGTTCTATTTCCTGTTGTTTTTGACCATGAAAATTTCCCGGTAGGGCCCAGAAGTTGTGTCCATGCCACCGCTATGATTGCGGGAACACACTTCATGAACAAAGCAGGCATGGCTCTCCTTCAGATTTTCTTCTTTTGTTCTCGTTAAGAAGACCCCCAATCTGTTGTAAGCTCCCATTCTCTCAGTAACTACTGGCTAGTTTTTCCCCCCATGTTCTGCCACTTCTGTATTCTTTGGCCTTTTTTATTACCTCCTTTAAATTAGCTTATCTCTGGTTTCCATTCTGGCTATTATTATACTTCTTATTGTTTTCAATCTTATTATAGTGGAGTGAAGTGAGCAAAACTTTACATTTTTTTCAAGGAGGAGATAATGCCAGGTAAAAGATATGCACTTACACTGTTTCTCTGATGTATATTGTCACCTCTTCTTTCTTTCATTCTTTTTTCCCCTTCTTCCCTCCCTCCCTCACTCCCTTCCTCTTTCTTTCTTTTTTCTTCTTTCTTTTTTCTGTCTTTCTTTCTCTTTTTCTTTCTTTCTTCCTTCCTTGCTCCCTCTCTCCCTCTTTCTTCCTTCCTTCTTTCTTTCTTTCTTCCTTCCTCCTTCCCTCCCTCCCCCTTTCTTCCTTCCTCCCTTCCTCTCTTCCTTCCTCCCTTCCTTCTTTCCCTCCCTTCCTTCTTTCCTTCCTTCCTTTTTTTTTTGAGAAGAATGACTTGAATGCCTCCTATAGTTTATTCATTCATTTAACAACTATTTACAGAGTTCTTCCATGTGCACAGCCTTGTGCTAGGCACTGTGATTACAAGAGTGGATGAGACAGAGCTAACCTTCATGGGCAGAGGCAGATAAAAAAGTAAATAAACAACATAATTACAAAACAAGATGACCTAAAAAATGAACACAGGACTGTGAAATGTGGAGTGGAGCAAGTCCACTTTAGATGGCATGGCCCATGTAGCTGGACTGAGAAGGAGATGAGATTTAAGGTAAGAAAAAGTCAGCCATGTGAAGAGTATCCAGGTAAAAGGAATACATTGTGATGTCCTAGGAGGGGAAAGAGGTAGATATTTTAGGAATGGACCCAAGACTGATGAGGTGGGAATCCAGTGAGTAGAGTGGGAGACAAGGCACAATGATGTGAGTGGGGTAGAAAGATAGGGCCAGATAAATCAGGGCAAGACCATATTCATATCCCTGAGGTATACATAGACACCTGTTACATTACTAGTATATCACACAAGAACAGCTAACGTTTAATAACAGCTAGTGGCAGTGGAGCTCCTCATGATGTGTATGGTGTTGTCCTAAGAGTCCCTATGAGACAGGTACAGTCATTATCCCCATTTTGCAGATAAGGAAACTGAGGCACAGAGATAACTTCCCCAAGTCCTACTGCTAGTAAGATTAACCAGTGAAATTCAGACCTAGCCAGTCTAGCCCCAGGGCCTGTGCTCTAAGTTACTTTGTTCTACACTACAGCTTCTGAAGGGGTCATTTGCCCTGCCCAAGTGGTTAAGAATGACTTTGACCAAGTCAGTTGCATGTGGGCAGCATGGGACTAGAGGTTAGATTTTAAAATTTGATGATTCAAGTTAAAGCATTTGGGCTAGAATGTATCACAGGTGATATATTCATAGGGGAAAAGTTCCTTGACATTGGTCTTGGCAATGATTTTTTGGATATGACATCAAAGACAAAGGCAACAAAAGCAAAACTATACAAACAATACTACATCAGTCTAAAAAGCTTCTGCACAGCAAAGAAAAAAAATCAACTATATGAAAAGGCAACCTGTGGAATGGGAGAAAATATTTTCAAACCATGTATCTGATAAGGGGTTAATATCCAAAATATATAAGGGATTTATACAACTCATTAGCAAAAAACCAAATAATTCAATTAAAAATGGGCAAAAGATCTAAATAGACATTTTTTCCAAAGAAGACATATAAATGGCCAACAGGTACATGGGAAGGTATTCAACATCACTAATCGTCAGGGAAATGCAAATCAAAACCACAATGAGAAATTACCTCACACCCATTAGCATGACTTTTATCAAAAGACTATAGATAACAAGTGTTGGGAAGGATATGGAGAAAAGGGAACCCTTGTACACTGTTGGTGGGAATGTAAATTGGTATGACCATTATGAAAAACAGTGTGGAAATTATTCAAAAAATGAAAAATAGAACTACCATGTGATCTAGCAATCCCACTTCTTGGTATACACCTGAAGGAATCAAAATCAGGATCTTGAAGAGATATCTGCATTCCCATGTTCATTGTGGCATTATTCACAATAGCCAAGATATGGAAACAACTTATGTTTGTCAATGGATGAATGAATAAAAAAAGTGATATATATATATATACACCATATATAAAAAATGTGATGTATATATCATAGAATTTTTTATTGAAATATGATTGACTTATAACATTATAAGGGTTTTAGGTGTACAACATGATTTGATATTTGCACATAGTGCCAAATGATCACCACAGTAAGTCTAGTTAACATCCATCATCACACACAATTACAATTTTTTTCTTGTGATGAGAACTCTTAAGATCTCCTCCCTGAGTAACTTTCCAAATATATGACACAGTATCATTAACTGTAGTCCCCAGGCTGTACTAACATGGAATATTATTCAGCCACAAAAAAAGAAGAAAATCCTACCATCTGTGGCAACATGGGTGAACCTGGAGGACACTATGCCAAGGGAAATAAGTCAGACAGAGAAGGCAAATATTGCAGGGTGTCGCTTATATGTGAGATCTAAGAAGAAAAGTTAAATTCAGAAACAGAGAGTAGATGGCAGCTGTCAGGGGCTGCAGGTGGGGAAAAGAAGGAGATGTTGGTCAAAGCATAGAAATTTTCAGTTATGAGTAGCTCTAAGTTAACAGTACTGTACTGTATTTCAATATTTTATTGAAATTTCCTAAGAGAGTAGATCTTAAGTGCTCTCACGAAAAAACAAAAACAAACAAACAAAAAAGGTAACTAGGTGAAGTGATGGATGTGTTATTTAACTTGATTGTGGCAATAATTTAACAAAGTATACATATATCAAATTATCACATTGTACAATTAAGTACACGTAATTTGTGCGGGGGTGGGGGGGGGCGGAAATCTTCTCTGTCCTTAGATACCCTGAGTTTTCATAAAAGCTGCAAGTCTCTTTAAAACTCCATCTAGTTCCCACTTCCTTCCCCTGAACCACCCTCTCCAGCCTCCCCTCCATCCTCTTCCCAACAATACTGTTGTTCCTACTTCAAAATTTATTCTGTTTCCAGTTCAGGATTATTCAAATATTTACCTAAATCCTCCTCCTTGGTTGTGAGTTATGACTGTGTCTTCTGAAATTTAAGAAAGATAGGGACTTCCCTGGTGGCGCAGCGGTTAAGAATCCACCTGTCAGTGCAGGGGACATGGGTTCGAGCCCTGGTCCAGGAAGATCCCACATGCTGCAGAACAACTAAACCCATGCGCCACAACTCCTGAGCCTGCACTCTAGAGCCCGTGAGCCACAACTACTGAGCCCACGTGCCACAACTACTGAAGCCCACGCACCTAGAGCCCATGCTCTGCAACAAGAGAAGCCACCACAATAAGAAGCCTGCACACCGCAACGAAGAGTAGACCCAGCTTGCCATAACTAGAGAAAGCACGTGCGCAGCGATGAAAACCCAACACAGACATATACACTAATATGTATAAAATGGATAACTAATAAGAACCTGCTATATAAAAAAATAAATAAAATTCTAAAATTCAAAAAAACTGAACAGAAAAAAAGTAAATAAAAAGACCAACAATACCAAGTGTTGGTGAAGATAATTTTTTTTAACAAATTAATTAATTAAAAAAAAGAAAAGAAAGATAATATGGCTCAACATTTAATCTTTCATTATTACCCAGTAACTCATTTTTCTCTTAGAAAACATATGTCTTTTCAGTTTAGAGATTCAAGTAGTTTGTGATTACTGTTATAAGTGAATTCTGAATCCTTAAAGAACATGTGTCTAAATCCACACCCAGTCTGTTCTTTACCTTCCCTCTTTAAATGTGCTTCCTATGCTGTATTGTGTGTGTAGATGAATGTGTTTCTTAGGGCAGCGACACCCCTCCATTTTCTGGTTCCTGAGGACGGCAGGGAATTCTAGTTGGTTAAGCCTTTCCAGGACATGCTCTTTCTTTTTCCTGGGCCCAGGGCTGCAGGGCCTCTGGTGAAGGCTACTAAGGAAAGTCCATAGAGAATTAAACTGAAGGAGCCTCGGACTAATGAGCCTGATCCTGAGACTCTGTGGGTCTTCATCACCAGCACCTTAGGGGTGATGTTTGACGGATGGGTTGAAGTTGCCAGGGGGCTGTTTCACTGAACTTAAAGAAGTACAATGGATTACAACTGGACAGAAGTCTTTAGCAAGACCAAGTAACACTTCTGGGGATAATGTTATCTATTAGGAATTTTGCAATTAATTAGTAAGGGTCTGGCATACAGTCTGGACTAAGAGCAAGAGTTAGAGGGGCCAATAATAAGTGTGGAAAAAGACGTAGGTGAGGCCAGCCCTTCTCAAGATTGCAGCAGTGTAGGTGTCTGTAGTGGGAGAACACTACTCTCTCGAGTACTATGACTACCTTCACTGTATCCATCAACTTCTCTTTCCTCTCTAATCAATCACCTTTTTGGCCCATGCCTTAAATGTCAATCCCTAGGTGTTGTCCTCAGGCCACCTGTATCCTTAGTCTGCACACTCTCCAGGGGCTCTTTATTCACACATTGTTTCCAGAGCATGCTGGTGACTGTTATATGTTCCACTGCCTGCCAGACTGCTCTTCTGGTTTGCCTCTGTACCTTGACCTTAGGACATCAAAAGCTAAGCATGTTATCTGCTCTTCTCTCCTCCTCAAATCTCTGTTCCTCTTGTATTTTCTATCTTGGATAAATGGCACAAGCCTCTACCTGGTTGCCTAAGCAACGGTCTCCTTTACTCCTCCTTCTCCTGTCCCCCAAGCTGTCTATTGTGCCTCCTGTTTTACCTTTCAATGCTGTTCCCTTATTTCTATTCCACTTCCACCACCCTAGACCATGCCATCATTGTCTCCCACCTGGACTACCCTAATCCACCCTGAACATAGCTTAAAACCATTCAGTGGCTCATTATCACCAATAGGATCAAGTATCTACCCCTTAACTTGGTGTACGGCTGTTTATGACATACACCCTACTCATATTCCCAGCTTCATTTCCCCTAATGTCTTATGTCCCAGCTACATCAAACGGCCTGTCATCCTTAGAATAAGTCGTGGTGTGTCATACTCGTATACCCTCGCACATCCATCTATCTACCTGAAATGTCCTCTTTCTGCATCCACCTGTAAATTACTGTCTTTCAAAACTTAACCTAGAAGTCACTTCTTCTGTGAAGTCTTCCTGAATTACTGGTTGCTTTCAGAGTTAATTGCTTTCTGCTCTGCACCACCTGCATGACTTGTGCACATTTTTATTATACAATTAATTACACTATGTTGATATTGCCTACTTACTTTTTTGTTTTACACAATAAACTTTGAGTTTGAGGCGAGGGACCCTGCTGATTTATCTCTGATATTCCAAATCACACAGGTACAGAGGAGATCCAAGGGGGCCAACCTACAAAAGCAATTCAAGGAAGCCATAAGAATTGAATAGAGATATATCAACTGTAGCACATAGTAGGAGATACAAAGTTTGCAGTTTGAGTCCAGGCATAAATGGACTAATGAAAAAAAAAATCCAACAATTTCCAACTCAACCAAATCCAGAGTTGCTATAATGTATTATTTACGACATCCAGTTTTCAACCAAAATTATGGAAATGCAAAGAAGTAGGAAAATGTGGCTCGTACTGAGGAAAAAATAAATAGAAATTGTCTCTAAAAGGGACCAAATATTGGACTTAGCAGACAGACACCAAAGCAGCTATTATAAAGATGTTCATAGGATCAAAGAAAAACATATTTTAAAATTTAAGGAAAAATAGTTTTTTAAAAACATTTTTATTGGAGTATAGTTGCTTTACAATATTGTGTTAGTTTCTACTGTACAGCAAAGTGAATCAGCAATACGTATACATATATACCCTCTTTTTTGCATTTTCTTCCCTTTTAGGTCACCACAGAGCATTGAGTAGAGTTCCCTGTGTTATACAGTAGGTTCTCATTAGTTATCTATTTTATACATAATATCAATAGTGTATGTATGTCAATCCCAATCTCCCAATTCATCCCACCTCCCCCTTTCCCCCTTGGTATCCATGTTTGTTCTCTACATCTGTGTCTCTATTTCTGCTTTGTAAATAAGATCGTCTATACCAATTTTTTCAGATTCCACATATATGCATTAATATATGATATTTGTTTTTCTCTTTCTGACTTACTCCACTCTGTATGACAGTCTCTAGGTCCATCCATGTCTCTACAAATGACCCAATTTCATTTCTTTTTATGGCTGAGTAATATTCCATTGTATATATGTACCACATCTTCTTTATCCATTCCTCTGTTGATGGACATTTAGGTTGCTTCCATGTCCTGGCTATTGTAAATAGTGCTGCAATGAACATTGAGGTACATGTGTCTTTTCAACTTATGGTTTTCTCTGGGTGTGTGCCCAGTAGTGGGATTGCTGGGTCATACGGTAATTCTACTTTTAGTTTTTTAAAGAACCTCCATACTGTTCTCCATAGTGGCTACATCAATCTACATTCCCACCAACAATGCGTGAGGGTTCCCTTTTCTCCACACCCTCTCCAGCATTTATTGTTTGTAGATTTTTTGATGATGGCCAATCTGACGGGTGTGAGGTGATACCTCATTGTAGTTTTGATTTGCATTTCTCTAATAATTAGTGATGTTGAACATCTTTTCATGCGTTTGTTGATCATCTGTATGTCATCTTTGGAGAAAAGTCTATTTAGGTCTTCTGCCCATTTTTTGGTTGAGTTGTTTGTTTTATTGATATTGAGCTGCATGAGCTGTTTGTATATTTTGGAGATTAATCCTTTGTCAGTTGCTTCATTTGCAAATATTTTCTCCTATTCTGAGGGTTGTCTTTTCGTCTTGTTTCCTTTGCTGTGCAAAAGCTTTTAAGTTTAATTAGTTCCCATTTGTTTATTTCTGTTTTTATTCTCATTACTCTAGGAGATGGGTCAAAAAAATCTTGCTGTTATTTATGTCAAAGAGTGTTCTGCCTATGTTTTCCTCTAAGAGTTTTACAGTGTCTGGCCTTTTATTTAGGTCTTTTAATCCATTTTGAGTTTATTTCTGTGTATGGTGTTAGGGAGTGTTCTAATTTCATTCTTTTACATGTAGTTGTCCAGTTTTTCCAGCACCACTCATTGAAGAGTCTGTCCTTGCTCCATTGTATATTCTGGCCTCCTTTGTTGTAGATTAGGTGACCACAGGTGCATGGGTTTATCTCTGGGTTTTCTATCCTATATCATTGATCTATATTTCTGTTTTTGTGCCAGTGCCACACTGTCCTGATTACTATAGCTTTGTAGTATAGTCTGATGTCAGGGAGCCTGATTCCTCCAGCTCCATTTTTTTTTTTTCTCAAGGTTGCTTTTGCTATTTGAGGTCTTTTGTGTTTCCATATAAATTGTAAAATTTTTTGTTCTAGTTCTGTGAAAAATGCCATTGGTAATTTGATGGGATTTGCATTGAATCTGTAGATTGCTTTGTGAATGAAAATATCCCAATCTTAACAGAGAAATGGAATATATGTGAAAATTTAGGAGATGAAATTACAACCACTGAAGTGACAAATTCACCAGATGGGCTCAACAGAAAACAGGCTCAACAGACCTGTGGGAGAATATAAAGTGGTACAATACATGTCATTGCAGCTCCAGAAATAAAGGTTAGAAAGAGACAAAATATTTAAAAAACAATGACTAAAAAAGTTCCCAAATTTGATGGAAAATACTAATTCACAGATGCAAGAAGCTTAACAAACCACAAGCAGGATAAATACAAAGAAAACTACTCCTAGAAAACTACTCCTAGGTACATTATACTTAAACTGCAAAGATAAGAGAAAATTTTCATGGCTGCTAGAGAAAATGATCCATTACATAAAGGAAAATAATGGTATGACAAAGAGCTGACTTCTCATCAGAAACAGAGGCCAGGAGATATCAGAATAACATATTCAACGTACTGAAAGAAAACAATATTAATTAAGAATTCCATATCCAATGAAACTATTCTTTAAAAATAAAGGTAAAACAAGGACATATTTATCTAAACAAGAACTGAGAGAATATACTGCCAGCAGACCTGTACTCTAAGAAATGCTAAAAGAAGTTCTTCAGGATAAAGGGAAAGTACACTAATTCTCTGGGAAGTAAGAGAGAAATGAAGAATGTATATATATATATATGTTATACAATATATTTTAAAAGATATGCAACTAAAGCAAAAATTATTACACTGTATTTTTCTGTTTATAATGTATATAATTACATATAACAACAATAACACTAAGGATGGGGTAGGTAAATGGAAACATACTGTTGCCAAGTTTCTAACTACATGAAATAATTCAACGTTAGCTCTGAATATACTGGGATAAGTTACAGATGCAACTGCTATAAAATAATGCAAATTAATATAGCTCTAAAGCCAATAAAAAATGGAACACTAAAAAATGTTTGGTTAACACAAAAGAATGCAGGAAAGGAAGAACTGAGGAACAAAAAATAAATGCAACAAATAGAAAGTAGCCAAATGGCAGGCCTACATAAAACCATATAAATAATAATATTAAGCATAATGGACTAAATATTCATATCAAAAGGCAGAGATTGTTAGAATAGATTAAAATAAGTAAAAAGCCAAGTATATTCTGTCTATAAAAGACACACTTTAAATACAGAGATACAAATAGGTTCAAAGAAAAAAGATGGAGGAAGATATACCATGCAAACCATAACAACAACAACAACCTGGAATGGTGTTTATATCAGGCAAACTATATCAAAAGACAAGGTCAAGAGGGTTTTGGGGGAGAAGAGGGTCACTTCATGATCATAGGATTAATATTTCAGGATGATTTAACAACTACAAATGTATATATAATTAATAAACAGCAGTAAACAATAATAATTATTATGAACTTAACCTTTTTTGAAATTAAGAAACTTTTTCTAAAGTGATTCAAGAGTATGTCAAAAGTATAGAAAACAAATATTGTGGTTGTAAAAGGGACCTATGTTTTCTGGGCACTCGACTCCTTGGTCATTTCAACACAAGGAAAGTTCAAATCATCCTTCTAATGATTTACAGTAAAAAAAATTCCCAGGCCTTTCTTTCTTATTTATAAATCCATCACATTTAATATACTTTTTCAATGTTTTTACACAGTTTATTTCTTTTTTTTTTTTTTTTTTTTTTTTTTTTAATGAGGATCTTGAATCAGATGCGTATGTTTGATTGATTGATTGATTGATTTTGGCTGTGTTGGGTCTTCGTTTCTGTGCGAGGGCTTTCTCCAGTTGTGGCAAGCGGGGGCCACTCTTCATCGCGATGCGCGGGCCTCTCTCGTTGCGGAGCACAGGCTCCAGACGCGCAGGCTCAGCAGTTGTGGCTCACGGGCCCAGCCGCTCTGCGGCATGTGGGATCTTCCCAGGCCAGGGCTCGAACCCGTGTCCCCTGCATTAGCAGGCAGATTCTCAACCACTGCGCCACCAGGGAAGCCCCACAGTTTATTTCTTCCTTAGAGCTTATAATTTATAGATATTTGAAATCCAGGAAATAAAGTTCATTTCTTTCATCTTTCTGATCTTCTTTCATGCTCTGCTACAACCAGCCAATTCTTACTTAAGACAAAATTATTCTCCCCTTTTTCTTGCTAAACAAAGACACATCCATTATCTTGCATATATGGCTCCTTACCAGCACACTCCTTCTTTTACATTTCTTAAAAAAAGAACACAAATATTAATAAAACTCAAGGATATTTGTGCATCCTTTTTTTTTTGACATATTAACTGATGCCTACTTTATTATGTAGAAAAAAGAGTGTAGGTAAATGAAAATTGTATTGTCTAAGTATTCAAATGTTATTTATCAATGAAAAACTTAATATCAATTCAAGATCTTAAAGTTAAGTAAGAATATGAAAATTACAGGTTTGAGTTTGCAAATTAAGTTCTTATGATTTGTAACATCAAAAAATTTCACTAGCGTAACACTTTTAAAAGACATTTATTATTACCACCTTATTTAATTAAACATTTTTGTAATATTAAATGATTTGTGCAAACAATAATTTTGACATAAAGCCAATATAGGAAATTTAGAAAATTTTAATCATGAGGAAATAAACTCTACCTTATGCAAACTAGAATATTGTACTTACATTATTTCTATAAGGTGGTAAAAACAAGGAGAAGGTATAGAATTAGTTATAAACTAAAATTATTAAATCAGTCTAATTTGTCCAAAGCATCCTGATAAGATTGTTTTTTCTAATATAATTCAAACATATTTGAATTTATAAATCAAATTTTAAAGGTTCTTTAAATCATGCTTAAAAGCTCTGAATCTCTCTTTTTTATCTTGTAACCTAGTATGTAACCAAGGCCATTAACTTAACTCGTAGGTAAACTTTTTATTATTTTTCAGAGCTGTAGTGAAAACAGAATTTTTTCCATAAAATAGCCAAAATAAACAAAATATTAGGAGTCAAATTTTTCCCTTTCGGAGACTCTTGAGTTTTTCTTTCAAATTTATATGAATATTTAATGTACCATTTTTTCACCCTAAAAGTTGATAGGAACAGAAGATGCCCCAATAGGTTTTAAGAGACCTTGTAATCGGATTTATTCCAGTTTTGTATTAGATGTGTTTATCTGGATTAAATGTTCTTAGATTTGAACATAACAGAATAATTTTTTAAAGACTATTTGATCTCCACAGTTTCTTGAGGGAGCAGGAGAAAGAGAGGAATAGGGATAAAAAAGGGGAAGTGAGAGAGAGCTGGCTACAAACAGATATGGAAGGTGCCAGAGAAGTCTTGGATGCAGGAAAATATATTTTCACACACATACATACACACACACATGGGGTGGGCTGTGTGTGATGAGACAGAGAGAGAGAGAGAGAGAGAAAAGAGATTGAAGCTACAGCTGATTTAAACAACTCAGGACCTTGGTAATTCCATGAGGACCATATGAATAAAAGCTGATACTTACTATTTCCCAAAGGAGGGTGATCTTTTATATTAAAGTGATATGTCTTTTAGTCAGAGAATTTCCTCACAGGGATTTCTTCCCTTTTGTAGTAAGGCACCCATTTCATTTTTGGGTCTCCTGAGAAGCAGACAGCAAAACTGACTTAGATGTGAAAATATTTATTGGTAGAAAAGTCCTTAAAGGGAGAGCAGGCATAGACAGGGAAAGCCTTCAGACTGCAGTGTAAGTTTGACACATGTGAAGGGAGGGAGGGAAAGTGGGAAAATTGTGTATAAAGAGCCTCACCCCACAGTACAACTCTAAGAGAGTGTCAGCCAGGCAATGGGGGTGTCCCAGAGCAAAGATTGCCTGTTAGAGGAGTCCTATGTTGGGCAGGAATTTCCCAGGTATTATACCTCAGCAGTTCTGTTATTGGCTAGAAACTACCTAGGGAATGTGGTGGATCTTGAAAGTGGGGCAGGTCAGTTGATTGCATTCCTTTCAGAAGTTCTGTCTTAACAGGAAATCTGAGCAGCTCACTCTCATGTCTGCTGCAGAACCTCTCCAGTGAATAATTTTTGTTGCCAATGCAATTACAAATTGTCCTTGGTGAACTTATGACATTTAGAAAGATAAATGCAAGACTTAGAATGCATAAGCCAAAATTCTTCCAGGAGGTAGCATAGTTTACTAAGACATGGCTGACAGTTGGTTTGACCCTAAGGTCCAGCTCATCTTAACTTCTGACTCAAGAAATCAGCAGCCCTTTGCAGGTCAGAGTGTATGGAGAGAAGAGCTCTCCCAAAGCCATAGTCTCATATACAGACCAGAATGAGAAATGTTCTTAATAGCTTTTGATGGTGACCCAAGGCAAATTTTGTCTTAAGAAGAATGCTAGGGCTTTCCTGGTGGTGCAGTGGTTGAGAATCTGCCTGCCAGTGCAAGGGACACGGGTTCGAGCCCTGATCTGGGAAGATCCCACATGCCATGGAGCAACTAGGCCTGTGAGCCACAACTACTGAGCCTGCGCGTCTGGAGCCTGTGCTCCACAATAAGAGAGGCCGCGACAGTGAGAGGCCCGCGCACCGCGATGAAGAGTGGCCCCCGCTCACCGCAACTAGAGAAAGCCCTCGCACAGAAATGAAGACCCAACACAGCCAAAATTAAATTAATAAATTAAAAAAAAAAAAAGAATGCTAGTCTATCAAGACCTTTTACTCAGTGGTTTTCAGGGCCAGATTGGAAGACAGAATTATGAAACCTGTATCCATTTTCTACTCTCTGAACTCCTTATAGACATAAAATAGTGTAGATAACAGATGGGCATACAGAAGATTAATGGCAAATTATGGCTTTGGAAGACCTTTACCAATAAAGGTTGTTTAAAGTCAAAATTTTCCCTATACTTTTTCAAAAAGTTTTAGTTTTGAACTTTATCTTTAATTCACCTTGAGTTTTGTGTATGTGCAGCTAGGGATTGAATTTATTTAATAGTACTTTCTTTCCTTAGTGATTATCAGGGCCATCTTAATCATATACCAAGTTTCCATGTATACATTGGTCTGTTTTTGACCTTTTTCTTTTGTTATACTTGCATAGCTGGCTGTATCTGCACCAATACCATATTCTTTCAACAATTCTCATTTTAGAATCTTGAAATATGATAGAGCAAGTCATTCTACCTTGTTTTTTAGAAATGTCTTGGCCATTTGTCATGATCATTTACTCTTACATATAAATTTTGATTGAAGCAATTACGTTTCAGAAAGAACTTTCTTGGAATTTGATTTGAAATTTAATCGAATCCATCGATCAATTTTGGGAGACCTGGCATCTTTACAACATTTAATCTTCCTATCCATGAACATAGTATAACTCTACATTTATTTTATTCTCCTTTAATGCCTTTCAATATCATTTTATAATTATCCATAGACAAAATTTTACAAGTCTTTTATAGGATTTATCCCTAGCCTCACTCTTGTTCTTTCTCTCTCTCTCTCTCATTTTCCTTTCTTGTATTTTATTTGCTTAGTTTTAATATCTAATAAAATCACAAAATGAGGTAGGAAGTATTTCTTCTTCTTCTAGTCTCTGGAGGAATTTGTGTAATTGATCTGTTCCTTAGGAGTTTGTTAGGAGTGAACTATAAAATCATCAGGTCTGATGTTTTATCTGTGGGAAGATTTTAAACTATTGATTCAATTTCTTTAATAGATATTGTAAAGTCTAACCAGGTTTTCTGGTTCTTCTGGAAACTACTTTTAAAAGTTATAGTTTTGAAAAATGTGTAAATTTTAACTCAGCTTACTAATTTATTGGCATAAACACATCAATGGTATATTCTCATTATTTTAAATCTCTGCTGATTCTATTGCATCTTCTTTTTTATTACTAATATTTAATACTTGTGCTTTATTTCTCTTCCCCTTCCCAGATTAATCTTACCATACATTTGTTCTTGATTAGTATATTCGAAGAATGCATTTTTGGCTTTGTTCATCTTCTATATTTTATTTTCCTTTCTATTTTATTATTTCTGCTCATATCTTATATTGTATCATTCCTTATATTGTATCATTCCTCTTTGAATTTATCTGGATGTTCTTTCTCAAACTTCTTAAAGTCTCAACTTTTAAGTGGGATGCCTATCGCTTTCTACTTTTCTAATATAAGCATTTAAGGTTACAAAATTTTCACTTAGTACTGCTTTAGCTTCATCCGATAAATTTGATCTGTAGTTTTTACATTATTATTCAATTATAAATGAAGTAAAAATCACATTTCCATTATGATTTTTTTTTTTACCAAGGAGTTATTTATAAGAATCTTTGTACATTTCCAGGTGTATTTTCTTTTGGTAAACTGTCTTATGTTATTGATTTCTAACTTAATTGCATTGTGGCTAACAATGTGGTTAAGTGGTATTGATTTTTTTTAAAAATTGTTGAGACACTATCACCTAGTATATGGTCAGTATTTAAATATTCCATGTGTTACTGAAGAGTAGGTGTTCTAATTTTGAGTGCAGGGTTCTATATATGTCTAATGTTAATTTTATTTATTGTGTAGTTTGTATCTTTTGTATATTTACAGATGTTTTAATCTGCTGACCTGTCTTTAATTGATAGATGACATAATAAAGGCCATATATGATAAGCCCGCAGCTAACATCATACTTAATGGTGAAAAGCTGAACGCATTTCTTCTTAGATCAGGAACAAGACAAGGATGCCCATTGTCACCACTTTTATTCAACATAGTACTGGAAGTCCTAGCTACAGCAATCAGACAAAAAGAAATAAAAGGAATCCAAATTGGAAAGGAAGAATAAAAACTGTTATAGTTTTCAGATGACATGACACTACATAGAGAAAGTCCTAAAGACACCACCAAAAAGCATTAGAACTAATAAATGAATTCCATAAAGGATAAAAAATTAATACATAGAAATCTGTTACTTTTCTATACACTAACAACAAACTATCAGAAAGAGAAATTAAGAAAACAATCCCATGTATAATTGCATCAAGAAGAATAATATACCTAGGAATAAATCTTTCTGAGGAGGTAAAAGACCTGTACTTGGAAAACTATAAGATATTGATGAAAGAAACTGAAGATGACACAAACAAATTGAAAAATATACCATACTCATGGATTGGAAGAATTAATATTGTTAAAATGACCATACTCCCCAATCTACAGATTCAGTGCAATCCTTATCAAAATACCAATGGCATTTTTCACAGAACTAGAACAAATACTTCTAAAATTTGTAAGGAAACACAAAAGACCCTGAATAGTCAAAACAATCTTGAGAAAAAAGAGCAAATCTGGAGGTATCCCATTCCTTGGTTTCAGACTATATTACAAAGCTAGAGTAATCAAAACAGTATGGTAATGTACAGATTTAGACACATAGATCAATGGAACAGAATAGAGAACCCAGAAATAAACCCATGCTTATATAATCAATTAATCTACAACAAAGGAGGCATGAATAAACAATGGGGGAAAGAGAGCCTTTCAGTGAATAGTGTTTGGAAAGCTGAACAACAACATGCAAAAGAATCAAACTGGACTACTTTCGCACACCACATACAAAAATAAACTCAAAATTGATTAAATACTTAAGTGTAAAACCTGAAACCATAAAATTCCTAGAAGAAAACATAGGCAGTACACTCTTTGACATCTTCCATCCTAGCAATATTTTTTTGAATCTGTCTCCTCAGGCAAGGCAAAAATAGCAAAAATAAACAAATGGGATTACATGAAACTAAAAAGCTTTTCCACAGCGAAGGATACCATCAACAAATGAAAAGCCCAACTACTGAATAGAAGATATTTGCAAACAATATATCTATTAAAATTTAATATCCAAAATATACAAAGAATTCATACAACTCAAATTTTAAAAAAATCTGATTAAAAAATGGGCAGAGGACCTGAATAGAGATTTTTCCACAGAAGATTTACAGATGGCCAGCAAACACATGAAAAGATGATCTACATCATTAGTCATCAGGAAAATGCTAATCAAAATCACAATGAGATATCACTTCAGATCTGTCAGAATGGCTATTATCAAAAAGACAACAAATACCAAGTGTTGGTGAGGATGTGGAGAAAAGGGAAGACTCATGCACTGTTTGTGGGAACGTAAATTGGTACAGCCACAATGGAAAACAGTATGGAGGTTCCTCAAAAAATTAAAAATAAAACTACCATAATATCCAGCAATTCCACTTCTGGGTGTTTTTCAAGAACAAACAAAAACACTAATTAAAAAAGGTATATAACCCTTATGATGATTGCAGCATTAGTTACAATAGTGAAGATACAGACGCAATCTAAGCGTTCATTGATAGATGAATGGATAAAGATGTGGTATATATCTACAATGGAATACTACTCATCTATAAAAAAGAATGAAATCTTGCTATTTGTGACAACATGCATGAACCTAAAAGGTGTTATGCTAAGTGAGTAAATCAGCCAGAGAAAGACAAATACCATATGATCTCACTTATAGGTGTAATCTAAACATCAAAACAAATGAACAAACATAACAAAACAGAAACAAACTCATAGATACAGAGAAAAACTGGTGGTTTTTAAAGGTGGGGGGTGGGGAGGGAGGAACAAAATAGGTGAGGGAGATAAAGAAATATGAACTTCTAGTTACAAAATAAATGTCACTGGGATGAAATTTTTGGCATGAGGAATATAGTCAATAACATTCTAATAATTTGGTATGGTGACAAATGGTAACTAGACTTACAGTGATCATTTTTTAATGTATAGAAATATCAAATCACTATCTTGTACACATGGAACTAACATAGTGTTGTAGGTCAAATAGACTTCAGTTAAAAAAATTGATAGATGTGTAAGAAAATCTTCCACTGTGATAGTATATTTGTCAATTTCTTTTTATAGTTCTATTAGTTTTTGATTTATATAATTTGAGCATTTTTGCTATGTTTATTTATGGTTAAAATTATTATATATCTTCCTGCAAAATAAAACCTTTCATCATTATGTAGTGATCTATGACCCTAGTAAATTTTTTTGTGTTAACTTCTATTTCATTTGATATTACTATAACTAACTCTGGCTTACCTTCGTTTTGAATTTTCTTGTAATGCCTTTTACCATCCTTTTGCTTTCAGCCTTCTAGAGCCATATGTATTGCATTTCTTCTCTTGTATTTAATACTGGTAGATTTTCTTTTTATTTACTGTGATAATCTCTGTACTTGGCAGATGAATTTATTTATTGTGATTACTAACATATCTGGACTTATTTCTGCTGGGAGACAATTCTTTGTAAGTCTCTTCTGTTTCTGCAAATCTTTCAAGAGAAGTACTGAGTGCCTTTTGTTCCAAACTAGCTTTTCAAGGATGTTTGTGTAGTGAATAGCCTTAGAAGAGAGAGATAGTGTCTCCCTCTGGAGCAAAGGGCAATTTTACTTACAGCCTTGGAGGTTAGAGATGGAGTCTCTCTCCAGAGCAAAGAGCAAGAATGCTTACTATTTATCATCAAAGATTCAGGTTTCCTAAGCTCAAGGTTCCTCTCCTGTAACACAACCCACTTCAAGTGCAGGTGTCATCTGGCCATCTCCTATCACACTGTGGGAATTGTGGTTTGGAGAATAGGTACAAAAATGCTGACACACTGGCTACTGCTTCTGCTGTGAGTAATAAATCGTCTCTTGTCTTGGACCAAGGATTCTTGTGTCTTCTACCAGTATCCATGAAACTGTGGCAGGCTAACTTGTTAGCTTTTAAATAGGGTAAAATCTCAGTCTCTTCACTATCCTTGACAATTTTTGCTTTATTATTTAGTTTTTTCACACTTGTTTTCCCCATCCTATTTCCCTTCTTCTTTGCCTTCTTTTGGATCAGTTAAGGTATTCCCCCACTCCCCCACCTTCCTTCCTCTCCACTGGCTTGAAAGCTAAATTCTCCATTGCTATTCTCTACTCTCCTCCTGGTACTTAGAATAATAACTCTGATCATCCACTCCTGACATGTATACTATTAATGTTACATATTTAACTATATTTTGTGTTTTTTCTCAACCTCACAAATTAAACATCATCATCATTTCACAGAGTCAGTATTTGTTTAGGTCTATTAACACGTTAACTAATTTGTTCACTCGTCATTTCATCCTTCATATCAGGTCTTCCTTCCTATCACCACTCCCTAGTGAAATTACAAAACATCAAGGATAAAAATTTTAAAAGCAGTCCCAGAAAAATGGGAGATAACCTCAAAGTGAATTAGACATGAATCCATAGACACAGGCAGAAAACCCAACATATTCCAAGCCATACAAATGAAAAGAAGTCCTTGCTTAGACATGGGTCTGAAAATATCTTTTCAAAAGTCTTTATTTGAAAATGTCTTTGGTCCTCATTTTTGAAATAGTTTTTTTTGGCTATTCATTAATAGATTGATAAATGTTCTTTCTGAACACATTGAAAGTATTGTTTCACTGCTTTCTGGGTTAATAATTGATGTTTAGGAGTGTGCTATTTGTATAATTGTAATTCTTTTGAAGGTGATCTCTCTTTTCTTCTGTTGCTGCTTTTAAGATCATCTCTTTATCTTTGGTGTTTTATAATTTCACTATAATGTGTTGAAACACAAACTTCTTTTTTATTTATAGGCTTTGGTATATGTTGGGCTTCCTGTATCTAGATTCATGTTTGATAACAGGTCTGGAAAACTCATGTCTTTGATTTTTTTTCCATCTCTCCCATTCTATTTTCTCATTCTGGAACTCTGGTTAAACATTTTCTCTCATATAACCTCTCTTTCACAAGTTCTACTTCCTTTGTTTCTCTGTGCTGCAATCTGGGTAATTTATTTTGATCCATCCTCCTATCCATTTTCTTTTCAGCTGTGTCTAATCTGATTTATAATCCGTCCAGTGAGTTTTCAAAAATGATTAAATTTTAATGTTTTATTTGATTCCTTTATTAAATCATTTTTAATAGTTTTTATTCTTTGACCATTTAAAATCTCTGTCTGATTTTTTAAACATTTCATATAGAGATACCTCATAAACATTATCCAAAATTTCAGTAACTGAGGTACCTGTGAGGAGGGATGTCTAAATTTGTGGTTTGTTTTTTTTTGCTTCATCTCCCTCATGGTGGCTCATTTCCTTGTGTAATGCTTTCATTTTTAATTGTGAGTTCATGTTTGATCCAACTTAATCTGTGTGATCCTGAGCAGTTAGGGAGTGTTCACCTTTATTTTTACCAGGTGCCACAGGGTTTTATTAACCTTGAACTACTTTAATTTCAGACTGAGTGGATTCCTGTCCGATGAGTATCCTACATTTGAACTCTAGATCTGAGTGTGAGGGCCTAGGATAGCAAATTTTCTGGAGAGACTAGTATAATTACTATGATTATTGTTATTGCTGCTGTTATTGTTCTTTTCTACATAGAACCATCAGAGCAAAAAGAATTCCTCCAGTCTCCCATTACCGACAGGTGGATAATTTACCCCTTATTTCACCGATGGTGCTACTCTTTTCAAGGGTTTTGGCTTGGGATGAGAAACTTTGCCATATTTCCCACATTTTTCTTGAGCCCAAGGTTTATTCTTCCATTTCCCTGCATAGTAGTTAATCCCCAAGGCTTTGGTTCCTGAATTCGCATTCTCTTTTAGGGCCTCACAAGATTTTGTTCTTCGTTATCATTTACGTTTTGTTTTTTTGTTTTCATTTTCAAAAAATTTCAGCTTGTGCTGTTTTGTTTTGACTTTAGGAAGAATTTCTCTTTATTATTAATTTTTTAAATTGAAGTCTTGTACAGCACAGATAATTTCTCTTTATTTTTAGCTCAGATGTTAAAATATATGTTTGTTGGAACATATTCAGGATCTAGGCATGTTATTAAAATGGGAAGGCATTTTGGAATTTCTAGTGTTCCAAGCTGTCAGAAAGGAAATATCTAGCCTTAGATTTTTTCATTTAATAAACCATGTCTCCTTTATTAGCTTCTTTGTTGAAGCTAAATAACAATCTAGAATCTTCATGTGTGGATGAAAGGCAGGGGAGAAACCATTTCCAAATAACCAATTTGCAGTTTCCAGAATCTATTTTTTTAGTCAAAATTGAGACCATATAAATCCATCTCTATTTAATCTCTTGACAACTTTCCTGGTTTCCATAATTCCATAAAAATTATCAACTGGTAAAATTGTTTGGCATTTTCCTCTCTGTTTTTTTAAGCTCCTTCTATGTAATTCATTTGGATCTGGAAGCATCCTCATGCTACCTCTCACCTCTCTTGGAATTCAACTTTTCTTACCACCTGATTGAAGATTATTTCTTTTAATAGAGAAGGTAGAAGCCTTGTTAATACGCAAATTGTAGAAGAGTTGGCAGGTGAAGGATTACCTTATGAGTGGCTTATCTTGTCAATAAGAGAAATCCATAGGCTATGAGTCTTATGCTCACATGGCTCTAAGTCATTTAATTTGGTGTGTGTTCTTCCTACCTTGACTTTCTGCATGATGTGGACATGTGGGTGCTTTTCAGGGGCATCTGCTGCTTCACGGCCTCTCTTTCTGGGCTTTCCCTGCTACTCTTGGGTGAGTTTCTCCTAAAGGAATGTGTGCTCTATTCTCCTGATGCTTGAGCCCCATTGCCAAGCTCTCTATTTTATTGTAGTCATGGGGGCTCTTGGATCTGAGTTTTACAAACTGGGGATCCTGCTAAGTATTACAAGATCCTGGTCTGGGGCATATAGTTGAAGCTTTAGAGGTAAAATACTGGTGTGTGTGGGCAACTCTGGGCTGGCTCCGCAAAGCTGGGCAGCAGAATAAGGATGAAGAAGTCAACCCATGGTCCTGGACTCTGAGGTTAAGCCCCACCAGATTTCAGGGAGAACCAGCCACGGAGGTGCCTGGATACCATAGTGATGCCCTGAAGTTTGAAGTGATAGTCCATTGTCCAAGGCAGGAGCTCTGTGGTTGGTTGAGGCCTGCTGCAGCTTTTAAGCTAGTGTTTTTTGGGTTTTGTTTTAGCTTTATGCTTCACCCATGTGCCTCTAGTTTAAAAGCAATGGCCACACTGGTTTCCTCACGGCCATCACTCCTTGGCAAAGGCAGCCAATGTGGACTGAAGGGAGGGTCAAGAGGCCTCTCCAGGGACCCTGGCCTCCTCCTGTCATCTTGTTATTATTGCCACATAGAATTGGGCAGGGATCCTGCTCACGGGCCCCCAAGGGACAAAGGTAGATCACATTTAGGTAATGGAGGGAGCATTTGCTTGAATTCTGTTGGGAAGTTATGACATCAGTAAGGGGAAGGAAAAGAAGAGGAAGTGTTTTATCCCACTGCATGTTTTTACAGCTGCAGCAGTAGATGCATGCTGGTGTCTGGGTGCAGCGCACACGTCCAGCAGTACATGCCATGGTTTCAGATATTCTGTGTGCTTGTCTGTCTTCCCAACTAGAGTAAGAGTATTTTTAGGGCAGGGACACTGTTTTATCTTTAAATCCTGACAGCCCCACTTAGTGGGTGTAGGGCCTTGGGCAATTTCCTTATTCATTCCAAGTCTTGGTTTCCTCATATGTAAAATGGGAATGATAATAATAGTACCTACCTCAGAGTGTCATTTTGAAGATCAGAGCATGTCAAATGAATACACAATGAATGAAGTGCATTTTCCTTCCATTTTTATTCCCTTTCAGGAAGTTCAAGCCAGATGGTGTTAATGTTGTTAAACGGTGTGGGATTTTGTGTAATGGTCCAAGTTCTCCCATCAAGAGTGCTTGGAAAGAGAAGTCAGTAACCCATCCTTCCTTGACCTCCCCATTTCCCCTCTCCCACCTGGATTCTCACGGGTTGGGAGTTGGGTAGGGATGGGGAACCCCATGCTGCTGAAAAACTGCCTTTAAAGTCTTCGGAATCAAAGGCAAGGAGCCAGAATCAAAGATTACCTTGTTTTTTGGAGTGTATCACTGGCTATTGTCCCCATCCAACAAAGCCCTTTCATCAGAGGTTCTTAAAACACTTTTTTCCCCTCCTTTATTTTGCTTTGAAATAAGCTGGGCAACAATTAATTTCAGAGAGAGAGAGATAAAGATAATTCAACAAGGATCTATGACTACTCTCAGCTTCTATTGCTGTAATGAAAATCTATTTCCTTTCCCTTTTGTGTCCCATATAATTTAATGCCCATTTTATTAATGGTCTGAAATAATTATGGAACCCTTTGTGATTCTCAAGTATGTTTCATTTAATTGTGCAATAAATGCCTAATCTCTTTCTCCATCTGAAGCTATTATGGCGTTAAAATTAACAATTATGCAGCAATGCGCCGGGGTCCATAGAAATCACTCCAGATAACTAGACATATATAAATCATTCATGAGAACAATTTCTGAAAAGAGACGGAGGGGAAAAAAATTGTGTTGAAAATGACATTGGGAAGCCAAGGGCCCAGCCTGTAAGAAGATAGCAACACCTTTAAAAAATCTTTTTTCTTTCCTTTTTTGTTATTATTATTTTATTAATTGTGTGGCACAGCCCCTCCCCCCCCCCACTTCTATTAGCCTGACAGATATTTTCAGAATTAATTAACTGTTAGCTCTGAGGATAAATTGTTCATTATCAATTTCCCCCCCTCTTTCTTTCTTTCCTTTTATAGTTTTTCTTTTTCTTTCAGGCCAGCAATTACATTCCCTGCCTTTCTCCAACAGCTCCTGTTCTTCACAGCTATCCAAATGGGGAAAGTGCTTTTTCTTTCAGCCCCATTCACTCCTCCTCTTCTCCCTTTTGTGGGATTTAATAACCATGGCTGATAGGCTCACGCTGGACCGAGAGGTTAAGTTTGTTGTCTCAGCACTTTGCTGACAGGGGACAGTGCCGGAATTCTGTAACTTCTAACCAGCCCTGTGGGGCTGCCTAAGGCCTGGCCCACACTGGCATAGCCTGTAAACAGTGTTCAGAAACCCTGCAGCCCCAAACATCCTGCTTACCTAAGAGCACTTCCATTGACGCTGCTAAAGCCCGCCTCCATCTTTTAAAACATTCTTGAATCCTAAGAGATTCCCAGCAAATATCCTCCAGCCCATGTCCTGCCCCAGGACAGGTATGTGCATACGTGCACATGCACATACACACACAAAAATGCTTGCTGTGGAGCAATGGGCAGGGTCAGAAAACCAAGTGCCCTCAGGGCTAGGTAGGAAATATAGGTGAATGAAGTGGGTGGAATGCAGAAAACTGGGCAGAAAACCGCCCTGCCTGAAGGGGGCAGCTGTGACCCAGCTTCCAGTGATTGCTGCCTTCTGGGAATGTGGGCTCGATGTGGCCAACTCTTTTGATACTTCAGGAGAAGCCTGAGATTTTAATGTGTCAAATAATTGTTGGCAACCAATTTAGAAAAATTTAAGACAGCATAAGCTAAATGGGCAGGATGGATTCTGGCTGGGGCTGCTACTTTTGGGCCCCTGCTCTAAAGGATTGATGCTTATTTCCTAAATTTGGTCCAGCAGAAGGTTCCTGGAAGGGACAGGCTGAGCACGCTGTCCCTTGGCTGTCCACACTTCACAGGGTCCAGGCTTGGGTCTTTTGGGTCTGAGGTTGCTCTGAAGGTTGACCTCCATAATGAAGAGGGTATTGGGGGAGAGGAGGGGTCACCTTTGATTTCCTGTCAAGTGTCACCAATTCTGAATCATCAGTTTAAGTACTGAAGAATCATCAGGGTGGTAGTTAAGGGTGGCAAGTCCATCTGTGCTCCTGTTCCTGGTGACTTCACAGGTGATTTGGCTCCGTATTAATTGAGGGCTCATGGGATTTAGAGTCCAAATGTGCTTGGTGTGATGATGCCAGAAATTTGGGCTCTGTTGATGATAGTTAACATTTATGGAGAGCATACTACCTATTAGGCCCTAATCCATGTAATTGATATTGGATTAACTCACTCAATCTTCTTTGTAACCTTATTAGGTAGGCATTATTATCATTCCCATTTCGCAGGTGAAGAAACTGAGAAATTAAGGAACATGCACCAGACAGTTTAGCGTAAACAGCAAAGGCAAGATTAAAGTCATGGCCATCTGAGCCCACAGCTTTCTTGGCACTTGGTAGAACTAAGCAAGATCGAACACAAAGGTAGGACATGACTGGAGAAAATTTAGTAAATGATAGCAATCAAAGCACATCTATACAGAACTAAACAGTTCATAACATGTTTTAATGTTCATTATCTAAGTGGGAGACAAGTTTTAACTACTATGGACAGCACACTGATAAACATCTCAATATCATTGTACTTCTTTCTTTATAGACTGACAAAATCATTTTCTTAAAATTGTCATGGAGATGGAATTCTTTTATGAAAAGATATGGAAATTTATAAGGATTTTAAATATATACTGTTGAATTGCCCTCCAGATTATTTGTATGTACATCCCCACCAACAGGTCCGCCATCATTTTTATTGGTTGTGTAGCATTTCTTTACAAGGTGGAGCTATACTAATGTCAGACTTCAGGTTTTCAACTAACTTTTATTTAAACCTTTCTTCTAAAACAAACTCTGATTCTTGCTCCCAAGGTTAAGTGAAAAGCCAGCTTGATTCATGCTGACACATCCTCATAGAATAAAAACATTGACTGGGCTGGCACTTTGGGACATCAGGGAAAGTTTGACACCCAAATCCCTAATAAGTGTCTTTCTACCATGTCAATATTCTTTAATTAACTGCTTATATGAATAAAAGAGCAGGAGTTAGTTCTTAATACTTCCAGCTAGTTGTTTTACGCAGTTTTGGTCTCTTTTTATAAGTACTATCCCTGGTTTTCTCCTCCAGCAAAAAAAGAAGCATCCTGTCTGCAATTTGCATGTATGTAGCCTGAAACCACCTGTCGCAATGTTTCAATTCAGAATTTTGTGATTTTCCTGGTCAGTGGCATCTAGACTACTCAACAAACAGTGCTACTCAATTTTGTTACCAAACTCCTGACTCAGATTTCTAACTCTGTAAATTTAGCTTGCAGATAAAATGTCTTTTAGGGAAACACATTAAACTTTTAAACAGAATATCCACTTCTAAACAATAAATCACCTGGGACCTGCTTTTGGTAGTAGAATATCTATCTCACCCCTGAAGACCTTTAAAAAATAGGATAATAATAAACGCTGACATTTATTGAGCACTTATGATCTGTGAGGCACTGGGCTTTGCAAGCATTAATTTATTTGCTTTCACAGTAATCTTACGAGGCAGGGTTTTTGCTATTTTTCTTTTTTTTACCCTATTTAACAGATAAGGAGCCAAAGCTTAGAGAGTTTAAGTAATTTGCCCAAGGTCACACAGGTAGTAAATGGAAGAGCCTGTATCCCCCCACAAGCCTGTCTCTTAATCACTGTGTTACAGCACAGTGTCTTGATTGGTGTGCAAACTGTCCCAGGAACAAAGGCATCAGGACTCCAGGCCACAGAACATTCTGAAGTGAGTGCAGAGACCCTTACCTATGTGTCGCCCATGCATTTTGAGGAGTAGATATGTGGTTTTGAGGTCATTTAACAGCTTGACGGGACACCAGCGAATGGACATTAGAGCCACGGGGCCTGCCCATCCCAACGCTGCAAAGCCCTGGTGTCCAGAGGGGCTTCTCTGGGCCTGCTGTGATCTTGGGGATGGTAATATATTTCTCTTAGAGGCAGAATTCAGGGGTGACACGTTATTACCTTTCCTTGCAATTGTTTTTTTTAAATTTCCATTTGAAAATTTATTTCCTGTGAGAATGAACTGACTAGAATTCATTTGTGCCCGGGAAGGAAGGTGAATTTCTTATTAACTCTCCCAGGTAATGGACAGCTGCAGCTTGGGCTGTGGGGCGGACTGGAATTGCTCAGGGCTGGGGAGGGCGAGGGAGGGCTTGTGTGGGGTGTGATGGATGCCAGGCAGCCCAGAGGGGAAGCAGTGTGCTGTGGGCCTGGGTGGTGTGGTCTGCAAGGCAACACACTGGTTGAAGTTTCACACAAAAATGTAGAGGAGGCAACTCCTTCAAATGGGAAGAGAATGTCGTCTTTTCCCCTGGCTGAAACAGAGACCATATTAACGAAAACAAACAAAATGAATGTTTTTAAGCAATTATAAAAATCCTTTTTTGAAACAAAATTTATTTCCCTTCCTATGGTTGGCAAATGTGAAGCTGGTGTCGATTGAGACTGACATATACACACCACTATATATAAAATAGATAACTAATAAGGACCTACTGTACAGCACAGAGAACTCTACTCAATACTCTGTAGTGACCTATATGGGAAAAGAATCTAAAATAGAGTGGATATATGTATAACTGATTCACTTTGCTGTACACCTGAAACTAACACAACATTGTAAATCAACTATACTCCAATAAAAAATTTTTAAAATTTTCTCCAAAAGAAAAAAAAGGAAAGGAGTTTTGTAAAGCAGCAAACACAGGGAAAATGTCAGGACATCTTGCTCATGCCTTTGTCTGTGAACATGTCTGAGTGGGACCCTGGGCAACTGGACGTTTATTCTACAGTGGCCTTGGCACTCCTTTCCCTGATGGCCTTATCCTTGGACAAGCTGGATGGCTCAGACCCTGCATATTGAAAACCTCAGAGCCTACCCTGTCAGCACTGCCTGCCAGTGAGTGGCCAAGTGCCATCCGCCCTCCCTCCCAATGTACCTGGTGTCCATTGCTTCTGCATCTACTGCCCGTGCTTTGTTTCAGTCTCTCATCCCCTTGTTCAAGAGACCCCATTCTGAGCCTCCTGCCTCCGGTCCATGACCTTTGAAACTGTTTTACATGCTGGCACTAGATTCATCTTTCTAAAGCGTGACTTTGGTGATATCATGCTTCTTTAAAACTTTTGATAGCTTCCCATTGGGTAAAACAAATGTCTTATCTTGGTATCTAGTGATGTTTCAGCCATATTTCCCCATGATCTAGACTCACCTGACTCAAAGCAGCTGCTCCTTTTGCCAGCATCCCTGAAAATGCCCCTGGCTGTCATCCTCTTAAGCCCAGAGGCAGAACTGAAATATCTTCAGGGGCCAGGCAGACCAGATAAATGGTATCTAACACTTGGTCTCATGTTAGGGCAGAAGAAGAAAAGCTGTTGTGGACTCTGGAGAATTAAACAACACACATCCCACGTCAGGGGGGCAGCTGCTACTCAGACCCCGGTAGTCTTTCCATGTAAGTATTTTTTTCCAGCTTTTCTTAGAAAATGTACATGTTTCTCTGCATCCTGAATCCTGAGAAAAATCAGTCAAAAAATCAGGAAAATAAGAAAAAGTGTTAGAATTCTTCCACAAGAATTAAAGTTAACAATCAATATGGAGACATAACTGGTTCAAAGGAATCCACTTTTGGCAAGTTGAAAATAAACAAGAAATGGTGACATGTGGAATTGAGGGTTAAGTGTGTGTTGGCCCTGTCTGCTGCTTAAAGTGTGTCAATTTTGTAAATAAAATAAATATTAAATTTATATGAATTGTATATTTAATACAAATCCTATGAATGGTGTTCCAAACAAGAACAAACTGAGAACAAAATCAATTCTAAAACTGGCAATTTTGACATATGATTCTGTGTAGTGTCAGTAACCTTGATAGATCTACTTGAATACTACCAATGATTTTAGCTGCTCTTTACCAGTCTTTATTGTGGCCTACATTTATATGTAAATATTGCCAAGCTTAATATTTATTATTTATTGAACAAAATGTTTTAAAATATCCACAATAATAAGTAGTCATTTTGAAGAATTGTGAAGATATTTTAAGGTTAACTTAGGAGTTAACGGAAATAGTCAAGAATTCCCAGGGATTCTAATTTCTCCTGTTCTTGAATCCTGAAGATTAATATCTATAGGGAATTTTGAAACCTAGACTCAGCTGATTGTTGCCAGATCGAATAAAGTGTGGGCTTAGTGCTGTTGGATCTCTCCTGACTTTATAAGAGATATTAGAAATATGGACACTTATGTAAAAATATTAAATCAAAATATTTTACAATGTTCAATTTTTATGATCTAAGCTGTTGATCTTGTAGACTTAAAGAAAAATGTACAACGTGAGAGTTATGAGTTTAAGTTTTATTCAAGGTCTTACTGAGGACTATAGCTGGGGAAACAGCTCTGAATAAACTGCTCTGAAGAGGTATGGGAGGAACCAGTATATGTATGAATTTTTTGATTAGAAAGTACAGGTAGTCAAGTATACTTCTTGATAAAAGATTATTGCAGTATACTATAAAACTCCTAGAGGGAAAGATGGGCAGAACAGCCTTTGACATGAATTGCAGCGATATTTTTTTGGATCTATCTCCTAGAATAATGGAAATAAAAGCAAAAATAAACAAATGGGACCTAATTTAATTGAAAGCTTTTGCAGAGCAAAGGAAACTATAAACAAAATGAAAAGACAACCTATGGAATGGAAATATTTGCAAACAATGTGACCGACAAGGGGTTAATTTTTAAAATATACAAATAGCTCATACAGTTCAATATCAAAGAAACACACAACCCAATCAAAAATGGGCAGAAGACCTAAATAGACATCTCTCCAAAGAAGGTATATGGATGGCCAACTGGCATATGAAAAGATGCTCAACATCACTAATTATTAGAGAAATGCAGATCAAAACTACAATGAGGTATCACCTCACACCAGTCAGAATGGCCATCATTAAAAAGCCTATAAATAATAAATGTTGGAGAGGGTGTAGAGAAAAGGGAACCCTCTTAAACTGTTGGTGGGAATGTAAATTGGTGCAATCACTATGCAAAACAGTATGATGTTCCTTAAAAAAATTAAAAATAGAGCTACCATATGATCCAGCTATCCTACTCCTGGGCATATATCTGGAGAAAACTCTAATTCAAAAAGATACATGCACCCCGATGTTCATAGCAGCATTATTTACAATATCAAGAAGTGGAAGCAACCTAAGTGTCCAGGGATAGATGAATGGATAAAGAAGATGTGGTGTATATATATAAAATGGAATATTACTCAGCCATAAAAAGGAATGAAATAATGCCATTTGCAGCAACATGGATGGACCTAGAGATTATCATGCTAAGTGAAGTAAGTCAGACAGAGAAAGACAAATATCATATCAATTATATGTGGAATCTAAAAAAAATGATACAAATGAACTTATTTACAAAACAGAAACAGACTCACAGACATAGAAAATAAACTTATGGTTACCAAAGTGGACGTGGGAGGTGGGGAGGGATAAATTAAGAGTTTGGGATTAACATATACACACTACTATATATAAAATACATAAACAACAAGGACCTACTGTATAGCACAGGGAACTATATTCCATATCTTATAATAACCTATAAAAATATATATATATTAAACTGAATCACTTTGCTGTACACCTGAAACTAATACAACATTGTAAATCAACTATACTTCAATTAAAAACAAGTAAAAATAACAAAAAAGACTACGGCTAATCGCAAAGAACAAATACCTCAAGTTGATGATTTTAGTACTTTTCTGTATATGGGAAGATGCAAGACTCTGGGGTCATTGAAATTTTTCCTGAGATATGCATCGAACTATCTAGGGGGCCTTTTATCAAAGGACAGAGTGCCGCATCCTGGTTTTCATCCTGAGTTCCCCTCAGGGTGCACTGTCTGTAGGTGACTTCTGTGGGTTGAGACTTAACCCTTGTATAACTGGTTGATGAGTGACGTGCTGTTCTTTTTATGTTCACAATCTCAACTTTCCCTCTACTTAGTACATCTTTTCTCTCTCCACACTTCTAGCCCTACAGACAAAATCCTCCCCATCTTTCAATCCCTTTCCTCTCAACTGTCACCCTCTTCAGGAAGGCTTCCTCTTTACCCTCCACCCCTCAACCTTTAGAGCTACCTGGGCAATTTCCGTGGTCCCACAGGGCATTGCTGATATTTGGGTCCACATCTAACAGCAGGGTTTAGATTCTTACCTGGCTGGAACTGTGCTGTCTTCGTATTTGGATAACCCACAGGCCCAAACACTGCAGGGGCTCAATAAATATTTGAGTAAATGGGTGAAGGAATATACAAGGCTTCCGACTGCCCCCCCCTCCGCAGGACTCATCATCAGACAACATATAATATTTCAATCAGTGACCTCTTCCAGGGAATGAAGATTGGCCAAAGGCCAAACAGGGAATTGCAATTAACAAACTCATGAATATCTTGTTGACATTTCAAACAAGCTCATAGCTTGGTTTCTGCATCTAAAGGATTGTGCTTTATTTATAGACAACTAATGACTATTAATAAGTGGAACTGTGGTTGAATTTCACAAATGTTACAATCGGAGAACAAACTCAATCCACCTTGTTGTATGGAAATTACTCTGATTAGAGCATAATGACTAACTAAAGAGTTATTTGTCTATTCAATTGCAGGGCAGAGAAGGGTAATGAGTTTACTGGCTCAGGCTCCATTCTTCTAGGAGTCAGTAGGAGGGAACTTTTGGTCTTCAGACACAATGGTCCAATTGTTGAGAAGTCTCAGCTGACTTCCCAAGAATCCACTTCTCTGGACCCTCTCCCTATAGGAACAGGAGGTTGATCATCCTTGTGTTTCACTCACATCCATCACAGAGCCTTGAACTTAGTGAGTGTTTAAGAAATGTAGGAAAGAATTCCAGAATCTTATATTCTCACCCCCACTTATTTGGATCAAGCATTTACTATGTCCATACTGAGTATTATGGGCTAGGGATACAGAGAATAACAGGATATGTGTTCCTTGCCTTAAAAAGTTTACACTCTCGGGGCTTCCCTGGTGGCGCAGTGGTTGAGAATCCACCTGCCAGTGCAGGGGACACGGGTTTGAGCCCTCGTCTGGGAAGATCCCACATGCCGCGGAGCAACTAGGCCCGTGAGCCACAATTACTGAGCCTGCGCGTCTGGAGCCTGTGCTCCGCAGCAAGAGAGACCGCGATAGTGAGAGGCCCGCGCACCGCGATGAAGAGTGGCCCCCACTTGCCGCAACTAGAGAAAGCCCTCGCACAGAAACGAAGACCCAACACAGCCATAAATAAATAAATAAAATTTAAAGTCAAACTAATTGAGTAACAGACATTAAAAAAAAAAAAGTTTACACTCTCATATGGGAACGGACAGATAAACAAATGGTGGTATGTAACTCAGTGAGGTAAATGTTAGGACTGTTCAGGACCTCATAACTTGGGCATTCCTCACTGTATCTTGTACATAACTTTAATAAGACCTTCAACTGCTCTGTACTTCAGTTTGTTTTCTCATTTGTTTCCCCCACTACACCAGGAGCAACTTGAGGGCAGAGAACGTGCCCTATATAATAGGCTTTCCCTAAGAGTTGAATGAATGGATGAACGAATGGGAATGTCACAGAGCTCTGACACTGCAAGCTCACAATGCCTGCAGAACATGGAAGGAGCAGAGCAGCCCTCCTAGAAGTCTGCCAGGGATTGTGTGTCGGGGAGAGGGGTGGTCTATCAAGGAAGCATGCTTGGTCTTACAAGGAAGCTTCAGGGCCCACTGCTGAGAAGTGGACATGACCACTAGCTTGCTGTAGGGCATGTGCCTCCAGACTGGAAGTCCTGGCCTGAAATGACTCACTGTAAATTAACATACCAACATCCTAGGGACTCTGTGTCAGCTGTGACATGAATTGGTTTCCCTGAAGCCCCTCCACTTCTGACTCTGATCAGGTCAAGTATCCAGGCTGGCAAAGCTAAGGACTAGGTTTTGGGCCTAGAAGAATCATGGGAGCTGGAATTGCTTATATTTCATCTTACATTGTTGCCTGAAGAAGAAAACCATTTGCAATAGGAAGGAATGAGGTCAACAAACAAAGAAAAGAAGAATCAAGAGTTGACTCCTTGATAACATTGTTCCTACATCTAGGTGTGCCTGAAAATAGCTATCCTCTGGATTCTTCAGTTATGGCAACCAATAAATTCCTCCTCCTCCTTTTTTTAGTTTGACTTTCTGTCTTCTTTGACTTCTTAGAAAATACCAGTAAAGGACCTGTGCTTTGGATTGAGACAAATCTGGTTTCACACTCTGACCACTGCATTGTTGAGTCGCTCTATTACAGCAGCTCAGCCTCCTACCCTAGCTAAATACAGCAAGTGAAAAATGATTCAGGCCTGAAGTGAGGTGGTGGCAGAGGACAGAAAGAAGGAGCTAGATTTGAGTGCCTTTAAGGAGTTAGAATTGACAGAACATGGAGTAGTTTATTATATGTGTGAGAGTAAAAGGGTGGGGGGAGGACTTGAGGAGAAGTCTTGGCTTGAGTGACTGGTGGACAGAGTGCCCAGGGCCACTAACTGCATGGGCATGTTTCTTTCTTTTTCTTAATTGAAGTACAGTTGATTTACAATGTTGTGTTAATTTCTGCTGTACAGCAAATTGATTCAGACACACACACACACACACACACACACACACACACACAGAGGTGTATATATATATATATATATATATATATATATATATATATATATGCACAATCTTTTTTGTATTCTCTTCCATTATGGTTTATCACAGGATATTGAATATACTTCCCGGTGCTATACAGTAGGACCTCGTTGTTTGTACATTCTATATATAATAGTTTGCATCTGCTAACCCCAAACTCCCAGCCCATCCCTCCCCAACCCCCTTTCTCCTTGGCAACCACAAGTCTGTTCTATATGTCTGTGAGTTTGTTTCTGTTTCATAGATAAGTTCATTTTTGTTATATTTTAGATTCCAAATATAAGTGATATCATATGGTATTTGTCTTTCTCTTCCTGACTTACTTCACTTAGTATGATAATCTGTAGGTCCATCCTTGTGGCTGCAAATGGCATTAGTTTGTTCTTTTTTATGGCTGAGTAGTATTCCATTGTATACATGTACCACATCTTTATCCATTCATCTATTGATAAACATTTAGGTTATTGTGAATAGTGCTCCTATCAACATAGAGGTCCATGTATCTTTTTGAATTATAGCTTTGTACATGTATCTTTTTGAATTATAGCTTTGTACATGTATCTTTTGTATTATAGCTTTGTCATGGGCATGTTTCATATACTCCTGATCGGTCCTGTTGTGACAAACTTCCAGATGAGCTACTTTGCTCCTTCCATTCTCTAAACTCTTGAAAAGTCCGAGTTCTGGAAGGCCCATGACACTCTTGCTCTTTCTTTTCATTCATTCAACTCTTATTGAATGCCTACTGGGTACTGGTTTGAGCTCGCACCAGGACACAGAACCGATTAAGGAATATTCTCTGCCTTCAAGTAACTCACAGGGTAGTGGAGTCAACTGATGAGAAGACAATAAACTCCAATAACAGAGAAGGTGAAGGTCATAATTAAAGTCACAGGGCCTCACACTTGGTTTAATGCTCTGTTATTCCTGTCTTGAAATTCCTAAAAGTTTTTGAATGAGGGGCCCTACATTTTCATTTTGCACCAGGCCCCATACATTATGGAGCCCGTTCTGGTGTACCATTCACTTGGAAAGGGCGTGATGGCAGAAGAACAGTTTAGGGGTGAAAGATACTGGATTTGGTTTGGAAGTTTAAAGGTTAGAGGCTGACAGGAGTGGTCCGGGATGGCTGAGTGAGGAGAAAGGGCAGCAGTGGGAGCGGTCAGACTTCTAGAGCTTGAGGGGCAAGTGTTGTGAATTTCATGTGGGCCAAGAGGATGTGGAGTCCCAGAGCTGTTGTCTTGGAAACATGGGGATCACAACCCCTGTGGCTCCTGAGAGTGCTTCCTCCAGTTTCTGAAGACCCCATGGACACGTAACCAGACATGCTTATGGGAGGCAGATCAAGAGACTGAGGACAAAAACAAGGCAGCTTTCCGGATGAAGGTTTATAGAATGAAGGTTAATAGTCTCAATATCTTGCTCATACAGATGCTGTGAAAAGAACAGAAATGACTGCTCTTAATCTGCTGCTGTATTCCTTGGCAGATAATATTTTGTTTGTTTTTGTTCCAGCAATTTGACAGTTTGACTGTGAATAATGTATCTCTCTGGCAGCAGGGCTGGAAGCAGTCCTATGCAGCTCATGGGGGAGTGTCCAATATTTTATCTTGAGAATTTTTTTTAAAAGCCTTTTGACTGATTTAATTTGATGTGAGTCAGAACGTTCTGAAGCATAGTGCAAAGGGTCCTGGCTCTGAAGTCAGACATCTCAGGTTCAAATTCAAGTTCCACCAGGTGCAAGCTGAGTGAGCTTGGGCAAATCTCAGAGCACGTTTCCTTACCTGTGAAAAATACACACCTTGTGGGGCGTGTGAGGATTGGAAGTGAGAGTGGCTGGATGTTGAATGGTTGACAAAGCTGGGGAAGATTTTAAGTGATCTTAAAGATCTTAGAGAGCCCTTAGCAGAGAAGGGCTTGCTAAGAGGTGGCCAAACTGATGCAGTAACCATCTCCTCCAGTAGCCTAAACAGTGGAAGCTTGGAGGGTGCATTGTGGGAGAATCTTGGAGGGGAATTTGTAGGCATAGAGGATGCAGAGGGGAGGGTCAGGGTGCTTTTATCCTACCTCAGCCAAGTGAGGAGCACCCCAAAAGAATGACTTAGCAAGATTGGGGGTGCCGAAGAGGAGGGGAGACCCTCATTTCACTCCCTGCACTGCTGGCAGAGTGTGGCTTGAGAGAGTTCTTGGGAGACCCTCATAGGTCACCTGAAGTTCAAGGGACCTGGAAACTGCTGGCTGGAGAGAGGGCAGCTGAGGGAGGGATTTTCACCTCACATGATGGCCAAGGGTTAGTGAGATTCCTTATGGGCTATGAGGATGCCCCAGGAGGTGACCAGGCAAGAGCTGTCTTGAAAAGACTACAGCAAGAAAGCTATTTTCTAAAAGGGGAGTCCCTTGAACACCCTAATGCTTTACCATTGAAGCAAGAGCTTAGGATGTTTGCAGGCGGTCAGGTAAAGAGGACATCATCCTCATCAGGAAATGAGATGGTACACAAGTCCTCATCTGTGTGTTGAGCACTCTCTGAAAAAGGGGCAGGACTTGGACTCCTGCATTGAGAAGGAATTGACAACAAAAGGAGATTTACCAACGGTCCCATGTAAGGTAGAAAGGTATTTGCCTATGTTTCCTCTAATTCCTCGTCCCTGATCTGACCTCAGGGAGGTTTGAAGGTGGAGGGGATCAAAGAAAATTTTTTAAAATATCAGAACTTGGACCTAAACTTGGAGGTTGGGAGCAGGGAGGTAGAAGAAAGGGTATAAATGAAATAACACTTAAATTGCACTAAAGATTTTATTTAAATTGGACTTGACTTTTAACTGTGGAAAATTTCAAACATATACAAAAGTAGAGTGAAGAATATAATAAGCTCTCAAGTACCTATTTCCCAGCTTCAATGATAATCAATTTGTGGCCAATCTTGTTTCATTTATAATCCCAAGTACTCCCCGTCTCCTGTATTATTTTGAAGCAAATCCTAGACAGCATACCATTTCATCTTATAGTTTTCAAGTATGTCTAAGGTATAAGAACTCTGTATTTAAACATTATGACAATATCATTATTATACCCAAATATTTGACAATAATTCCCTAATGTCATCAAATATCCAGTCAGTGTTTAAATTTCCTCATCTGTCTCATAATATTTTTTTATAGTGAGTTTGTTTGAATTTGGATCCAAAGTTCATACATTGCATTTGGTTTATTGGTCTCTGTATTGGTTTCCTAGGTCTGCTGAAACAAAGTACCACAAACTGGGTGGCTATAACAACAGAAATTTATTCCCTCATAGTTCTGGAGGCCAGAAGTTCAAATTCAAAATGTTAGCAGGGCCCTGCTCCCTTTGAAGCCTTTAGGGGAGGATCCTTCCTTGCCTCTTCCAGTTTCTGGTAGCCCCATGCTTTCCTTGGCTTTGGCAGTTCAACTTCAATCTACCTCTATCTTTGTGTGCCTTTCTTCCCTCTGTGTGTGTCTGTCTTTGTGTCTCTTCTCATAAGGACACAGTCATATTGGATTAAAATGACCACATCTTAACTTGATTACACTGTAAAGAACCCATTTCTAAATAAAGTCACTTTCACAGGTACCAGGGGTTAGGACTTCAACGTGTTTTTGCGGAAGACACAAGTTAACCCATAATAGTCTTTTAAGATGTTTTAATCTATTGATTTCCCATCCCTCTTTTTCTCCCCCCTTGAAATTTTTCTGAATTTCTCACATTCCAAATTTTCCTATACATTCCCACAGTGTCATTTAGCACATTTCTCTATAAACTACTTTTTATTTTTTATTTTATTTTATTTTATTTATTCATTTATTTATTTATTTTTGGCTGCGTTGGGTCTTTGTTGCTGCAACGTGGGCTTTCTCTAGTTGCGTCGAGTGGGAGCTACTCTTGGTTGTGGTGCGCGGGCTTCTCACTGTGGTGGCTTCTCTTGTTGCAGAGCACGGGCTCTAGGCATGTGGGCTTCAGTAGTTGTAGCATGTGGGCTCAGTAGTTGTGGCTCGTGGGCTCTAGAGCACAGGCTTAGTAGTTGTGGCTCACGGGCTTAGTTTCTCTGTAGCATGTGGGATCTTCCCAGACCAGGGATTGAACCCGTGTCCCCTGCATTGGCAGGCAGATTCTTAACCACTGCAGCACCAGGGAAGTCCCTAAACTACTTTTTAGATCTAGAAGCTTGATCTGATACAAGTTTGATTTTTCCCAAGAAGTGTTGTATTGCAAATGTTGTATTCTTCCATCAGGTGCCATATAACTTTTAGTTTGGACTGGACTTTTCAATTTTGGAAAATAAGAATTTTATTATGTGAAAGAGACTAACAAAGTGTAGAATTTGCCTGTAATGTCATCCAGAGGCTGGGAAGGAAGTTCTGATATGGAGTGTGAGGGAAGTGGTACAAAAAGAAGTGTAGCAGTAGCCTTGCCGTATTGGACCAGGGTTCTCACCTCAACTCTGTCATAATCTACGTTAGTGCTCTCGGGTAAATCCAGGCAATTCTGTGTTTTTGTCCTCATTTGCAAAATGACAGAGTAGCATAATTTCCATCCTAAAAATTAAATGCCTTATCAAAAAGCCTGTAACAGATCCTCACTCTGAACAAGCCTCATGGTAGACTAGGAAACTTGAATAGTCACCTTAGACATACACCACCACTTCCCCATTAAAATATGGGTCTTCCTCATGCCTGACAATTTCTCTACCCTCTTTCTAGGATGACTCAGATCTCCACTTCAGGTTGGTAGTGATGTCAAGACCTGGGAAGAAGAGGAGGTAAATATCCCACATAATGATCTAGTCTGAATGCTAAAAATTGATTTCTAAAGCCTTTTATTTAAATTTATTTAATAAACACCTATGTTACATTTATTTTCTTCCAACCATGGTTCAAATGCTTTACAAATATTAACTAATTTAATTCTTACAACTACACTGTGTGATAGGTACGAATTCTAATTTTACAGATATGGAAACTGAGACACATAGATTTTTAACATGTAAAGTCACACAGCTAAGGTCAAAGTATACTTAAAAACAGTTTAAAATATCTCATATAAATATAAAGTGGATATGTATTAAAATTCGACTCATTAATGAGGAGAACAGCAGGATGGTAAATGTAGTTCAAAGAGCATTTGGAGAAGAGTTATTTATATAATTAGTTGGGAAAGCCCAGCTAAAGTAAGTTTGCTAAATTACAAAGCTGGTTAATGTCTTATAGGGCAATAAAACTGTAACCTTTGGAGTTATCTTCTATAAGACAGAAATTGTTTGCATCTCTGCTGACGATTTGTAAGTTAGCACATAACACAGAGAGTCTGGGTCTTAATAAATAAAAAATAGTACTTCAAACAATGACTGTTCTCCTAAAGAATTAAATAGTCCTCTGGTCTCCTGTTAGGTGAGGCTCCAGTGTCATATCAAAAAGAAATGCATTTCTCCTTATGTCTCAGTTCCAAGTTTTGGATTCAAACCCAGCAGTTTGGTTATTAGAGCTCAAATTGGAACCACTGTATTGCATTGCATTTCTAAATGACAGGATTCCCCTCCCCAGTTAAGTCATGGCCAATAAGAATATGTATGGTATAAAAAAGAACACTATTTTGTTTTTATAATCTTAGTATTGTAAAAGCACATTCATGTCCAAAGACCTGCATTTTTAAGAAAACTCCTTTCTCCTGTGATTCTTCTTTTCCATTGGGAGGGGAAATGTAGGAGGGAGGTGGGAAAAGTCTGTGCCTGGGAAGATTAACCATTCTGTAAATTCATGTTGGCCTCTGACTGGAATAGAAACTGGTTGTCTTGGAAGAAAATCTGGGGACAGAGAATCTACCTAAGGGTCCCTCATGCCTGTCAAAATTATCCTCTTCTATCTAGAGAAATGGACACTGACCTTTAGTTTCTTAAAAATATTTATTGTGATTATAACATTGCATAAACAACAAATTGATAAATATTATATAAAAGTATCTTGTTGGCTGAAGTTTGACTGGTGGGAGTGATGGTAGATGATGTGAGTATAGAGTTGTGTACTAAATAACAGTGAATTATTTATTTGTGAGAAAAAGAGGTCCACCAAGTACCTTTCAATATGCTCCATTCCCTAGAGATTTTTCTAAACCCAGACTCCTTAGTGAGCTGCCCTTTATCAGCTTAGTTGTTTAATTCCTGCTGCCCTTTTATTGATTCTGGGCATGAGTTATCTTCATTAGAGTTGATTTCTGTCAATTTCTTCTCACTCATTGTTACTGGGACTATATTTAAGATCTTCCATTTCTCTGGGCTTATTTGGGACCCACCACCAATTTCATGGAATAATTATCCCTTTCTTGACTTCTCTGTTGCTAAGCGCCTAACACAGAAAGGTAAGTGTTCTGTATCTCAACAAAGGGGTAAGTAAAAGTCACCACTGTTCATTGCCATATTTTCCAGGGACCCTGATTTCATATTACAATTTAGTCTTGAAAATGTTTCCTGACAGAAGTGCAGATAGACAAAAAGATGACTTGATCCATTTGTAGAGGCCTGGAAACCAAGGACATAGAAGAAATTAAAGTTAACTTAAGAGGGAAAAAAAATGAATAGTAGGTGAAAAAAGGATTTGAGGAAAAAATGTAAAAGATGAAATACTGTAATCATGGGCACAAGTTAAGTTATAGGACTCTAAGCAAAAATACAGAAAAGGTTCTCTGTCCCTTGGTAAATAGGTAGCCGTGGTAGAGCTGTACTGTTTGTAAAAAAACAAGCAAGAGGTGAGCATGAGCCATTCTTCTTGCCTTGATTTGGGCTCACTCTATTTATTTCTCATTTTATTCATTTTTCATTTATTCATTCATCATATATTGGGCATTCAGGTATAGTGCTAAATTCAGAAGGTAGCGATGACCCTTCTGCCCTCATAGAGCTCATGGTTTGCTCCTTCTCACTGAAATTTTCATTTTGTCCGTGCACGGCAGAAAATAATTATCAAAGAATTGGTCAACCTATATTTAAAATAGATAACCAACAAGGACCTACTGTATAGCACAGGGAACTCTGCTCAATATTCTGTAATAACCTAAATGGGAAAATAATTTGAAAAAGAATAGATACATGTGTATGTATAACTGAATCACTTTGCTGTATACCTGAAACTAACACAACATTGTTAATCAACTGTACTCCAATACAAAATAAAAATTAATAAAAAAAGAATTAGTCAACAAAATCCTATTATCAGGCTCAGTAATTTTGCTGAAGTATTACTTCAGCGAAGTAATACTGTATATATGTGTATCTGTGAGTACATAGATACCCATATATATATATGCGCACACATATTTATAATGTATAAATATACATTTATAACATATAGTGCTTTATAACGTTGTAACCTTGCAATGAATTGAATTTTTATTGAATTATTGATTATTGTTCCCATTTGCTCCCCATTAATTCACTCTGTTAATCTCCTGTGATATGACCATTGAGAGGTCATGACTCATTTCCTGGTTGTCAGATGCAATGACCTTTTCCAGTTTTCTACTGTCCTTGAATAGGGGACATGTTCTCTGAAATGTTTTCGGAGCATTTGACAGTGTTGAATACCCGTCCTTCCTAACCCCTCTTCTCCCTTCCTTGCGTTCCTATCCTGGGCAGGATCGTGGGCTTTAGCGTCAGGCCAAACACACTATGAGTCCTTGCTCTGCCACTTTCTGACTTTATGACCAAGGAAGCAGTCACTTCATCTCTTGTGCTTCTGTTTGCTCATCCATCCAGTAGGAATGACATTACTGCCTATGTCACAGGGCTTCAGAGGGTGAGGATGAAATGAGATAACATATATGAACAATATAGTGAGACCTCTGGCTCAGTCTTCTTTCTTCCCTCCAAGTGCATCCTTTGTCTAGGTCCTTGAATTTGAGCCTCAGTCATCTCAGCCAACAGCCTGTCTTTCAGATCCCATCTTTTCCTGTGGCTTTGTTGCCCCCCACCCCCATATGAATGAGAATGACTCTCCAATCATTATCTCTAATTCTAACCTCTATCCTAAGAGTCAGTTCCACCTCACTACCCAGAGTGCTCAAAGATAAGGACACAACCTCCATTTTTCAGAAACAACCTAGGATAGTGTTAGGGTTTCACCCCCATTGTACAATGATGGAGGAGGGGAAGCCAGGCTGAGTATGATCGGCTAAAGCTAGGGTGGCCATCTGTCCCAGTTGCTCAGACCAGTCCTGGATAATGCATGTTGTCCCAGTGTCCTGCCCTGTCCTTCCACTCTCACTCTCAATAGCATCACAGTTAGGAGAATAAATTATTTGGGGACCTTAGTTAAGAGGCTACTGTTTGAACATAAATTGCTGGTTGAGTCTCTCTTTTACTTGCTTATTCATTTGGTCTTTTACTCAACAAATATTGAGCTTTTCCTCTGGGTCAGGCCCTGGGGCCAGAGAACTGAATGACATGTAATCCCCACTTAAGAAATTCACAGTCCAGTGGATGGGACATATAGTAAGGCAGTGATTATAGAATAGTGTGATCAGTGCCGTGACAGGGCTTAACCCAGAATGCCACAGGAATGTGAAAGAAGGAGAGACAGACAGACAGACACAGACTGAGGGGTGTGTGAGGGGACCAAAGGGTACCGATGGATCTGGGGAGGCGACAGAAGGCTTTCCAAAAGAGGTCCCAGGAAAACAATGGCATTATGAGGTTGATATACTAGAGTAAAGGTTTAGGGAAGGGAGATGGGAGAAACAATTTGGGCATTTACAAAAACTGGGGTTTTACCTAAATCACATCCCAGGCTGCAGAGAATCCCTTAGCAAAAGAGAAAGATTGCCACAACCCCAGGGATGTTTCCTTCCCTTTACAAGGTTCTTCACTTCCTCCTGCTTGATAGCAATGCCCCAAAGAGCTGCCTTATAAAGAGAAGTTTAAAAACGGCCTTCCAATTAAGACATAATTTCCACACCATTTGGAATTTTTTGTTAATTTTTAATGTAGTTTGTCATCTAAGGGATTTTATTTTGCCAGTTTTCTCTTTAGAGGGAATAGGTGCAGCAAAATGTCTTCAGCCATCCCTGGCGTTGGTTGGGGGATGGGGTAACGAATGAGGTTTTGTGCTCCAAATTGGCCACTATCTCACATGTGGGTAGAACCCCATGAACTGGTGCTTTAGAGGCCAATTAGTCAGCGCTGCTCCAGCAGCCTCCATGCCCACCACACCTCAGACAAGCCTTGCATTAGCTGCCTCCAGCCACAAAGAAGCCTGGGGAAATGTTTGAGAAATGCTTGAATTCCACTGAATGAGGATACGTGTAACTCGCCAGCTTTCAGTGGGCATGCAGTTTTCTTTACTGACATTTTGTGGGGTTTTGATCCTGCTGCTTTTGCCAGACAGAATTCTTGATCTCAAACAGAACCTGAGTTAAGTGGAGCAGAAAAAGAAAATTTATTGGAAGGATATTGGGTAGATCACAAAATCTATAAGAAGGCTGGAGAACTACACTGAAAACTTGAACAACCAAGGCCACACTCATGAGTCTGCTAAGGATACCACCTGACATAATGGCTAACAGCCAGCTAGTCTGTGCCATTGGATTGCCCTGCCCCAGAAACTCACCCCTGTACTTCTGGACCCTTGGCTCCCTCAGGGCCCCGGTGAACTCTCTCTGATTCTCCCTGTGCCCTTGTGGCACTGCCAACTCATCTCAGGCAGGATCATCTGACTGACTGAGCCTGGACTGCTCATGTTGTAGCTGTAAGCAGGCTGGTAGAAGAAAGATTTTCTCTACCTTAGGGTCTATCACCCACCTGTCTTGGGATTTCTCCCCCAAATAGGGCTGTTTGTGATGTAGTAAAAAGAAAGAGAAAAACAAAAAAAGATAATCCAGATGTATTACTGACCTAAATATGAAAGGTAAGACAATAAGCCTCCCAGAAGACAATTTGTAAAAGTTTCTTCATGACCTTGGAGTAGATAAAGATTCCAAAATAGGACACAACAAGCAGTAACCATAAGAATAGGTTGATAAGTTGGACTTCAATAAAATTAAGAACTTCTGTTCACCAAAAGACATTATAATGAAACTGAAAAGATAAGCCACAAAGAAGGAAAAGTAGAAGATATTTGAGATATTTTCTATATATGTGCCATATATATAATACATATACAATACATATGTATATAGCAAATATCATCTATCTATCTATCTATCTATCTAACATATGTAAAGAACAAATAAAAGAGAGACAAACAATTTTTTTTAATGGGCAAAGACTTGAACAGGAACTTCACAGAAGAGGATGTCCAAGTGCCCAGTAACATATAAAAAGGCGCTCAACCTCATTAGTCATCAGAGGAATGTGAGTTCAAACTACAATGAGATACCACTATATATATATCAGGATGGTTAAAATAAAAAAGACTGAGAGTAGTGGGTGTTGGTGAGGATGCTGGAAAACTGGAACACTCATATATTGCTGATGGGATTGATACAACCATGTTGAAAAACAGTTGGCAGAATCTAACGTTCACCTACCTTATGACTCAGCAATTTCACTCTTAGGTGTAGAAATGATGTGTACAGATGTCCACCAAAAGACAAGTGCACGAATAATCGCAGCAGCTTTAGCAGCATTATTCATAATCGCCCCAAACTGGAAACAACCTAATAATGTCCATCAACAAAACATAAAAATACATTTTGGTGTATTCATACAATGGAATGCTGCTTGGCAACAGCTACACACACGACATGAGTTAATCTTACAGACATGATAGTAAGCCCCCCCACCCAAAAAAAAGCCAGAAACACAAGAGTATACACTATATAATTTCAGTGATGTGATTTTCAAAAACAAGTGAAACTGTTCTATGGTGATGGAGGTCAGAAAAGTGGTTCCCTTTGGGGTATTTGAGAGAGGCCAAAGGGAAATTTCTAGGGTCTTGGAAACGTTTGCTATCTTGATCTTGAGCTGTGCACTTGAGACTTGTGCACTTTACTGTATGTTAGTTACACTTCCATAAAAATATTTTTAAAAGTTGGCTCACAAAAATGGCAATGCTCTGTTTGGTTTTTGTCAAATAAATATGTCCACATGGTAATAATTAAAATAGGACAGAAAAATCTATACTGAAAATTGACAGTCTCTTATCCCAACTCTCCTTTTTTCTAGTACTAATGGCCAGATTTAATTTTTAAGACAATTTCTTCTTTTAATTCTTCTGCCATAACTATAAATAAGTGCTTACACTTTAATTTCTTGATTTATATACTTTAGATAAGATATATGGATATTTCACTGTGAATAAAAGATTTGGATCACATACACAATTGCCTCCTTCACTCTACCTAATATTTTATAATTTCAATATTATCTCTTCTTGTATTATAACTTTAAATAATATAGTAAACTGTCATATCTTGTCCTGTCAGCATTTGACAGCATCTCTCTACTACCAACTTTATAAGATAAGGATAATAACAGCCTACACTTTCTTTTATACTTTCTCCCCAATTCTACCTCCTTCCATCAGCTCACTTTTTCTTTTTTATTGTCAAGGTTGCTAAGGTTTACATTCTGTCCTGCAATCACAAGCAAGTCTTCTGTGCTTTGTTCACAGACAGACACTAAACATTAAGCAATAAACATTATTAATATTATTACTACTAGCACAGGGAATTATAGCTATTATCTTGTAACAACTTTTAATGGAGTATAATCTGTAAAAATATTAAATCATAGTGCTGTACACCTGAAACTAATATATTCTTATAAATCAGCTACACTTCAGTTAAAGTTTTTCAAAAATGTTACTACATAAATATTGAACTTTGATGGTCCAAGTAGTGGGCTAGAATTTTATTTCCTTCTCTATAGGTTCAATGCAATGATCACTATTGAATTAGATGAAGGATGAAGGATTTTTGGATGAAGGGTACTTCTAGCATTAAGATAAAAACAAATGATTACACTCTATCAATCGCTTTAAAACATGCCTCCTTATTCAGAGACCTAAGAGCTAAAAAACAATATGTCCTCTGCTATGCCAGTTAACAATGATGACACACATATAGGATAATCAGAATACAAATTGCCATTCAATAAGAGGAAAATTGGGAGCACAGCAAACACGTCTATAGCAATCCTGAAATCCTGTTGGTAGGTGCTGCGTGGGATCAGACTCCTGGGGGGTGAGTATGTTCCTGATCCTGTGCTTAGGGAGGAGCTCCCAGCCACTTTTCTCTGAGGTTCTTTCCCTTCCTCTATCCTTCTTGGCCACATCTGAAGTGGACATTGGAGAATACGTCCTCCTTATTCTTTCAGCAGCTTTCTCAACCCACTTCCTTCTATAGAATATTGGAAACCCAAGTGTTGATTTAGGTCTTTAGCAACTCAATATTTTGATCTAGCACATTTTGGGGAAGGGGGAAATAAACACAGCTCTCTCAAGAATTTAGTCAGTTTCTTATCTATTTGATTCTAATTAGCATTGTACGCCAATACCTACACCCAAAATTAAAAAAAAAAAAAAGTTTTCTCCGACCTCGTCCCCCCTGTCTCTTTCTCTTTCTCTCTCTCAATTTATGGGTGGGTATCTTGAATCTATCAGGCTTAGGTGGGAAAACCTTACCCTTGTCATCTCTCTGAGTCATTTTGACCAACTGAAAGGATTTACTGGTATCACAGTCTTGACTGGGTATTTGCTGTCAGACATAATCCATTCAGAGGTTAACAATGGGTATGACAACCATATGTTTTGATTTGCTTTTCTCTTCTAAGCTGCTTGTTCTCCTCTTTGCCTGGAGGTCTTTGTCTTTCTGTTTGTTCCAACAGGAAACATGACTAGGAGCTCTGAATGTGGTGGAGGATGAGGGCCATTCCTACTTCACTTTAGGAATTCCCTATCATTCCCAAAGGGATTGACAAATCAAGAGATATAATAAAACATTATTAAGAATACTTGAAATTCTGCACCCAGAGCAGTAAAGTCCATGGGGATGATACATGGGATGTGTGTTTATGGTCATAGTAGCAGTAAAAATGCCACCTCTGATGTGGTCCCTGTTTCTTTGTGTTTCAGCAGGAGCCCTGGTTGCCCACTGACCTCTGATTTGGGGCAGACAACGAGGCAGAAGGGATAAAGATAGGTCAATAAGCTGAAGGATGGTTTGGCACTCTGGTAGTTCAATACAACCCCACAAGAGAGAAAAGACATTGTGATATAGTGGTTCTGTACCAGGAACAACAGACCAGAGAGAGTGGTGGAATTTACACATTCTTGACACTGAAAAGAGACCCATTGTTTAGGGATAGCCTGGTGAGGATCTGTGCTAGTTTGTCAGACAACCAGAGACTGGATGTGGTGGATAGGGACCCATCAAGGTAAGGTGGTACATCACAGTAATCTCTCCACTCAGGAACCAGTGGGAGGAAATCTGCCTGCCATGGGACACTGCCTTTGAAACCCAAGACAGAATTTATAGGCAGTATCCTAATGGGACCAAAACACAACTCCAGGGCCAGACACAGGGAGGTGAGTTTAGAGTGGAGGGCAGTGATGGGACTGGCCACTCTTGGAGGTGGGGGAGGCAGTGATCTATGAGCTGGGGGGGGGGGGGTTGCAGACTCTCTTTTGTGGAACTATGTCCAGAGGGAGCAGTATTTGAGTCCATGGGACATGGCCAGTACTTGTCCAATGAGGAAAAGGGTATTGTTGAGGAACAGATGGTACTTATCTCTAAGCAGGGGTTGATCCATCTCCTGAGGGAGAGGAACAAGCGTCCACTCCCCACTGGGGGTACTGGGAAATCCACCCCGCCTCTCAGGGGTGTGTGACGGCATGGCTGGGGTGGTGGGGGGCTTTCAGGGCCATAAACTGCCTGGTGTGTGGGAAGCAATGGAATAGACTCTCGGTCCCCACCTGTGGTGGAAGAGGCTGTGTATCAGCCCCTACACCATCACTTGAGTGTGGTTGGACGGGATTGTCACTGTCAGGACAGAAGAGAGGAAGAGAGTGATTTGGGGTTGGGCAGCCTGGCTCCAATTCCAGTTTCAGGCCTTTCTGGTTCTGTGGCTTTGGGCAAGAAGCTGAGGTCCTCTTGGCTTCCTGTTCTCCACCAGTGAAAAGCAGATAATAATATTAGTACCTAAATCATTTCACAATATATACATTTATCAAATCATCACATTGTACACCTTAAACTTAGTGTTATATGTCAATTATATCTCAATAAAGCTAGAAAAAAATAACAGTACTTACATCCTCAGGATGTAATGAAGGTTAAATGAGGCAGTCAATGCAAAGTTCTTGGTACAATGCCTACCACATAGTAAATACAAATTAAATGTTTGTTGTTATTAATATTTACCCCCCTACCTCCTAGAGCTGTGTATATCCTAGGCTAAAGCAATGAAAGGGTGCTGTTTGTAATTCAATTCAAAGCTGAGAAGGAGACAGTTACTCTCTTGGTAGTAAGGCAAGTCGAGATGTCATGGTTTTTCAGATGTGCCACTGGCTCACTAAGATAGCCTCCCTCCATTCCTCTCTCCCACTCTCCCCTTACCTGGCAGAGGAACTAGTAGGGGCAGAGAATGGCTGACAGCCCTTTCTGGGGTCTGTGGCACAATTGGAGGTGGGAGCTGGATGGAGGGGTTGGAGAAGGGGTTTGGGACTGGAGGGCTGTGGGACAAGGGAAATGACCCAAGGAAAGGATTCATGAGTGTGCTGAGTATTTGACATCTGAAGGGGTGGCCACAATGCCTGTGGGGAGGCCCTGAGCCTGTGAATAGCACACTGAGGCAACCTGCCTCTGCCAGGGACAGTACTCAGAGGAATAGTATCCAGAGGAACAGTACCCAGAGGAACAGCACTCAGAGGAACAGTACTGAGAGAACAGTACTTAGAGGAATGGTACCCAGAGGAACAGCACTCAGAGGAAGAGCACTCAGATGAACAGTACCCAGAGGAATATACCCAGAGTATCAGCACTTAGAGGAACAGTACTAAAAGGAATAGTCCTCAGAGGAATAGTACCCAGAGGAATAGTACCCAGAGGAACAGCACTCAGAGGAACAGTACCCAGATGCAGCCAACCTCTACCAGGGTGGTCCCCAGGTTCTGTTACCCTTGGGTCTCAGAATGCAGTGAGCTGTATAACCTGTATGTGAAGGAAATCACTGATGGGACATTATCGTGGCTGTCACAGGACACGTTGGTGTGGAGCGTGGGTCGGTGACTGCTCTTCCTCCTCAGACTCCCCCAGCCACCTACGAGGATTTCTCTCGGGTGGAAGGCAGGTTGAAAAGAACCTGTATGGGCCGACATAATATCTATTTAAGTTACTGGATCTACCGCCACTTCCTCGTACATGAAAGGAATGCTGAGTTAACACAGGGAAAAGTACAGTCAAGGGAGCTTAATAGAGAGTGGGGACCAAGAAGGGAAGGGAAGCTTCACTTAGGAATGGGACGTGGGGAGAGAGAAGGGCAAGCAGGAGTGAAGTGTGAGGTAGGCGGGGAGTCTTATGTCCTCACGGGGGTGTAAGGGACCCACCATCTCTGTATGTTTCCTGCCGGTTGTGCTTAGCAAACATGTTAGCTTCAGGGCCTAATTTCTGCAGCAGCTGAGCTGCCTGGAACCACTACTGCTATTTATTTTCTCTGAGCCTGTGTTTAAGGCGTGATGAAAAACAACTTAACGGCCCAAGCACAACTGCCCCATATTGAGAGACCATTAAGATAAAGTCCCATGTAAGTGGCCCTAATAAAAGAAATTCATCACAAGACATGGAGAGGAAGGTGTCTTTATTCACTAGGTGAATAACACCAGACATCGTCAATGTCGCTTTTCAAGACTCAGAAATTATCATTCATTCTCCAAATTACCAACCGCACAAAAATTACTAAATGGTGCGTTATCAGTCCCTCTCAGCGAGAGAATGTCTTTGTTTAACGTTTGATTACAAATGGCTTTCCTACGATTATCATCAATAAATCACAGGTAAGCGTAGCCATGGCTGGGACCGAGGCAGAAAGACTTCATAAGCTACTGGAAGAAGGAAAAACAAAAAGCGTGCGATAGCTGACACTTCAGGGAGGGCTGGATATCTAGGACTGACTTTTTTGGGGGCCTTGTGTGGGTATCTCAGAAGCAGAGCACTGTGTCTGTTCAAGGGAGGTGGGAGTTCTCTAGGGGTCTGATGATGTGCTTTGTGGTCCTACAGCATTTGGAGATGGAGTTTCATCTCTGAGGAGGAGAGTGTATGCAGAAAAAAGTACACAGAAGGGAGAGAGGTCTTCGTCTGTGCAAGAAAGAGGGGACCTGGTCATTAAGAATCTTTGAGAAGAGAGAAAATTAAAGCAATGGAATTATGATCTCTATTGTTAGGAAGGAGAGCGATTAGAGAATGTTCCATGATTTCATTCATTCCTTCATTCTTCCAGTCTTTCAGTCAGCAAATATTTATTGAAGTCCTACTATGTGCCAGGTACTGTTAAGGGGCTAATATGGGAAAGTAAGGAGACAGTCCTTGCCTTCATGAAGCTCATGCTTCCGGAGAGAAATAAACAAATGAGATAATGGTAGTTTGTAATAAGTGCTATGGAGAAAATAAACAGGTTAAGGATAAAGAGTAACTGGTGTATGGAGAGCTACTAATACTTCGGTTACAGTGCTCAGGGTTTCACGTCTTTAGAGAGGTATAATATTTGAACGGAGACCCTAAGGGTGAGAACAATGAATCTTCCAAAAGAACATTTCCAAGAAGGAGTCTAAGGACACAGAGAGATGAAAGTTTCTAGCAATAATCTAGACGAAGTGATCAGTTTTGGACTCAGGTACAACAGTGTCACTCAAGTGTCCACAGGCTATTTGGGAGACAAAACTGAACATGGAATGAAATGGAATGAATCCTTTAACTCCTCACCTGGATCTGCTTACAGTGCCTCCAACTGGAGTGCCCACTTGGCCACTGCTTTTTACCCAGGTTTCTCCAGACCTTCTTGGAACTGGGACGGTACCCATGTGGTCTCCCGGTGCAGGTATTTAACAGACAGGCTTCACCCTGATTCCGCAGTGCCTGCTGTTTGACTGGCTCTCTTGTAAACGTGTTGCTCCCAGGCCTGGTTCAGGTTGTGTGACAGACACTACCAACCAGGACACTAGCTAAGGGGAGACAGTTATTTTGCTGAATTAGCAAAATATACGCATCAAGGATCAAAAAAGTCACTCTCTTCCCTTTTGCCACATACATTTATCTTAAGCCTCTGCTTCTATTTGTGAAAATTTGCCAAAGTGTAATTTTACTTTCTTAACAATTTCAGAGGTTGTTGACAATGAATTGAGAACCGACATGTTAAAATTAAATGTGGCCTAAACTCTCTGGGAACTCTTGAGAATTTAAATCTGATGGATGTTGGGACTTCCCTGGCTGTACGGTGGTTAGGACTCAGCACTTCCACTGCAGGGGTCACCGGTTTGATCCCTGGTCAGGGAACTAAGATCTCACATGCCACGCAGCACGGCCAATAAATAAATAAATAAATAAATAAATAAATAAATAAATAAATAAATAAATAAATAAATAAATAAATTTGATGGGTGTTTATGAGAAAGACAAAGGAACAAGAGAGCTAGAAGGATGGAGAGGGAGATCCAAGACCCTACAAAGAGTGAAGGAAGGAAAGAACCAGACTGTGAAAAAGAGACAAAGGGAGGTGGCCACAGAGAAGTACAAAAACGGTACAAAAAGGGGTCAGGGTGGAGGGAAAAGAGATGGAGAGAGACAGAGCCAAGAATGGGGAAGGAGGGGGTGGGCAGCAGGGCTGCTGCCGTGTGAAGGGGACAGTGTGGAGATTAAGATCTCTATCTGAGCTTGTGGCTGGAGCTATTACAGTGTATTAGGGTCCTGTCAGTGTTGACAAACACTGCCCCAATTAGGAATTAGTTCCACAAGGCATCAGATATCAGGCTGCTGTTGACCTGTAAATAGACGGGTCCTCCCTTCTGCCTCTCTTATTCAAATAGGCGCAGCTGTTTCCTAGAATAACCCAGGAAGCCCAGCCCTCTAAGGCTCCACCTACAGCAGTCCCCAGGGAACTTAAGTGAATATCAATCATCTGGTATTCAAAAAAAAATTTTTTTTTTAAACACTGATATTCTGGTAAATGCAAGTTCTTTCCCTAAGAATGCGTGTTCAACAACCGTAAGAGTTCATTCTCCCCACACTTCATCCAGCATCAATCACAAGACCCATCTTTTTACCACAGTTTCAGGGACGTGGAAGTACTGTCTAGGGGAGGTGCCTATTTCATGGCCAATAGTCAGTAGGCAATTTTAAATTAATTGCCAAAGACTGGATCAAGAGGGCAGTTGAGCACACACTGCAGACTCATCCTTCCCCAAATCTGAGAAAATGATAGAAAAAGGGTATAGTTCTTGGGAAAAACACCCACAACCAGAGTGGAAAATAAGAGGTTTCATGGATGCATCCCAAACTAGAGGGGAATCTCAGAGAGATGAAAGGTAGGTGAAATCAGACAGAAGCAGGCAATGTCTGCAGAAAAGCATGGCAGCAAAGGAGGGTGTGGCTGGTGGGAGCCCCAAGCCTCCTGAGGCCAGATCCTCAGAACAGGAGTGCTGCTGGGTCCAGAGTGGGAGCCTCACCTGGCAGGAGAAACGTCTTCAACTCCCTACCCTTCTCTCTTCTGTCAAGGCAGGCAGCATGGGGCGGGTGGGCTTTTGCCCAGAGAGGAAGGACAGCACCTCAGGAGGTTGGTGCTCCCAGAGAGGCTCCAATATTCAGGAACCCAACTACTGGGTCACACTGCCCAGCGTGTGTTCCATGCCTCTCCAATAACCTTTGGAGGCAGGCTTTCACCTATAGGCTAAAGGGAATTGAAAATACAGACATGAACACACAACCAAGATTCATTAAATATCTGAGGGAAGCCAAAACTATGAAAGTGAGTACCAAACTCAACAAGTGGATGAGCTGATATCAGGAACTTGGGCTAATTAAGAACAAAATGAATAAGATGTTAGAATAAGGATAATTAAAATCATTAGAGAGGCATAAAGGATATTACATTCATGATAATCACCTAGAGATTTGGAAGTTAAAATTTTGATTTTTGAAATAAAAACTCAACAGACTGAATAATAGGATGGAGACAGCTGAAGAGCAAGTGAGTAAGCTTGAAGACCAAGCTGAGAAATTCTCCTGGAAAGCAAAAATATGAAATAAAAATTAAGATGCATGGCACATGTGCCAACACACATCTAATGGAAATTGGGGGATAGGTCATTAGCATTAGCTCACAGCAAAGAGAAAACAAACAGAAACACAAGGATCAACTTTAATCCTTGTAATTATGATAAATCCATAATTACAGTGAGAAACCTTAACTGACTGTGCTCACAATCATTAGATGTCATAGAAAAATAAGAAATGAAATGAATTAAAGTATGTAGAGAAATAGAATAACATAATTAACTGTATATCTTAACTTACTCCAACAGAGAAAACATATTTTTAAACAAAAAAATCTTTCATAAAAAGTGATCATGTTTTAAGTTATAAAAGAAATCTTGATAAACTCCAGAAAACAAAAATCATGTGATTTGTATTTATTGATCACAAGGCAGTAGAAATATAAATTAACAACCAAAAGAAAGCTTTGTCCAGGAAAATTAAAAATCATGCTTCTAAATAATTTTGTAACAGAAAAGGAAGTAAAATATGGTTATTACCAACTCTGTAAATGCACAAAATTAAGAACACACCTATCAAAGTCTATGGATTAGGCAGAGACAGAGGAGTAGGCATAGTATTACATGCATTTACTAGAACACAAAAAACATGAAAATCAATTAACTAAGCTTTCAGTTTAAGAAGCTAGAAAAATGATAATAAAACAAAATGATCTCAAATAAATTAGGAAAAAATAATTAGCAAAAGTAAAAGCAGAAATTATTAAATTACAATATCAAAAATAGAGGAGATGAATACAAACAGAAGCTGATTCTTTGAAAAGATTCCTAAAATATACAAATATTTGGCAAATCCTGTAGAGGAGGAAAAATAATTTTCCTTCTGCCCAGTTAAGGAAAACAGAGAGAAGGTAAAATTGTTTATTTAAAAAATAAATTTAAAAGGGATATGGCTACAGATATATAGAAAATAAAATTATAAAGCACAACTTTATACCAATATATTTAAAATACTGTAGACAAAATTAAAAATGCTTGGGAAAATATAAATCATAAAAATTTGCTTAGAAAACAGAAAATCTGACTATAACGATAATCATAGAAGACTTTGAAAGAGTAATAAAACAATTACCTATTAAAAGGGCACCAGGTCCAGACAATGTTAAGGATTAGACTTACAAACTTTCAAGGAACAGATAATTTTCATGTCATATAAATTATTCAAAAACATTGGGAAGAAAAAAAGAGATACTGTAAGAAGCCACCCAATTGTTTTATCAGACTAGCAACCCTAATCACAAATAAGTATTATTCAGTGCACAGCACACTCCCACTGGCCCATGCAAGGCCCCTCAATTTGTCATTTGTTCTCACTTTTATTTTTTCCCTTTGCCCTTCAACTCTGCTGCCTGCATCCTGTCCCCTCCCCAGCCCTTGTCATGGGTCAGTCAGCACTCTAGCATATTTGCAACCTTGTAAAAGGCTTTTGTGTGCCTATGTTTTTAAATTCGGCAAATGACATGCTGTAAATTTTTTTTTCAAAAATTGTACTGTAGGGAAAGAAAAAATTACTGGCTTATCTCATATTAGAATTTAGACACAAAATTCTATCACAACTATTTTTCCAGTACACACCCTGGTATATTACATCCACTATTATGCTCAGATGTCCAAGACACAGTTCAGCAAAAATGTTGCAAAAAAAGTGCCCAATATTATCCAACTTTTTGTGTGTGTATCCTTGTAAATTTGTAAATTGCCCTTAAATTGCCAGAAGCCTGCTCAAGAAACTATTAGTAGAGGTTGCTTTGGGGCAGTGGAAATGGAATATTGGGTGGGGTGGGGTATTTGGGAATATTTCTTGTCACTTGTGTTCTTTAGAACTTTTTTTCTTTTTAACCATAAGTGTGTTTACTTTTAAATTTTAAAAAGAAAAAAAGGGGGGGGGAATACAATGGTTTTTATTGTTCACTGATCTAAAGTCTGATTTCTAGAACCCTCTCCAAGACTTAATGATTCTTTCATTTGTGGGGTTGAGTTCCCCTAACTTGGAGAAAGAGGCATATTTTCTGGGATCCCAAGGAGCAGAGCTAGGAAGAACGAGCTGGGACTGTAAGGAGAGAGAGATGTCAGCTCCCCTTGAGGAAACTTTCTTCAAATTACAGAGAGCCAAAGATAAAATGGACCTCCCTGTTTCTTTTTGAAGCAATTGTTCCTGTCAGGCAGAAGTTGGATGAGGCCAGCTGGGAGTAGTCAGTTTAACTCTGAGGTTCCTAGTTCTTTCCTTAAACCTGATTATTCTGATCTTAAAAAGTAGGTAAATATTTGTTTTGCCAGTTCTGTACGCTTGAAATTCCTCACTATACATACCCATATATATGACTACTCTGTGAAATTTAAAGCGCTACAAATCAAAGATAACGTTATTTTAGCATATTAATCAGTAAGCGCCTTAATTCCCCATTTAATTCGTGCTTACATTACATTATTTGTAGGTTTTGAAAACGTACAATTTTTTTTTCTATCATAACCTTAAAATCCTTATAACAATCTTGTTAGGCAAACAGAATGAGTACCATTACCGCTTTTTTGGAGTCAAGCCGCTAAGCTGCTCGGTCAGGTTCACCCAGCCCAGTTCTGGCTAGTTTAGGGAAGGCCACCACATTCTTAACTCTAAACTCAGGGTTCACGTAAATTGCATCATTAGATCGCAATATGCAATCTCAGTCAACAGAATCAAACAGACTGTCACAAATGTAATGAGTTGGTGGGATACTTGGAGCCAAAGAAAATCTGTTTTTGTTTGTTTATCCGTCTTCTTCCTGAATGATTTACCTGGGCGAATAAGGAGGGTTGTTGCCTAAGTTTTCTAGGCATTTCTTCGAAACAACGGTGGTTTACTTTGTACTGTGTAGACCTGCGCTGGCCAAGCTGCATTTCCGAGAGGCACGTGAGTCCCCGGGTCTGGTGAAAGCCAGGCTGTTTTGATCTACTCCTGTCGTCCTGGAGGTTTCAGACAATCCCCGGCTCCGCTTTTGGAGGATGAATCATTCATTGGAAGCTGCTAATGGGCTGGGAAACAGCAACCGGATCCGGTAAACGGTTGAGTGGTGTTATTCGCGCGTTGTTTACACTAGACTGTAGAATAACTCAGGGGCGAATTGGCCTTAAGTGAATTACTGACACAACCAGCGCTAGGCCTGAGGGAGCTGCAATTAACGCATTAATCACAAGGAGCCACCGGGGCCGGCGTGTTAACACACGGGGATTTAGTAGCACTCCACTAAGTTGTTGATGAGGCCTGCGGCGGGATGAAAACCCTTAGAATACAAATGTGACATCCCATGCCCCTTTATTTGTTAGTCAATAATCTGAATAACCCCAGTTTCACAGCTTCTGTGTTGGATTTGCTCTTCCTTTCTCTCCTCCGCTAATCGCCAGCGTGGCGCGATACGGTAGACTTTAACTTTGATTTGAACCCCCTCTCCCTCCCCCTAAATAAAAGCACAGGTTTTTATCCACATGCGTATATTGCATAGACATCAAAGAAAAAAAAAAGCTTCATGCATTTCCATTAAAGCCGCGCGGACCAGGGGGAGGCACCAAGCTGGGTGCGGGCTTTTGAGGCGGTGGAAATTGATAAGGTTCATCTGCATACAAAAGACTGAATGGGGAGGCAGCGGGGTGAGCGAGGTCGGACACCCAGATGGATTTTTTAATTCTGGGGAAAATAACACCACGCTCACAAGTGATAACTGAGCCTTTCTTCCCAACTCAGACCAAAATATGATTTCCATTTGTGCATTGGAGGAGAAGAAAATTATACAGAATTTCATTCTGCAGCATAATAAGGCTTCGCACTGAATAATGCTACCATAAGGCAGTGTAATTACCGAAGGGCAGAAAATACACTTTCAGTTTATATCTAATCACAATACCACATTGTCTGCTTTGGAAAAAAAAATCTGGGGAGGGGATGCGGCGCGTTGCTAGATTGTGAGTGGGACCGAGGGGAAGTTGTTGGTCTCGAGCTTATCAGAGTGCTGAGAAAAGGTGATAGTGGGTGCCTTGACATCATCTAAGACTGGATGCATCCAGGAGGTATGGGCTTCTTTCCTCTGAGGATCTCTAGATGTTTCTCCTCTTCTAAAATGAATTGTCCTGCTCTATGCTGACCCATTAAGACCATGGGTAGTGCACACAGTGATCAAATAAAGAGCTGAGACTCTTCAGGGACTGAAAGAGACAGAATCAGCCAAGTTATTATTACTGTTTGATTGTCCTGATTATTTGAAATAGCTGAAGAGGAGTTTGGGTTATGTGTTTCTCGTTGGTACTTGACCCACTACAAATTGTTCCTTCCATTTTGCGATCTATTTCTTATCCACTCTAAAGTAATATATGTTTATTATAAAATATTTTGAAACATAGAAAAGTCTAGTGGAAAAAAACATCAAATTTTCTACCAGGTAAAAAAATAAAACTGTTAATATTTTGGTGAATTTTTCTTCGTGGTGTGTGTGCTGTGTTTTGTTCTGTTTCATCCTGGATAATAGAAAAGAGTTTTCACAGTGACAGAACTTGTTTGCACAGTAGATATTAAAAGCAATTCTGGTTTGAAAGCAATGTATTTTAGAGTTATATTTTAGATGCAGTGTAAGAAACCTCTAGGCTTAATAGTTTCCAGCCCAGTGGTTCTTAAACGTGTATACATCAGAATCACCTGGAGAGCTTGTTAAAACATAGATTGCCGGGCTCCACCTACCCAGAGTTTCTGAACCTGCAGGTCTGGGGTGGGGCTGACATTCTGCATTGGTAACAACTTCCCAGGTGATGTGATGCTGGTACTGATTTGGGCGCCACACTTTGAGAAGCACTGCCTTTGACTGGTTGAGGGTGTGGTTGGGAGAACCACAAAAATTGTAAACTCCCAGGGCAGAGAAATGCACAGATTTGGCGGAGGTCTTAAAATATTGAGTAACTGTTTGTGAAGCAAATTTACTGAAATAATCTCATTAGTAGTGTGGTAGACAGAATAGTAGTTCCTCAAATATATTCACATCCTACTTGCCAGAGCTTGTGATTGGCAAGAGAGAATTAAGGTTGCAAATGGAATTAAAATTGGTAATCAGCTGACCTTGAGATGCGGAGATTATCCTTGTTTATCTGGATGGACCCAATGTAATCAAAAGGTCCTTATAAGTGAAAGAGGGAGACAGGAAAGTCAGTGTCAGAGTCAGAGAGGGCTCTGAATATGCTGTGATACTGGCTTTGCAGATGGAGGAAGGGGCTACAAGCTAAAGAATGTAGGTGGCCTCTCTTGACTGGAAAAGGCAAGGTAACGTATTCTCTATTAGACGCTCCAGAAGCAATGCAGCCCTACTGGCACCTTGATTTTAGCCTGCTGAGACTCATTTAAGACTTCTGACATCCAGAACTATAAGATAATAAATTTGTGTTGTTTTAAGCCACCAAGTTTATAGTAATTTGCTGTAGCAGCAATGGGAAACTCATACCAGTAGCTATCCACTCACATACACACATACACACAATGTGCTATCACACATGGATCCCATCATTGTTTCCTGAGCAGCTTTCTTCATCAGTTAACATTGTTTAGATTCACTTAGCACCTGGACTGGCCAGCCCTGCGGAATCACCATTGCCTCATGCCAGTTATAAGGAAGGCTCAGAAGGCGTAGGCCAAGCCAGAGACCCTTACTGAGACCTGGTGTTCTTGGCCTGGTCCCTGGGCAAGTCCAGTTGATGTGCTCAAAGGCTGAAGGCTCCTCTGTCACCACTAGGGAAAGTGCTGAGTCCTAACCACTGGACCACCAGGGAACTCCCTCTGTCACCACTAGGAATAAGCAAGGTATTTATAAACATTTTCTTACTTAAGGGACACAAAGATTGGTGGCAGGGATCATTATAGATGGTACATTAAGAAATTGGGGCCAGATTTTACAGAGTTTGCTAAGGACTTGGAGGAGGAGAGGGTATCATTTATTTTGGTCTCAGATTCCCCCTAGAAACCTTTTCCAGCACTGGTTATAGCAACTAGACCTAGCAGATCCCATAGATCTATGTGTCTATCCCTCCCCTCTGCCAATACCAATCTTGATTACTGTAACTGTACAGTAAGTCTTAAAATTGGATAGAGTGGTTCCTCCTGCTTTATTCTTTTTCAAAACTTTTAGCTATTCTAGTTTCTTTTTCTAAAATATGACTTTTAGAGTGGTCTTGTCTATAACTACAAAAAATCTGGCTGGTATTTTGATGGGAATTGCATTAAAACTATACATCGTTTGGGGAGGATTGACATCCTTTCTATGTTGAATCTTCCAAGCTATGAACAAGATTTGTCTCTCCATTTATTTGTCTTTTGTTTCTTTCATCAGCATTCAAGCCGTGTACATATTTTGTTAGATTTACACTTAAGGATTTTCTTTTATCTTGATTATAAGTATAATTGTATTTTAAATTTTGGTTTCTATATGTTCATTGCTGGCATATAAAAGTACAACTGATTTTTGTATCCTGCACCATCCTGAACTCACACTTATACATCTAGGATTTTTTCTTATTTTGTAATTTTTTTGTTGATTTTCTTTTTTTTTCAATTAATTAATTAATTTATTTATTTTTGGCTGCGTTGGGCCTTTGCTGCTGCACGCAGGCTCTCTCTAGCTGCAGCGAACGGGGGCCACTCTTTGCCGCGGTGCGCGAACCTCTCATTGCGGTGGCTTCTCTTGTTGCAGAGCACAGGCTCTAGGTGTGCGGGCCTCAGTAGTTGTGGCTCGCAGGCTCTGGAGCACAGGCTCAGTAGTTGTGGCACATGGGCCTAGTTGCTCCGCGGCATGTGGGATCCTCCCAGACCAGGGATCGAACACGTGTCCCCTGCATAGGCAGGCAGACTCTCAACCACTGCACCACCAGGGAAGTCCCTTGGTGATTTTCTATGTAGACATTTATGTCATCTGCATATAGGGAATTTTATTTCTTCCTTCCTTGTTTTTGCTTTATTGCCCTGGCTAGGTGTTCCATGTTGAATGATAGTGGTGAGAACAGACATCCTTGCCTTGTTCCTGATTTGGGGGAAAAGTATTCATTCATCATTAAGTGTGAAGTTAGCTATAGGCTTTTGTAGGTGCTCCTGGTCCTTTGACTAGAGAGAGCAGGCTTTTGTTGTCATTGTTGTTGTTTTTTTTGTCTGTGCCCATTGGCATTTATGGTTTGTTGGCTTCTTTAATACCCAGTGGGATATATGAGGCAAAAAGAAAGTCCAAGGAACTTACCTCCTCAGGTCCCAAGATCCTTAGCCAATTCTCTTCCTTCTCTCTGCCTTCCATGGCCTACTTATCGTTGTTTTATATAATGTCCAGTGTGTTTGGCTGTACTTAGTTGGGGGAACAGAAAAAAGTACACCTACTCTATCTTCCCAGAAGTAGAAGTCTTGGCACATTTTTATATTAGTCATGGTCAGATAATTTCAACCTCTGTGCCATCTGACATTGGTTTTGTGATTTTCTTTTTCCATGTGAGTTCAGATTTTCCTTGTTCTTCTTGTATATCCTGGACATTTTAATATTATGTTTTGAGATTTGGCATTTTGTCTAAATTATATGGAGAGTGTTGAAATTTTTGTCTTAGCAGGTATTGAGGCCACAACTTCAGATCTACCTTCTATGGGTTCCAATGTCAGTTCAATTTACAAAGCATTTGTTATGCTCTTCAGATCTGCCCTGTGTGTATGCTTTTCAGTGGCCAGTCTGGGGTCTGTGTAGTGATCTATCCTGTAATTCAGTTGTCAAAGTCTAGGTATGTTGTTTAGGGTCAAATCAATGCATGCATCACTCATGTAAGCCCAGGATTTCATAAACAACTTTAAGAAGTCAGTTTTCTGAGCTCCTCTGGCCCTGTGATCTCCCTGGTATTTTCTGGTTTCCCAAGGCTGTCCCTTTTTGACCCTCTGGCCAGAAGGTTGCAGCTTTATAATCCCGCTCAGATGTCCACTTCCAATGATGATGTCACATCTCAGGCCAAATGGTAGGATGATAGGGAGAAGAGAAAAGTTTTGAGAGTGTTCTTACTCCCTTGGGGAATCTCTTCTAATTGGAGAGGAAGGTCACCCTCAAAATTTTTGCCATTCGAGTTCCCCTTAATGCCACTGCTGCTGCCACTGTGAGATAGGTTGGTAGTGGGGGCACAGAGAACACAGAAAAGAAGGGAAAAAATTGGAGTTTCTTCTACTGTCCCTGAGTTTTAGGAGTTCTTTTATCCTGTTCTTTGAGCCAGAGATTGAGGAATTTTCCTGAAGCTTTCTCTGTCTGTGCCCTGGTGCCCACTTTTAGGTTTTGGGCTATGTTGAGTTCAGGCCGAAAGAAAAACAAACAGTAAACTTACTGCTGCTTTGGTGGTATTTTGAGTCTTCTTCCTCAATCTGCCTATTACTTAACCAGTTTACAGAGACCACAGATACCTGTTCTCCATGCATTCTATTCAGGTTTTCTGATCATTATAGAGACAGGAGGAGTGTACCTATTCCATCTTACCTGGAACCAGAACTCTTCCTCTAATTTTTTTTTTGATTAATGATTTCTAAGCTCTCCAATGATTTAAAAAAAATCAAACCAGGATACATGGTGTTTTACCCCTCAGCCTTACTCTGGCCATCTTGTGAAGCTTTCAGTATTTATTACTCATAGTTATTATGCCATGTTTATCTATTGTTCTAGATATCAGTGAGGGTCAGGTTGAGGGTTGCAAGATAATGCTACAGCAACATTTCTGAGATGTAAATTATCCCTGAACTCCTAAGATACTTGTTTGCAAAGACAAACAGGGAAGAGCTTAAATAATCAATAAAAACAAGTCAAGTTCTTTCTGGCCTTTTCTACGAGCCACTACTTAACATCATTAAGTTGTGACTGGAGGTGTAGGTGAGTTTGACCATGTTTTTTTCTCAACATTAGTATTATCTAAGTATATTTGATATGATGTTAATAGGCTGTATGTAAAAAGGGAACTCGAGTTATATAAATTAGTCAATGTTGGGAGAAATAAAGTTAAACAAATTTCTTTACTGAGAACTTCTAAAAACATTTCATATGTTAATGTGAATTATGTATCTTCCAGAGGCAAAATTGCAGTATGCAACATTGCCCTAAGAATGGAACAAGACGGCTACTTCCCTGGGTCCCCTCTTAGAGGGGTAAGGAGTCTCCAGGACCAAGGATGTGTGCCCACTCACAGCCCACCCCTCTTTCTAGACCACACTCCAGTTACTTGGACCCTGGAATACACCACTCAGGTGGTCCAAACTAGCTTCTAGAACCTGAATGGCAACTTCAGAGAGCAAATTTCCCCACCAGTGGGCCTGAGGGAAAGGGCGGCTGTTTGGAGAAAGGTGTGGATGGGATATGAGTGCACAGATTGGAATGTCTGTAGGCCCTTTGGCCTTGTAGGATAAGAAGGGCGGGGGGGGGGGTGGTGGTGGTGGCGGTAAGGCCACAAACTGGGGACTGCCTCTCTTTACCCAACCATGTTCTGCTGTAAAAACTACCAGTAGTCCAGAATTTCTAAATGTGAACCTGGCCTTCTGTGTCATTTTGAGGGTATCTTTGTCAAGGTGAAAGCGTAGAACATAACTATATTTAACAGTTTATTAGCTTGATTATAATCTATATTTTTAGATATATGATATATTTCATCATTTAGGGTGACCAACTGTCCCAGTTTGCTCAGGACTTTCTCATTTTAGCACTGAATGTCCCATGTCCCAGGAACCTGAAAGAGTTGATCACCTGCCCCAGTTCTTGAAAATGTTAGAAGTGGGTGTGGCTGTATAAAGCATTTCCCATACTTACCTGATTTTGAAATCCTTTCCTCTTAACTCCCACCCAACCTCATGAGCATCTTATATAAGAGTAGAGACAAGTTAAATCTGTCATAATGAAGCGCATCTTATAGAGAAACAAATTTTCAATCTATATTTTCCATTGATTGAACTTTGGCAACACTTTTCTAGTCAGAGTATTTAAGGCTCATGTAATTATTTTTTAGTTAATAGGTTTATTTTTATTACTATCATTATAACTAATAATAATAACAATAATGTAAGATCTACCATTTTTATAAGTGCTACCAAGTGCTAAACACTATGCTAGGTGTTTTACATGCATAACTTCTAGTTCTTATAAACACCCTATAGGGCAGGTATTATGGTTCACGTTCTACAGATAAAAAACTAAGTGACAAAGATGGATTTGAGCCCAGATTTGTCTTTCACTTAAGTCTATATCCTTTTAATTATGCCTGCAGGATGAAAAATAGTAGATGAGATTCTTAAATTGGATCCTGAAATCTAATGGTTCCACATTGACTATGATAGTAGCAATGTATGCTTTGAAAAATATCAGCTCTGACTTATCCAGGAACTACAACAAGGTGAGGGGGATCAAGTGTTTGTTATGTACTTACAGTTACTCATAATTGCTCCTGAAGTTATATTTGAGGTCTGTGAAGGTAGTTTGCCCTTCTTCTCTTCTAAAATTTCATATTTAGGGCCAAAAAAAAAAAAAGTGCCAAAAGCTTTGAACTTAAGAAAATTTGTTCTCTCCAAAATCTTGTCTCTTCTAAACAAATAATGTCAAAATACAAGAGATTTGTTATTCAGGCCTTTCTATGTATCTGTCAGTGAAATGTTCAGAGTTTTGTTATATGGCTCTTACACAGGTTGTTTATAGTTATTTTATTTGTTGGTGTTGCTGTAAAAAAAAAGATTTCCATTACATATATTTTTTCTATTAGTTTTTAAAATTATTTTAACCTAAGTTTTCTTTTTGTTTAACATCTTTATTGGAGTATAATTGCTTTACAATGGTGTGTTACTTTCTGCTTTATAACAAAGTGAATCAGCTATACATATACATATTTCCCCATATCTCCTCCCACTTGCATCTCCCTCCTATCCTCCCTATTCCACCCCTCTAAATGCTCACAGAGCACCAAGATGATCTCCCTGTGCTATGCAGCTTCTTCCCACTAGCTATCTATTTTACATTTGGTAGTGTATATATGTCCATGCCACCATCTCACTTTGTCCCAGCTTACTCTTCCCCCTCCCCGTGTCCTCAAGTCCATTCTCTACATCTGTGTCTTTATACCTGTTCTGCCCCTAGGTTCTTCAGAACCTTTTTTTTTTTTTTTTTTAGATTCCATATATATGTGTTAGCATATGGTATTTGTTTTTCTCTTTCTGACTTACTTCACTTTGTATGACAGTCTCTAGGTCCATCCATCTCACTACAAATAACTCAATTTTGTTTCTTTTTATGGCTGAGTAATACTCCACTGTATATATGTGCCACATCTTCTTTATCCATTCATCTGTCGATGGACACTTAGGTTCCTTCCATGTCCTGGCTATTGTAAATAGAGCTACAATGAACATTGTGGTACATGACTCTTTTTGAATTATGGTTTTCTCAGGGTATATGCCCACTAGTGGGATTGCTGGGTTGTATGGTAGTTCATTTTTAGTTTTCTAAGGAACCTCCATACTGTTCTCCATAGTGGCTGTATCAATTTACATTCCCACCAACAGTGCAACAGGGTTCCCTTTTGTCCACACCCTCTCCAGCATTTATTGTTTCTAGATTTTTTGATGATGGCCATTCTGACTGGTGTGAGGTGATACCTCATTGTAGTTTTGATTTGCATTTCTCTAGTGATTAGTGATGTTGAGCATCCTTTCATGTGTTCGTTGGCAATCTGTACATCTTCTTTGGAGAAATGTCTATTTAGGTCTTCTGCCCATTTTTGGATTGGGTTGTTTGTTTTTTTGATATTGAACTACACGAGCTGCTTGTAAATTTTGGAGATTAATCCTTTGTCAGTGGCTTCATTTGCAAATATTTTCTCCCATTCTGAGGGTTGTCTTTTTGTCTTGTTTATGGTTTCTTTTGCTGTGCAAAAGCTTTTAAGTTTCATTAGGTCCCCTTTGTTTATTTTTGTTTTTATTTCCATTTCTCTAGGAGGTGGGTCAAAAAGGGTCTTGCTGTGATTTATGTCCTAGAGTGTTTGGCCTATATTTTCCTCTAAGAGTTTTATAGTGTCTGGCATTACATTTAGGTCTTTAATCCATTTTGAGTTTATTTTTGTGTATGGTGTTAGGAAGTATTCTAATTTCTTTCTTTTACATGTAGCTGTCCAGTTTTCCCAGCACCACTTATTGAAGAGGGTGTCTTTCTCCATTGTATATTCTTGCCTCCTTTATCAAAGATAAGGTGACCATATATGCATGGGTTTATCTCTGGGCTTTCTATCTTGTTCCATTGATCTATATTTCTGTCTTTGTGCCAGTACCATACTGTATTGATTACTGTAGCTTTGTAGTATAGTCTGAAGTCAGAGAGCCTGATTCCTCCAGCTCTGTCTTTCTTTCTCAAGATTACTATAGCTATTCAGGTCTTTTGTGCTTCCATACAAATTGTAAAATTTTTTGTTCTAATTCTGTGAAAAATGCCATTGGTAGTTTGATAGGGATTGCACTGAATCTGTAGATTGCTTTGGGTAGTATAGTCATTTTTACAAAGTTCATTCTTCCAATCCAAGAACATGGTATATCTCTCCATCTGTTGGTATCATCTTTAATTTCTTTCATCAGTGTCTTATAGTTTTCTGCATACAGGTCTTTTGTCTCCTTAAGTAGCTTTATTCCTAGGTATTTTATTCTTTTTGTTGCAATGGTAAATGGGAGTGTTTCCTTAATTTCTCTTTCAGATTTTTCATCATTAGTGTATAAGAATGCAAGAGATTTCTGTGCATTTATTTTGTATCCTGATACTTTACCAAATTCATTGATTAGCTCTAGTAGTTTTCTGGTAGCACCTTTAGGGTTTTCTATGTATAGTATCATGTCATCTGCAGACAGTGACAGCTTAACTTCTTTTCCGATTTGGATTCCTTTTATTTCTTTTTCTTCTCTGATTGCTGTGGCTGAAACTTCCAAAACTATGTTGCATAATAGTGGTGAGAGTAGGCAACCTTGTTTTTTCCTGATCTTAGAGGAAATGCTTTCAGTTTTTCACCACTGAGAAGGATGTTGGCTGTGGGTTTGTCACATATGGCCTTTATTATATTGAGGTAAGTTCCCTCTATGCCTACTTTCTGGAGATATTTTATCATAAATGCATGTTGAATTTTCTCAAAAGCTTTTTCTGCATCTATTTGGATGATCATATTTTTTTTTCCTTCAGTTTGTTATTATGGTTTATCACATTGGTTGATTTGTGTATACTGAAGAATCCTTGCATTCCTGGGATAAACCCCACTTGATCATGGTGTATGATCCTTTTAATGTGCTGTTCGTTTCTGTTTGCTAGTATTTTGTTGGGGATTTTTGCATCTATGTTCATCAGTCATATTGGCCTGTAGTTTTCTTTCTTTGTGACATCTGTCTCTGGTTTTGGTATCAGGGTGATGGTGGCCTCGTAGAATGAGTTGAGGAGTGTTCCACCCTCTGCTATATTTTGGAAGAGTTTGAGAAAGAGAGGTGTTAGCTCTTCTGTAAATGTTTGATACAATTCTCCTGTGAAGCCATCTGGTCCTGGGCTTTTGTTTGTTGGGAGATTTTTAATCACAGTAAATTTCAGTACTTGTGATTGGTCTGTTTATATTTTCTATTTCTTCCTGATTCAGACTCAGAAGGCTGTGTTTTTCTAAGAATTTTTCCATTTCTTCCAGGTTGTCCATTTTATTGGCATATAGTTGCTTGTGGTAATCTCTCATGATCCTTTCTATTTCTGCAGTGTCAGTTGTTACTTGTTCTTTATTTCTAATTCTATTGACTTGAGTCTTCTCCCTTTTTTTCTTGATGAGTCTGGCTAATGGTTTATCAATTTTGTTTATCTTCTCAAAGAACCACCTTTTAGTTTTATTGATCTTTGCTATTGTTTCCTTCATTTCTTTTTCATTTATTTCTGATCTGATCTTTATGATTTCTTTCCTTCTGCTAACTTTGGGTTTTTTTTTTTGTTCTTCTTTCCCTAATTGCTTTAGGTGTAATGTTATGTTGTTTATTTGAGGTGTTTCTTGTTCCTTAAGGTAAGATTGTATTGCTATAAACTTCCCTCTTAGAATGGCTTTTGCTGCATCCCATAGGTTTTGGGTGTCGTGTTTTCATTGTCATTTGTTTCTAGGTATTTTTTGATTTCCTCTTTGATTTCTTCAGTGATCTTGGTTATTAAGTAGTGTATTGTTTAGCCTCCATGTATTTGAATTTTTACAGATGTTTTCCTGTAATTGATATCTAGTCTCATAGTGTTGTGGTTGGAAAAGATACTTGATACGATTTCAATTTTCTTAAATTTACCAAGCCTTGATTTGTGACCCAAGGTATGATCTATCCTGGAGGATATTCCCTGAGCACTTGAGAAGAAAGTGTATTCTGTTGTTTTTGGATGAAATGTCTTATAAATATCAATTAAGTCCATCTTGTTTAATGTATCATTTAAAGCTTGTGTTTCCTTTTTTATTTTCATTTTGGATGATCTGTCCATTGGTGAAAGTGAGGTGTTAAAGTCCCCTACTATGATTGTGTTACTGTCGATTTCCCCTTTTATGGCTGTGAGCATTTGCCTTATGTATTGAGGTGCTCCTAGGTTGGGTGCATAAATATTTACAATTGTTATATCTTCTTCTTGGATCGATCCCTTGATCATTATATAGTGTCCTTCTTTGTCTCTTGTAATAGTCTTTATTTTAAAGTCTATTTTGTCTGATATGAGAATTGCTACTCCAGCTTTCTTTTGATTTCCATTTGCATGGAATATCTTTTTCCATCCCCTCACTTTCAGTCTGTATGTGTCCCTAGGTCTGAAGTGGGTCTTTTGTAGACAACATATAATCGGGTCTTGTTTTTGTATCCATTCAGCCAGTCTGTATCTTTTGGTTGGAGCATTTAATCCATTTACATTTAAGGTAGTATTGATATGTATTTTCTTATTACCATTTCCTTAATTGTTTTCAGTTTGTTATTGTAGATTTTTCCCTTCTCTTGTGTTTCCTGCCTACAGAAGTTCCTTTAGCATTTGTTATAAAGCTGGTTTGGTGGTTCTGAATTCTCTTAGCTTTTGCTTATCTGTAAACGTTTTAATTTTTCCTTCGAATCTGAATGAGATCCTTGGTGGTAGAGTAATCTTGGTTGTAGGTTTTCCCCTTTCATCACTTCAAATATGTCCTGCCACTCCCTTCTGGCTTGCAAAGTTTCTGCTGAAAGATCTGTTGTTAACCTTATGGGGATTCCCTTGTATGTTATTTTTTGCTTTTCCCTTGCTGCTTTTAATACTTTTCTTTGTATTTAATTTTTGATAGTTTGCTTAATATGGGCCTTGGCATGTTTCTCCTTGGATTTATCCTGTATGGGATTCTCTGCATTTCCTGGACTTGATTGACTATTTCCTTTCCCATATCAGGGAAGTTGTCAACTATAATCTCTTCACATATTTTCTCAGTCCCTTTCTTTTTCTCTTCTTCTTCTGGAACCCTATAATTCGACTGTTGGTGCCTTTAATGTTGTCCCAGTTGTCTCTGAGACTGTACTCAATTCTTTGCATTTTTTTTTCTTTATTCTGCTCTGCGGTAGTTATTTCCACTATTTTATCTTCCAGGTCACTTATCCATTCTTCTGCCTCAGTTATTATGCTATTGATTCCTTCTAGAGAATTTCAAATTTCATTTATTGTGTTGTTCCTCATTGTTTGTTTGTTCTTTAGTTCTTCCAGGTCCTTGTTAAACATTTCTTGTATTTTCTCTGTTCTATTTCCATGATTTTGGATCATCTTTACTATCATTATTCTGAATTCTTTTTCAGGTAGACTGCCTATTTCCTCTTCATTTGTTTGTTCTAGTGGGTTTTTACCTTGCTCCTTCATCTGCTGTGTGTTTCTCTGTCTTCTCATTTTGCTTAACTTATTGTGTTTGGGGTCTCCTTTTTGCAGGCTGCAGGTTTGTAGTTCCCGTTGTTCTTGGTGTCTGCCCCCAGTGGCCAAGGTTGGTTCAGTGGTTGTGTAGGCTTCCTGGTGGAGGGGACTGGTGCCTGTTTTCTGGTGGATGAGGCTGGATTTTGTCTTTCTGGTTGGCAGGACCATGTCTGGTGGTGTGTTTTGGGTTGTCTGTGAACTTATTGTGATTTTAGGCAGCCTCTCTGTTAATGGGTGGGGTTGTGTTCCTGTCTTGCTAGTTGTTTGGCAAAGGGTGTCCAGCACTGGAGCTTGCTGGTCATTGAGTGGAGCTGGGTCTTAGTGTTGAGTTAGAGATCTCTGGGAGAGCTTTCGCCATTTTATATTACATGGAGCCAGGAGGTCTCTGGTGGACCAATGTCCTGAACTCAGCTCTTCCACCTCAGAGGCACAGGGCTGACACCCGGCTGGAGCATGAAGACCCTGTCAGCCACATGGCTCAGAAGAAAAGGGACAAAAAAGGAAAGAAAGAAAGAAAAATAAAATAAAATTATTAAAATAAAAAAATTATAAAAAATTAAAAAAATAAAGAGTAAAAAAGAAAGAAAGAAAGAAAGTAAGAAGAGAGCAACCAAACCAACCAACAAATCCACCAATGATATCAAGCCCTAAAAACTATACTTAAAAAAAAATAAAGAAAAAAGAACCAGACAAGCAGACTCCTAGGACAAATGGTAAAAGCAAAGCTATACAGACAAAATCACACAAGGAAGCATACACATACACACTCACAAAAGGAGAAAAAGGAAAAAAAAATATATAAATATATATATAAAAAAAGGAAGAGAGAAAACAAATCAATAAACAAATCTACCAATAATAATAAACTCTAAATACTAAACTAAGATAAGCATAAAACCAGAAACAAATTAAATTCAGAAAGCAAACCACAAGTCTACAGTTGCTCCCAAAGTCCACCGCCTGAATTTTGGGATGATTTGTTGTCTATTCAGGTACTCCAGAGACGCAGGGTACATCAAGTTTATTGTGGAGATTTAATCTGCTGCTCCTGAGGCTGCTGGGAGAGATTTCCCTTTCTCTTCTTTGTTTTCACAGCTCCTGGGGTTCAGCTTTGGATTTGGCCCCACCTCTCTGTGTAGGTCACCTGAGGCATCTGTTCTTCACTCAGACAGGACTGGGTTAAAGTAGCAGTTGATTAGGGGGCTCTGACTCACTCAGGCCAGGGTTAGGGAGGGGTATGGAATACGGGGCAAGCCTGCGGTGCCAGAGGCTGGCGTGATGGTTCAACAGCCTGAGGCATGCTGTGTGTTCTCCCAGGGATGTTGTCCCTGGATCACAGGACCCTGGCAGTGGCGGGCTGCACAGGCTCCTGGGAGGGGAGGTGTGGATAGTGACCTGTCCTTGCACACAGGCTTCTTGGTGGCTGCAGAAGCAACCTTAGCATTTCATGCCCGTCTTCGGTGTCTGTGCTGATAGTCGCGGCTCTCCCCTGTCTCTGGAGCTCATTTAGGCGGTGCTCTGAATCCCCTCTCCTCGTGCACCTGGAAACAACAGTCTCTTGCCTCTTAGGCAGTTCCAGACTTTTTCCCGGACTCCCTCCTGGCTAGCTGTGGCACACTAGCCCCCTTCAGGCTGTGTTCATGCAGCCAACCCCAGTCCTCTCCCTGGGATCTGACCTCCGAAGCCGGAACCTCAGCTCCCAGCCCCCACCTGCCCTGGCGTGTGAGCAGACAAGCCTCTCAGGCTGGTGAGTGCTGGTTGGTACTGATCCTCTGTGCGGGAATCTCTCTGCTTTGCCCTCTGCACCCCTGTTGCTGCGCTGTCCTCTGTGGCTCTGAAACTTCCCCTCTACCACCCCATCTCCACCAGTGAATGGGCTTCCTAGTGTGTGGAAACTTTTCCTCCTTCACAGCTCCCTCCCAGAGGTGCAGGTCCCATCCCTATTCTTTTGTCTCTATTTTTTTCTTTTTCTTTTGCCCTACCCAGGAGTTTCTTGCTTTTTTGGAAGTCTGAGGTCTTCTGCCAGCGTTCAGTAGGTGTTCTGTAGGAGTTGTTCCACATGTAGATGTATTTGTGATGTATTTGTCGGGAGGAAGGTGATCTCCACATCTTACTCCTCTGCCATCTTGAAGGTCTTCTCCTCCTTTATATTTTAAAAAGCAGTGGGTTTTAAATCATACTCCATGAGGCCCTGTTTTTCTTAGGAGTCCCTTGGAGGAAGGGACAGGGCAGGAGCAAGCAGGCTGGACTCTGGGTTCTTCACACCTGCTTCAACCAAGCAGTGCCATGTTTCTTTACATTCTGAGAGTTCAGATAAACTTTTGATTAAAGTTCTTTTTTGGAAGAACTATAAGCAAAATATAGCTTTAATTCATTATAAATATTTATTACATTATACCAGAAAGCTTTTGCCTTTGAGATGTTTATTCCTTTTAATCAGCTTTATTGAGATATAGTTAATATCCACTCATCTGAAGTATAAAATTCAATGGCTTTTAGTGTATTCACAGAACTGTGCACTCATCACCACAATGAATTTTAGAAGATTTTCATTACCCCAAAGAGAAACCCCATACCTCTTGGCCATCATTCTCTAATCCCTCCATTTCCCTCAGCCCTAGGCAACCACTCATCTATTTTCTGTCTCTATATATTTGCCTGTTCAGGATATCTAATATAAATAGAATCAAACAATATATGGTCTTTTGGCACTGGCTTATTCTACTTAGCATAATGTTTTCAAAGTTCATACATGCTGTACACGCATCAGTACTTCACTCCTTTTTATTGCTAAATAATATTCTATAATATTAATATGTCACATTTTGTTTATCGGTTGTTTCCACTTTGGGGCTATTATAAATAATGCTGCTGTAAATATTCACGTATAAGTTTTTCTATGGGCGTATGTTTTCATTTCTTTTGGGCATATGTCTACAAATAGAATTGTTAGATTTTATCATAACTCTATGTTTAACCATTGAAGAACTGACAGACTGTTTTCCAAAGCCAGCTGTACCATTTTACATTCCCACTAGCAGTGTATGAAGGTTCCAATTTCTCTGATTCTAGTATTTGCCTTTTTAGGTAAGCTGCCATACTAATTGTATTTCAGTTATTGTATTCTTCAGCTCTGTTTGTTCTTCTTCATATTTTCCAAACTTTTGTTAAACTTCTCACTGGGTTCATCCATTTTCTCCTGATTTTGTTGAGCATCTTTATGATCATTACCTTGAACTCTTTAACAGGTAGATTGCCTATCTCCATTTTGCTTAGTTCTTCTTCTGGGGTTTTGACATATTCCTCTGTCTCCTTATTTTGCCCAGTTCTCTGCTTTTATTTCTATGTATTAGGTTGGTCAGTTACGTTTCTTGATCTTGGAGAAGTGGCCTTATGTAGAAGATGTTCTGTGGGGCACATTCTCCTCTGGTCACCAGTGCTATATACTATAGTTGTGTCCCCTGTGTGGGCTGCATGGGCCCTTCTGTTGTGGTGGGGCCAACTTTGCTGGGTGCACTGGTAGGTGGGGCCTGGCTTCAGCCCAGTCAGCTGCCAGGACTTGCTTGATGTGGTGGCTCTTGGCCATCTGAGGGTCCCTGGGCTGGTGCCAGCCCACCTATAGGTAGGGTCGGGTTCCAGGGCACCATCATACTAATTTTAATAGTTCATCAGTTCTCTTGGCTTTTATAGTTGACAGTGATATCAGCTCTTAATAATATCCAAATTCATGTCTTATTGCATTGGACATAAATTTTATATTAATTTTAAATAATAATGTTGTTAGAATACCTCTTAATCTTGTTCCTGATTTTGCTGCGATTGCCACTAGTGCACTGGTCCTCAAACTTGGGTGCATATTGAGATCATCTAAAAAGTTTGAAAAAAAAAAAAAAAGCGCTAATGCCTAAAAACCCTCTAGGTGATTCAGTGGGAGGCAAAATTTGAGAACCACTGCTCAAGTGCACACAGACCTTTGTCATATCATTTGTCATATTAAACTATAATTATTGATTTCTTTTCTTTTGTCTGTTTTTCCCAGGAAGGTCCTTAGGGGCAAAATTTATGTTCTATTTAACTTTCAGGTTTACTTTCATTTGATTATTTTCTCTATCACTGATTTTTAAATTATTGCTCATGTCTTATTTGACATTGTACCTTTGATATCAGCACAGTGCCTGCAAAGTGGTAAGAACCTCATAAAGGTAAAAATTTCAAATATGAAGAGAAGGGTCAAATAATATCCTTAATCTTGAATAGTAATGATTGCAACAATACATTTTTAGGGCAAGTCTTAAAGGAAAGGGCAGAGAGTAGTTTTGGGGGGAGGATCAGATGTGAAAAAGTTTGACTTTAAATGTCCTTGGTCTGGTGTGTCTGCTCAAAAAACCATAGGCTTCCCACTGTGTTTCCCTCTAGTCAAGCATGTACAATTTCTCCTATCTGTAAGTAAGGAGGAGTCACAGTTCTTTCTTCAGATGCAGCCTCTCCACTTACCCTCCTTGTCAGAAAACACAGAAAACTGTTCCTTAGGTCAGCCTCTATGGGCAATGAACATTTGATTATTGAAAAGAGACTAAGTTTTGAACATTTGGTAGCAAAACTAAAAAAAAAAAAGTTCCTTTATCAAGGAAGATCAGATGAAAACAGGAGGATTGTGTTTGTTTTGTTTTGTGCTATTCTTTTATTCTTTAGTATGAACTGGGAAAAAAGAGAAAAAGTACTTCAGAATTATACAGACTTTATATTTTCTACTTTTCCAAAATCAAGTACAATTATATTTATAGTGGAGAAACCATTTTAAGTTTATATTTAAGATGGAAATTTTATTAATTAGAAATGTGTTCAACTGAAAGTACAGAAAAGTCCACTATAGTGGCTAGAACAAAAATAGCTTTAATCTTCTCATCTAACAATAAATCTGGAGGTGGGTGGCTGTTGACATTTGTTGTGCTGTTAAAAGTTCCATTGATAAAGTATCCAAGCCTTCCTAGTTTTAATGAGTTGACTTTTATTTCTATGCATATTACCTCAGGGTAGCAAGGTGGCTGCTGAAAATCTGGAGAGCTAGTCTGTCTTCAAGACAAGAAGAAGCAAGGACAAAGAGCAGCACCAGCAACATCTGAAGCCCCTTTCCTTCTTTTAAAAAATCAGAATACGGGCTTCCCTGGTGGTGCAGTGGTTGAGAATCTGCCTGCCAATGCAGGGGACACGGGTTCGAGCCCTGGTCTGGGAAGATCCCACATGCCGCGGAGCAACTGGGCCCGTGAGCCACAACTACTGAGCCTGAGCGTCTGGAGCCTCTGCTCCGCAACAAGAGAGGCCGCGATAGTGAGAGGCCCGCACACCGCGATGAAGAGTGGCCCCCACTCGCCGCAACTGGAGAAAACCCTCACACAGAAACGAAGACCCGACACAGCCAAAAATAAACATAATAAATAAATAATAAATAAAAATAAAAAAAAAAAAATCAGAATACAACAGCTTTCCAAAAAACCTGCAGAAGACTTCATTGTCATGGGCCAGAACTGTGTTACATGGCTACATATAAGGGAGATTAAAAAAGTGGGTATCTCACTTGGGACTGGGAACATGGCTACTCCAAACCAAGCTGAGCTTTGTCAGCAAGGATTAAGTAGGAAACCAGTGTTGAAAAAGCAAATAACAGTGTCTAACTCAGGCATTCTGTTTAGTTGAAATACATATTAGAAGTTTTCTCCTACTTCTCTGACAAGTTCTTCTTAGTTTCTAATTTACCCTTCTCTACCAGACTTTTAAATGTTAGGATTCCTTAAATATTGGTCCTAGTCCCTCTTATATTTTCACTTTATACTCTCTACTTAGGCAATAGCATCCCCTCCCATGACCTAATTACCCTATAACTTAATGATTCCCAAATTTATGTCCTCATTCTTGAACTCTCCTATAAGCTCCATAGTTAAAAATATATTTATTTTAAAAAATGAATGGAATAATTACATGCTTAATATCTGTCTCCTCTACTGAAAGGGATAACACCAAGTCTCTTTTAATCACTGCTCCATCTCAATGCCTAGCCAGTAACTTCTATATTGTGGGTACTCATGAAATATTTCATAAATAAATGAGAAAATTTTCTAAGCTACTGACCATGGGCTTCATCCCTAGCCAGCAGCTGGCATGTATGGCATGGTAAGGAATGCCAGTTGATTTCTGCAGGAGCCAGTAGAGTCCTGAGTACTGCAGTCATGCCACTTGGAGAAGGGGGAGAACAACATCCACTAGTCTCTGCATGGCTACTCCACACCACATGGAAAAGAAACCCCTGGAGAACAGCTCTCGCCATAACTTTTATGGCCATCTCTTCCTTCAAATATTACAGTGAAACTCCAGAAAATGTCTCTCACAATGTCTGAGACTACAATAATATAAACAGGCTCCTCTGAAACTGACAGAGCCCATTTGCACTCACAATATTGGACAAACATAAACCTCATCTTGGTAAGAGTGAACAAACAAAATATCACTAGAGTTATGAAAAGACCTATCATTACATAAAAAGGGGACCAGAGCAGAAGTACAATTTGATATGGACTTGTATCAAGATATAGGAGTAAATATCAGAAAATTTTTATTTTAAATTGCAATGAGATTAGAGAGAACATTATGTTTATAAAAAGGGACCAACAAGTTGAAGTCTTTCTCATAATTGAAATTCAAATGTTCTGGTGAAATTTTTAAATTACAAGGATAAAAATCTACCCTTTAATATATAGTCAGAAAAAAATACATAAAAAGGAAAATAAAATCTTATTATCATTGGGATTTTCATTGATTTCATACTAAATACCAGGAAATGGTAGACCAATATCTAAAAAGTTTTGAGAGAGAGTTTGTGAACCAAGAATTTTCTATACCCTTCAAATAAGAAAGAAACAGGAAAGGATTAGATTGAAGATTCTCAAACCAGACACTTATATAGCCTGAAAAGAAGTGTTGCCATATGATTCAAAATCAAGATCTCAAGTATGGGCAGAACATTTACCCATTCACCAAACATTTACGGACAGCACAAATTGACATAGTGATTTACATTCTTTTCTTCCTTTCTTTCTGCCCCATCTCCCAAATCTTGGCCCTCATTCCTCTTCCAAACAGGTATCCATAATACTTTAATTTTCTTTCCTTAGGATTTTTAAAAGAATTTTCTAAAGTTTTTCTAAACTTTTCTAAATTTAGTTCTGTACAGATTAGTCTATTTAGGAATTAACAACCATGAGAGTATTACAAATTAAATCTATGGGACATGGCCAAATCTGAACTTAAGGCAAATCCACAGGCCTAAATAGAACTAGAAATGTTTTAGAACTTGAGAAAGTTTGAAAATAATAACTTTTCAATTCTAGAAATTAGAAAAAGTGCTGAAAAATTAATTGTAAAAAATAAGGAGAAGAAAAATGAGGGCAAAAATTAGTGAAAAATTTAAAAAATACAACCATTAAGAACAGGGACGGAAATTAGTTTTATTCAAAATACTACTGTGTATAAACTCAACCAGTTATACAAATTTAACCAGATATCCAAACCTGGTGATAATTGTGGTAGAGAGAA